>NW_016107410.1:4951331-4983785 GCF_001604975.1 Cebus imitator
AAATAAAGGAAATAATAGGAAGAGAATGAGGATAAGCAATACCAGCTCAAAAAAAAAAAAAAAAAAAAAAAAAAAAGATAAGAATGGCCATGAGGCTTGCTTTGATCAATAAGATGTGAGCAGAGAGCTGGGCATGGTGGCACCATGCCTGTAATCCCAGCCACTCAGGAGGCTGAGGCAGGATGATTGCTTGAGCCCAGAAGTTTGAGACTGCCCTAAGCAACATAGCTAGACCCTCACTTCTTTAAAATTTTCTTTAATTAGCCAGTGTGTACCTGTAATCCCAGTTACTCAAGAGGTGGAAGAACAGCTTGAGCCCAGCCTGGACAACATAGAAAGACCCCCCCATCTCATTCAAAAATAAGTAAATCATGAGAAGTGATGTGTGTCATTCCTAGGTGGAGGCTTTAGGTGTCAGCATTGTGCTAGAAACAAATACTAAAGTCACCCTTCTGTCGGCTCTGGTACTAAAGACATAAGGTGGAACACAGCTGCCTGTGAGCCCTCAGCGGACACGTAGTCAGCCCAGCAGCCGTGGAGTCCCTCAGAGGGGGACCTAGCAGAACTCCTAGAGAAGGGGAGGCTGGTCAGGAAAGATTCCCAGAAGAGGCTGTGCTGGTGCTGAGTGGAAGTGGAGGTTGAATGGGTGATGAGGACACACAGGTGGTAACGAGTGTGAAGGACACCGTCTAGGAAGAGGAAGAAGACAGGGAGGGAGGAGAGTGGAGTCCCCATTAGGGGCCACACAGAACCAAAGACCTGGCAAACCCAAGAACTCCTTTCCTGGAAAACCTGCTGCCACCTCAACTCTCACCAGAAAACAGAAGAAACCCTGGGTAGGAGGCGCGGGGAGAAAATATAGTCCGGAGAATGAGAAAAACAGAAAGTGGATTTAAGGAAAAGAGGACTAGAAAAGAACAGGAAATCTAATAAATTCAGCTAGGGGAGATAATAAGAAATAAGGTGCACTAAATACTGGCTCCCCAAAATGTCAAGTCCTCATCCCTGGAACTTGTAGATGTGACCTTATTTGGGGAAAGAGTCTTTGCAGATGTGAAGTTAAGGGTTCCATGAGACAGTTACCCCATGGGCCCCACATCACTGTGTAGGCGTGATGAGGAAGCCGTATGATTTCAGAGGGAGAGGCTGGAACCACATGGCCACAAGCAACAGAACACCCAGTACTACCAGAAGCTGAACAAGGCAAGAATACATTCTCAGGAGAGACTCTGGTGGAACAGAGCCCTGCCAGCAGCTTGGTTTTGGACTTCTGTCCCCATAACTGTGAAAGAAGACATTTCTATTGTTCTAAGCCACCCAGTTTGCAGTCATTTGTTACAGCAGCCCCAGGAAACTCACCCACGCAATGACTAGGGAAGACTCACCATTCTATTTGACAGGCACTCCCTGACCTCCCTTGCCTAGACTCCGCCTCCCGTCTGCGTTAGTTAGCCTCCTGCCCTGGGTACTCTTGCCACCACACACCCCTCTCCTTTCCTTTCCTTTCACCCAGCCAGGCCCTGCTCCAGTGCTCCAGGGCTGAGCTGGCTGGCTGGAAAAACGCTCCAAAGGTAAAGCTCCTTCTTTACCCCCCTCCCCAGCCTCCTCTGCCCTCCTCCTCCATGCCTCTGGCCTCCTTGCTAGACAGAACTACTGTTGATTGGCTATGTTTCTCCACTTGGATGAATTCCAAGCCCTTGGAGGCTAAAGCCTATTACTAACCCCAAGTGTTTTGTTCTATGCCAGGCTCAAAACAAATATTTGAATGCATAAAAGGTAACTGATAAATATTTGCTATAAATTTGAATTGGCTATTACTATAACAACCATTGGTAAAGAATATGCCAGCCACTATACTGGAAACACCAAAGAATCAGAATGATAGTAATGACCATTTTAACTAATCATATAACTGATGAGCAGTTATCATGTGCCATGTGCTGTGCTAAGCTCTGGAAGTGTATTATTTAATCCTCACCATCATATTTTCTTCTTTTTATAAACAAATAAGCTAGGCTAAGAAACATTACAGAACTTGCTTCGTGTCATCCCGCTAGGAAGCCTCCAAGCAAGAGTGCAAGTCCAAATCAGACAGGCTCTCTAAACTGTGCTCTAAGTAGGGTATTTGTGGGGGGGGGAAACAAACTCTTCTAGATGGTCATTTCCTTGGCCATTGTCTTAAGGCACCTCAGGTTCTCAAACATTTGGGGATTTCCTTAAACAATGAGTTTACCAGTTAAACGTCTGAAGAGTCACCATTCCAGGACCCGAAATCAACCTAATTGGCCACTGGGTGGTGCCAAAAAAGTGTGTTCGAGACACAAAAGCCAACATGCCAGGGCGGTTTCCAGCTTCGTGGGGTTCCTAAAGGTGAGCTGTGTGCAAAGGAGGAAGCAGAACCGCCCAGAAGGAATCAAGCCTAGATTCAAAGAAACGGATTAGAGAACATGTTCCCTCGGGTGTCTGATGCCGATAGAAAAAGGTAGCAGCAAACCCACATGCCTGCATGTCAGGTAGAAATCATAATCCCGAGGAATGCAGACTATTTAAATACATCTGTTTACCAAGAGCACAGGAATCCCCGCGGGCACCCCAAGGAAAGAAAAATTACAGACACAACTGCCAACAGCGAGGATGTCCAAACACCTTAACAAGTCCTTGTTGAAACGGCAGGTCTTAAATGATTCAACTGCCTCTTAGCCAAAACGCATAGCAACAGCCGTAAATAACACTATAATTAACATCACACGCAGAGCAAGGGAGACTTTGAAAATATTTCACTTAACATCTCAAAGGAATCAGATATTCTGCCCGGTGAATGAAGACATTGTCAAATTACTTATCTGGAGCCAGCTGTGAATTCTCCACGTTGTAAAACATCTGCAGATTGCTATGTGCTTAGTAGGAAGAATGATAGCTGACAGGGTAGCCGCATTCGTGGCGCTGGAGACCTGGCTATAGTGCAAGTTGCCACGTCCTGCACCACCGCTGCCCTGAGTGTGGACCACCCAACACTGCGCATTGCAACCTGTGTGCTGCTGCTCCACAAGTAGACAAGTGCGGAATGTGAAGACGATCATTGGAAACGTGTAAGCAATTCGGCATTGCCATGCTATCCAGGGCTGTGACTTGTTCAACAGAGCTGGACCCACCTGGATGTTGCAAACTTGCTGGTGATTCATTTATGGCAAGGGCTGTGAAGGAGTCCTGCCGGGCAAGCACTTATCAGTCTGAAACAGATCAGAAATTCAGTCAAACTGGCATTCCACCATGGGAGTTTGAGAAACACTAGCCTAGGAATGGAAAGCAGATGACTCCAACCTTGTCCATCCAGTTCCACAGACTCAAAGAGTTTAGGAGCTACCTGTATGGGCCTAACAGACAGGGAGAAGGAGATCCAATCTCCTCTGTTAATTACCAGCTGTACGGACTCAGGCACATTACCTAAACTTCTAGGTCTGTACAAAAATGTGGCTAACAGTATTTACTTTATAGAGGTTGTGAGAATAATTGGAAACGAGATGGGTGTGAGACAGCGCTCAGATGGTTTTCATATCTTTTTCCCAATCTCTCTGCTTCAATCTCTTTCTCTCTCTGTACAACTTTAGAGGGTTTTAAAAATAAAGCCTGCTTTACCCTCAAGAAAATAGTGTTATCAGTACTGTCATGGGGTCCTTTATGCCTGAGATTCTGGATTTAATCAGTCATCAGGTTCTCTTATGAAGGGAGGAAAGAATTCTAGAATAACAAACAAAAGAGAGAAAAGAGAAAGGGAAGCGGTGAGGGGGAGAGTTAAAAAGGAATGATGGATTGTCTCGGACAAAAGGACAAAAAGAAGTCTTGAGGCCAGCGTGGTGGCTCACGTCTGTAATCCCAACACTTTGGGAGGCCAAGGCAGGCAGATTGCTTGAGCCCAGGAATTTAAGCCCAGCCTGGGCAATCTAGCAAGACCCCATCTCAGAAAAACCAACCAACCAATGAACAAACAAAAAAATCTTGAGACCTGACAGAAGCAGCAGCAAAGGACAAGTGAAGAGCATGGAGGGCAAAGGGACAAGAGCTCGATGCCCATTCTAGAGGAAGATTCTAGTAGAAGATGCCCTCTCACACCAGAAGAACCGCAAGGGTGCACAGGCCTGGAGCTCCAGGGACCAGTCCGGTGGAGTGCTCAGAGCCACGGGCACCTACCTCTCCTCGCTTGCCCAGGGCTGTGCCAATAATCCCGCTCTCTGTTCTTGAAGAGACCTTGACTTTGGCAGCAGTGATGTCCTGTGCAGATGAAGTTTGTCCAGACACAGCACCTGCTGTCTCCGTCTGATGCTGTCATTCAATAAATGATTGATAGCTAAATACTGACTATGTGTCAGGCACTGTTCCAATGCTGGCGATCCAGCAGGCAACACAGCATAATCTCTGCTGCCCTGAGGTTCATCGTCTAGAGGTAGTGGGGTAGAAAATGCCAGATAAATGACAATTCCCCCTACCGGGAACATACTATCAGCATAGACACTGTGCTGTATGAATATTTAATGTCACACTGCAGGGCAGGGCTTCTTATGCTGAGGCCTGCAGAGAGCATTCAGGGGAGTTCATGAACTTGGAGGAGAGAAAGAATTATGTACTTATTTTTACTCGCCTCTAATTAAAATTGAGCATTTCCTTCAAATATGAGTGCAGAAAACCACAGAAGTTCCTGTGACTTTAAGAAATAGAAATTACAGATTTTGTATATCACATTACAACTGTTGGAGATTTGTTGAAATATTTATGCTCATGACTACTCCAAATTTATGGTAGCTCCGAGGCCTGCCACCAGACCTTAATGTTTAATACGTTAATAAAGAAACACATGTATTATCACATCACATGTATTTGTTTTTCAAAATTTTGATGGCTACTGTGTGTTTCAATATAATTGGTTTCCCCTTATGTATTTTTAATTCATTTACAAACAGTATTCTGGGAAGGCATCTGTGGGTTTTACTAGCAGTCCAAAGGGGTCCAGGCACAGAAAAGATTAAGAACCTCCATTCTAGAGCCTGCTGTTAATATCTGAAGGGCTTAATCAGAAATTCTCGCTCCCAGAACTGTTAGCATATGCAAGACTCCAATTAGGCACTCCTGCCCCAGAGCACTGGAAGCTCTTCCAATCTGACTATCCCGATCAGTGCTAGAGGGCTGGAAAGCTAGCAGCAGGAATAATAAAAGCCATTTTTCACTGGCGACACGAGTGGTGTTCCATATATGTAGAAAGGACAGAAATATTATATAGGCATGCACACCCTTACATGAACAGGAATACAAGAAACTAGTAAGCCCAGCAGCTAAACCCTCTCTCCCGAGTGGCATACTAGGCCTGGCACTCCGATTCGACCCCGTGTTCTGATACTTATAGCAGGATTCCGCAAGGACAGCTCAGCTATCTTGGCACTCTTGTTTAGAATGGCACTTCATCTATTGCCAGTTAAAGTTTTCGTGTAAGATATTATGGAAGCTCTTGAAAAACTGAGGCTGGGTCTCCCACAAACCAACAGAACACGTGGGAATGACCATTTCTGTATGTGCTTTGCCACTCAATACTTGTCTATGTGGCAGAATTCTACCTGAGACCTGCTTTCCTTGTAGCATACTAGCTGGTAGCCAGGTGGTGGGGTGGAGATTGTGAAACTAAACAGAAGCCACCCAAATGAGAACATGCGGAGACTATTTATTCAGACCTTGCTAGAGCAAGGGAGGCAGTTTCCATCGCTTGTGTTTGCCAAGGTAGGCAGGGCAGTAAGGAAGCTTCAGAGTAGAAAAAAGCCACGTTTCTGCGCGCTCTGATTACTGGGAAGCTGGGGACAGGCTTGCTAGAAATGGGGCTTCCTGTGGGATTGGTTTGAGGAGCATATTTTACTCTCAGCAAGGGGAAAGTATAGAGAAGTTGGCAGTCATTGAACAAGCCCTGACCATGCTGGGCCGATTGCTACAGAGGTGTTGGTTTGGCTCCCAGGACTAATTGCAGCAGAGGTTGTGGGTCAGAGGCATATTGTCATATATGGCTAGGCCATTGTCTGTCTGTATATTCTGTCTGTCAGGACCTACAGATCTCAGCCACGTCTTACAGTGAGATGTGAAGGATGTCTACCAAAAACAACCCCAGAAAGGCACAGATGGCAAAGATCCATTCACAAAAGGCACACTCGCACATAGGTATCTCCAGCCTAATAATGGTCTTGGGTACCTTGTAGGGGGGTGTTGTGCCGTCTCCTCATACTTGTACCTGGAGCAGCTGTAGTGAATCTACTTATTCCCCTGAGGTGATGCTGTGGCTGATGACACCTCCTCTCACAGGTGACACTGGCACAGTGCCTGGCCCATCACAAGCACTCAGTAAAACACAGCTACTGGTTTTGAGTGATTTTTTTTTTTTTAAGATTTACAAAGAGGCAGAATTTTGCCAAGGGAATAGGACCTATGCCTGTGCTTCTCAACCAGAAACATTTCTGTCCTCCAGGGAACATGTGACAATGACTAGAGACCTTTTTTTGGTTGTCGCACCTGGGACTCACGATGCTACTACATCTAGTGGGTAGAGGCCAGGAATGCTGCCAAACATCCTACAATGCACATCTTCCAAAGTCCCCAGGACAAAGAATTATCCAGCCCCGAATGCCAGTCTTGCCCAGGTTGCCTATCCGTGGAGATGAATGGAGAAGGAAGTGGGTAACAGAAGGATTCTCTGGTGTCAGGACAGTATAGTGATCCAGAGAGTAAATCTGGATTAAGAGCAGGACTTGGACCGTGGCTCTGCCACTTCCTGGTGAACAGGACCAAGTTATGAATACTTAACTCCTCTGACAGTGATACCTCATTCATAGGATCTACTGTGAGCTGACCTAAGTCAGTTTCATCATACACATTTTCTTAGGTTTCTTTGGGTAGACTCAGAAGGTTAACGTGGGTGAGAGGTGGGCAACCTTTCTCTACAGGCTAGCTACCAGGTTAAAAAGGAAAGAAATTTCAAAATTCTGTCACATGTATAGACATGTATCAGCAAGCAAACCAAAAAGGAATCACAGTACCTGTTCTATAAGCTCCACCATGTCGCAGCATTCTGTCCCTTGACTGCCTGAAGCCTCGTCTGCATGGGAGACTCCTGGGAGGCAGACAACAGTGACAGCAAGGCAGGATTCTGCTCATGTCACAGCTGGTGTCTAACACCAGACCTGGTTGCTTACTCCTGGCTGGCCACCAGGAAGGTAACAGAGATTACCTCCTGAGTTATTTCCATGGAAGCAGGCCATAGATGACTCTGGATCTTTATACCCAGCTCATGGAAGGGTAGAGAGTATTTCTAAAATATTTTATCCAGACCAAATATCTTGAAGATCTTTATCTCACCGTTAAAAACCCATTTCCAATGCTTGCCATGCTATTTAACAAGACACTGATTTCACCAACCCAGAAATATTTCTGACATTCTCTAAGCTGATTGGCAATGTATCTGATGTTAATAAAAATGCAGATAACAGACGCCTGTTTTAGCCTTCAGGAGAACATTTCTTGATTAGAATGCTTGCTGGCCTCTCCCGCACGTTCCACCCACATTAGACTGCCAGCTGCACCTGGGCTGTTGCTTCACTGAAATTACACACACCCAGGAATACATTGTTTGGTTCAAAGACTTAGTAAATCACAGGCACCATAACAGAGCTGTGAAAAATACTCAGAGATCCCATGCACAATGCCCTTAGCGCTGTTTCTGGCACACTAGTAAATACAGAATAAATGCTTGCTATTACCGTAATTCCTTTCTTAGAAGCCTTCCCCCACCTCCTTGAAGAAAGGAAAGAAATTTTAAAGTCTAAGGGTGGTATGGAAAAGGAAGTTTGTGGAATTTGTTGAGCAACTCTGGGGTGCCAGGCATTTCATGTGCTTTGTGACATTTAACTGACACAAACCCCACCGACTCCCATATGAGAAAGCCAGGCTCAGACCGCACCCTCCACCGCAGCCAATGGTGCAGGAGCCAAGACTGAAACTCCTGCATGGGAAAGTCTGACACAGCAGCCCAGCTGCCTCCCCAGCATTGTACTTTGCAGTCTCAACGATGGAGAGATAGCAGAATTCGGATGTGTCAGGAAGACCCAAGTCTCCGCAGAAGGCAGGTAGGCAGTACAAGGCACAGCATCATGGCTGGAGACACAGCCAGCTCACCTTGGGGAGTGCAGGGATGTGGTCTGACCAGAGAGGGCTAACTGGGTATTAGCACCTCAGGGTTGTCACAGGGTGAATTCTCCCAGAACAAGACCCCAAGTGGAACAACAGAAATGGGCAGAGGAGTAAGTGACTTTATATACCCACACAGTCGGGTGTGGTCTGCGACTCCATGAGTGTAAGGCAGTCCTGAAACTCGTCGGGCTATTTGGACTCTTGACGTTCCCCCTGGAGAGGGCAGTTAGCCCTCTCTGCTCAGACCACATCCCTGCGCTCCCCAAGGCGAGCTGGCTGTGTCTCCAGCCATGACTCTGTGCCTTGTACTGCTCATCTGCCTTCTGCTGAGACTTGGATCTTCCTAATACCTCCGAATTCTATGTCCCCATCGTTGAGAATGCAAAGTGCAATGCTGGGGTCCCAGTGCCCTTGGGCCATCCTCTGCAGACACCCAGAGCTGGTCACAGGAGCCCAGAGCTCCAGGAGTGTGCTCCACACTAGTCACTGCCAGCATCCAGAGGGGTTCATCTTCCGAAATCCAGTAAAACCCAGTCCTTCCCTGGCCCCAGTGAAGGCTCCCTACTGCCCCTGCCAGCCTAAAAAACTCAGGTCTCCACTCCTGCCTCCCCCATTCATCTTTAGCAACTCTGGCCTCCAGAATCCCCACACACACTCCAGCCACAGGCCTGCGCCACCGCTAGTCTCTGCTCAGGACCCTGCTCCCTGCAGACGTTCCTCCCTCCATCCAGACCTCACTCCCGAAGTCACCTTCGCTGAGATGCTTGGATCACCCTTTTAAAAATAACACCTCTCATGCCTGTAATCCCAACACTTCAGGTGGCCAAGGTGGGAGGATCGTTTGAGCCATGGAGGTCAAGGCTGCAGCGAGCTGTGATCACCTCACTGCACTCAGCCTGGGCGAGTGACAGAGCAAGACTCTCTCTCAAAGAAAAAGAAAGAGCACTTATGCCCCTCTTCTCTTCACCCTGCCCCCCTTTTCCTCATCACTGCCCAGCACCACGTTGCACATACTCTTTGTGAATCCGTGTATTGTCTGCCTGAGACAGACATGTAAGCTCCAGGAGGACAGGGACCTCCGTCTCTTTTGATCACTGTTCTGTCTTCAGTGCCCACTACAGAGGAGAGGTGAATAAATGATTGCTGAATGAAGGAAGTGAGTTCATCAGTCAATCCACCAGTCAGTCCAGAACATACTCCCTAAGGCACTACCAGAAGTAAATCCGAGGACCACTTGGGTCACAATTCCTTCTAGGCCTTATTATAAATGCAGATTCCTGGCTGGGAAGGAGATGGTGTTTTCATGGCTCTGCCAGCAGCATCCACCTCCAGCCCCACTCCCGGCCCCCGTGTAGAGTCCTCCAAAGGAAGACAAGAGGCAAGGTGAAGGGAATGACTGCTTGGCCACTCAGGAGGCTGGGTACTTGGCATCAGGGTTCCCAGCCCTCCCCATCACCCCAGCCCCTCTAGGTTCCCAGGCACCAAGCATGGCTAAGAAGCAGCAGAGCTGTCGGCTTTGCAGGGATACCTGTGAGCTCAGAATATGTGGCTATCAGCAGCAAGTGTGGCAGACAGGATACTTGAGGCCCCTCCCCAGTTTCCAAACACAGTCCAGCTCTTCTTTAATCTGCTACCCCTGGGAAGGGGGTGATCTCCAGTATTGGCTGAGATTGAGGCTTAGAGTCAGCTTATTTTTAATGAGAAATACATGATTTTTTAAATTATTTTTACCACTTACCATAAAGTAGGTAAATTATATCAACACCATTTAACCTTTTTATAATATGCATTCTTTAGTTTCTCAGTAGTTTTAATGACATCTAATATTTATTCAGTATTAAATTCAAATAATGTTTAAGAACTATTAAGTCATACTTTGAAACCCATTAAAACATATTTAAATGAAAATTGAAGTCAGACTGTTTCTGTCTCTGGAATCATATTTAATCTGATTTAGAGAAATCTCTTTAAATGCAGATTCCTGGGACCTATCCCAGGTCTACTGAATCAGAATCTGATGACAGCGACTTGGTGTTTGCATTCTTACCAGGCTCCACTCAAAACTTTCAGTTCTCGTCCCCTCAAACCTGTGAGGTTTAAGATGTCCTGCAATGTCTGCCCTCAGTTAAGTGGGAATGTTAGAAGAACCAGAGTGGGAGGGATAAGACCTGGGCCCCCAGCCTCCCCATGCTCCAAGGTACTTGGTAAGGGACAGTAGACAGGACCTTGTCTCCAACGGCCTGCTGAAGTGGGCCGACAGCTGAATAAACCAAGTGGAGGCAGAGAGGCTGGATTTGATGAGGATAAAAGGGATGGAGAAGAAACAAGAGGAAAACTATAGGGTTAACAAATAATGAAGGTTAATATCAGCTAAGAATGATGTGCAGGCTTCTTTAACACATTGTACAAAGAGGAAAGAAAAGAGAGAAGCTTCTTTTGAAAGCAGGCAGCCCAAGAACTGGATGCAGTGAGCGTTTCTGTGGATTGAGGGAAAGAACACTTGTACCTGATAGAGATGACACCTTGGCCACCCCTGTTTTTCTGGGATGATCTCGTATTCTTCATCTGTAAGATCTGTGTATCAT
Organism: Cebus imitator; assembly: GCF_001604975.1. Classification (NCBI taxonomy): domain Eukaryota; kingdom Metazoa; phylum Chordata; class Mammalia; order Primates; family Cebidae; genus Cebus; species Cebus imitator. Next base: position 4,962,131 of record NW_016107410.1, read on the forward strand.
TATCTATACCTTCCCCTTGACATTTTTTTTTTTTTTTTGAGACGGAGTTTCGCTCTTGTTACCCAGGCTGGAGTGCAATGGCACGATCTCGGCTCACTGCAACCTCCGCCTCCTGGGTTCAGGCAATTCTCCTGCCTCAGCCTCCCGAGTAGCTGGGACTACAGGCACACGCCACCATGCCCAGCTAATTTTTTTTTTTTGTATTTTTAGTAGAGACAGGGTTTCACCATGTTGACCAGGATGGTCTCAATCTCTTGACCTCGTGATCCACCCGCCTCGGCCTCCCAAAGTGCTGGGATTACAGGTGTGAGCCACCGCGCCCGGCCCCCCTTGACATTTTGGAGGAGAGGCTGGTCGAGTCCAAATATGAGAGACAATTCCCACCAGGAACAATTCTTGCCCTCACCAGCACTCCAAAGGATGAAGCAAAAACAGCTCTAACCTTGGTCGACTTCTTGTTTGCCCACACCAAGTGCATGACCACTAAGACTGAATTTGCTCTAACCCTACCTGGACCGGTCTTTTTCTTCACCTCCACACTGAACCCACTGTCCTTTCTTTGCCTGGAACATTCTTTTCATCTCCACATGCTACCTTCTCATCATTCAGGTCTAGGCTTGACTATCACCACTTCAGAGAGACCTTCCCCGGCCTCCTTATCTGATTTTGCCTCCTCCCCTTCCCACTCAATCACATCATCTTCTACCTTTGTCTGAGTACGTATCACTCTGAAATGATCTAATTTGTTCACAAGCGTCATGAGAGTTTCTTAAGAGCAGAAGCCTTTTCCTGTGAGGACATTCCCTGAAATACAGGGGACATCCATAAATATCCAAGAATGAATGAATGAATGAATGTCCTTGCTTCCTTGAGTTGCCTCTTGGTCCACCTGCTGTCTACTCTATTCTCAGTTCTCCTCTTGATTCTTTTGGTCTTTTTATCTCTACAGCTTCCCCACTTTGTCCTCCAGGGCCCTGAGTCTGACTGTGTTTCCCCAACATGATGCTGGAATGGAAGATTTTAGGCCCTTCCATTTCTCCTGGAGGATATTGGCTTGAAATAATCCAGCCTGGGCAGGAATCATTGAAGATAAGATAACCAACCACTCTCTAGTGAAAGACCTAGTGCTGATGCATTATTAAGTAGACATCTCATCAAAGATGGCCTTCTGGCCACCCAGTTCGGGAAGGCAGGGAAGGGGACATGGAGGGTAAAACCGCCTCCTGCTACACTAACCAACAGGCATTGGTGGGGACAGATGAGAGCCCAGAGTGAAATGCCCTCCAGGGAACTGAAAAAGAAGGACGATAAGATTGTTCTCAGCTTAACAGGAAACCGAGCAACCTTGGATCAGGGCGGCAAGCTTGGCCAAATCTCAGGTGGAGGCATGACTGTATCTAAAGGAAGGATCTCTCCTTCAAAGCAGTCGGCTGGCCCTGGAATTACGTAAATGTTTGTTTAGCCTCATTACTTGCCAAACATCCTGCTGAGAGATCTCCTCACATTATCTCCTGTAATCCTCCCAACAGCCTTTACTTTGCTACCATTGGTCTTATTAGAATAGGATTCCTAAACCTGTGGGCATAGGAACTATGTCTTTTGTTTCTTTTTTTTTTTTTCTTAATATTTTGTCCAAATATCACAGCACAGAACTCAGTTCTGGGAGGAAGAGCCATTGTTTGATTGATTCTTCCAGGCTGAGATTTTCCTCCCTTCTGAAAATATTCTCCTTCATTATTAGCTTCTATATCTACAGCAGCTACATAGCCCATTCCTTGCCCTAACCTTTGGATTCTCCTGTTCTGTGAGGAGAATGTAACGCCTCTGTTACATTTCCTTGATGGTCATTACTTATTTCAACGCAATACAGCCTGGTGGCTGGGCAAATGGACTTTTGAAAATAAGAGACCCATAGGGTATGGTGGCTCCCACCTGTAATCTCAGCACTTCGGGAGGCTGACGCAGGAGGATTTGAGCCCAGGAGTTCAAGACCAGCCTGGGTAACATAGTGAGACCCTTTCTCTACAAATAACTTAAAAAAAACACAAAAAACTAGCCAGGCATGGCAGCCCATGCCTGTGGTTCCAGATACTTGGGAGGGTGAGGTGGGAGGATTGTTTGAGCCAGGAGGTCAAGGCTGCAACAAGCCATGATCATGCCACTGCACTCCAGCCTGGGAGCCACAGCAAGATCTTGGTTAAAAAAAAAAAAAAAAAAAATTGCTGAAGAGGAACAGCTCCGGTCCACGGTTCCCAACAAGAGCAAGCCAGGGACTGGAGAACTCCCTCTCCTAGCCAAGGGAGGCCATTATGGACTTTTCCGGACACTCTGGTACTCTGGCTCAGATAATGCAATTTTTCCATGGTCTCCACAATCTACAGGCCAGGAGATTCTCTCCAGTGCCTACACCAATGCCCCAGATTTCCAGCACAAAACTAAGTGGCCATTTTAGCTGAAGCAGTTTTTTTTTTCCTCATACCCCAGTGGTGCCTGGAATGCCAGTGAGACAGAAACACTCATTAGCCTGAATAAAAGGGGGCTGGGGCTGAAGCCAGGCAGCCAAGTGATCTGGCTTGGCAGGTCCCACCCCCACAAAGACCAGCAAACTAAGAGCCACTGGCATGAAATTCTCACAGCCAGCACAGCTGTATGAGCTCAACCTAGGACATTCAAGCTCGGTGGAGGGAGGCGCGTCCACCATTGCTGAGGCTCTGGTAGGCGGTTTAAACCTCACCGGTATAAACAAAGTCACCCAGAAGTTTACACAGCAACTGGGAGTAGCCCACTGCAGCTCAGCAAGGCCTCTACAGGCAGACTGTGGCTAGACTCCTTTCTTGTTGGGCAGGGCATGTCTGAATAAAGGCAGCAGCCCATCAGGGACTTATAAAGCCCCCACTTTCCTGGGACAGAGCACCTAGGAAAAGGGGTGGTTGTGCGTTCTGCTTCAACAGACTTAAATGTCCTTGCCAGGCAGCTCTGAAGACAGTAACCAATCTCCCAGCTCAGCACTTGAGCACTGATAAGGGACAGACTGCCTCCTCAAGTGGCTCCCTGACCCCCATTTATCTTGACTGGGAGACACCTCATATAGGAGAGCTCTGGCTGATATCTGGTAGGCACCTTTCTGGGACAAAGCTACCAGAGAAAGGAACGGCCAGCAATCTATGCTGTTTTGCAGCCCCAGATGTGATTCCCAGGCAAGTAGGGTCTGGAGTGGACGTCCAGCAGACCTGCAGTAGAAGGGCCTGACTGTTAGAAGGAAAACTAACAAACAGAAAAAAAACAGCCTCAACATCAACAGAAAGGACGTCCACTCAGAGACCCCACCCAAAAGTCACCAACTTCAAAGACCAAAGGTACATAAATCCATGAAGATGGGAAGAAACCAACACAAAAAGGCTGAAATCAACAAAAACCAGAAGGCTTCTCCTCCTCCAAGGGATCACAACCAGCAACGGAACAAAACTGGATGGAGAATGAGTTTGACGAATTGACAGAAGCAGGCTTCAGAAGGTGAGTAATAACAAACTTCTCTGAGCTAAAGGGACATGTTCTAACCCAACTCAAGGAAACTAAGAACCTTAAAAAACAGACAAAATGCTAACTAGAATAACCAGCTTAGTGAAGAACATAAACAACTTGATGGAGCTGAAAAACACAGCACAAGAACTTTGTGAAGCATACATAAGTTTCAATAGCCAAATTGATCAAGTGGAAGAAAGGATATCAGAGATTAAAGATCAACTGAATGAAATAAAGCGAGAAGATTAGAGAAAAAAGAGTGAAAAAAATGAACAAAGCCTCCAAGAAATATTGGATTATGTAAAAAGACTTAATCTACATTTGATCGGTGTACATGAATGTGACGGGGAGAATGAAACCAAGCTGGAAAACACTCTTCAGGATATTATTCAGGAGAACTTCCCCAACCTAGCAAAACAGGCCAACATTTAAATTCAGGAAATAGAGAGAACATCACAAAGATATTGCTCAATGAGAACAACCCCAAGGCACATAATGATCAGATTCACCAGGGTTGAAATGAAGGAAAAAATGCTAAGGGCAGCCAGAAGGAAAGGTCAAGTTACTTACTAAGGGAAGCCCATCAGACTAACAGCAGATCTCTCAGCAGAAACCCTACAAGTCAGAAGAAAGTTGGGGGCCAACATTCAACATCCTTAAATAATTTTCAACCCAGAATTTAATATCCAGACAAACTAAACTTCATAAGTGAAGGAGAAATAAAATCCTTTACAGACAAGCAACTGCTCAGGTTTTATCACCACCAGGCCTGCCTTACAAGAGCTCCAGTACCAGCCATTGTAAAAACATTCCAAATTGTAAGGACCATCAACACTATGAAGAAACTGCATCAATAAGGGGCAAAACAACCAGCTAGCATCAAAATTGCAGGATCAAATTCACACATAACCATATTTACGTTAAATGTAAATGGATTAAATGCCCCTATCAAAAGACACAGACTGGCAAATTGGATAAAGAGTCAAGACCCATCGGTGTGGTGTATTCAGGAGACACAAAGTTACATGTAGACATGCAAAGTTACACATAGACTCAAAATAAAGGGATTGAGGAAAATTTACCAAGCAAATGAAGAGCAAAAAAAAAGCAGGGGTAGCAATCCTAGTCTCTGATAAAACAGACTTTAAACCAACAAAGATCAAAAGAAACAAAAAGGGTATTACATAATGGTAAAAGGATCAAAGCAACAATAAGAGCTAACCATCCTAAATATAAATGCACCCAATACAGGAGCACACACATACATAAAGCAAGTTCTTAATGACCTATAAAGAGACTTAGACTCACACACTGTAATAGTGGGAGACTAACACTCCACTGTCAATATTACACATATCAATGAGACAGAAAATTAACAAGGATATCCAGGACTTGATTTCAGATCTGGACCAAGCATACCTCATAGGCATCTACAGAACTCTCCACCCCAAATCCACAGAATATACATTCTTCTCAGCACCACATCGCACTTACTCAAAAATTGACCACATAATTGGAAGTAAAATACTCCTCAGCAAATGCAAAAGAATGGAAATCATAACAGTCTCTCAGACCACAGTGCAATCAAATTAGAACTCAGGATTAAGAAACTCACTCAAAACCACACAACTACATGGAAAATGAACAACCTGCTCCTGAATGACTACTGGATAAATAATGAAATGAAGGCAGAAAAATGATTTCAAAGATGTTCTTTGAAACCACCGAGAACAAAGACACAATGTACAGAATCTCTAGGACACATTTAAAGTAGTGCCTAGAGGGAAATTTATAGCACTAAATAAATGCCCACAAGAGAAATGAGAAAAGATCTAAAATTGACACCCTAACATCTTAAAAGAACTAGAAGATCAAGATCAAACATATTCAAAAGCTAGCAGAAGACAAGAAATAACTAAGATCAGAGCAGAACTGAAGGAGATAGACACACACACACACACACACACACACACACAGACACACACCCTTAAAAAAATTAAAAAAATAAAATCAATGAATCCAGGAGCTGGTTTTTTTTTAAATTATCAACAAAATAGTTAGACTGCTAGGCAGACTAATAAAAAATAAAAGAATCAAACAGATACAATAAAAATAATAAAGGTGATATCACCACCGATCACACAGAAACACAAACTACCATCAGAGATTACTACAAACACCTCTGTGCAAATAAACCAGTAAATCTAGAAGAAATGGATAAATTCCTGAACACTTATATCCTCCCAAGACTGAACCAGGATGAAGTTGAATCCCTGAATAGACCAATAACAAGGTCTGAAATTGAGGCAGCCATTAACAGCCTACCAACCAAAAAAAGTCCAGGACCAGACAGTTCACAGCTAAATTCTACCAGAAGTACAAGAGGAGATGGTGCCATTCCTTCTGAAACTATTTCAAAGAATACAAAAAGAGGAAATCCTCCCTAACTCATTTTATGAGACCAGAATCATCCTGATACCAAAGCCTGGCAGAGACACAATAAAAAAAAGACAATTGCAGGTCAATATCACTGATGAACATCAATGCGAAAATTCTCAATAAAATACTGGCAAACTGAATCCAGCAGCACATCAAAAAGCTTATCCATCACGATCAAGTCGGTTTCATCCCTGGGATGCAAGGCTGGTTCAACATACACAAATCTATAAACATAAGCCATCACATAAACAGAACCAAAGACAAAAACCACATGATTGTCTCAATAGATGCAGAGAAGGCTTTCAACAAAATTCAACAGCTCTTTAGGCTAAAAACTCTCAATAAACTAGGTATTGATGGAACGTATCTCAAAATAATAAGAGCTATTTATGACAAACCCACAGCCAATATCATACTAAATGGACAAAAAATGGAAGCATTCCCTTTGAAAACTGGCACAAGACAAGGATGCCCTCTCTCATCACTGCTATTCAACACAGTATTGGAAGTTCTGGCCAGGGCAATCAGACAAGAAAAAGAAATAAAGAATATTCAATTAGGAAAAGAGGAAGTCAAATTGTTTCTATTTGCAGATGACATGACTGTATATTTAGAAGACCTATCATCTCAGTCCCAAATCTCCTTAAGCTGACAAGCAACTTCAGCAAAGTCTCAGGATACAAAACCAATGTGCAAAAGTCACAAGCATTCCTATACACCAATGACAGACAAACAGCCAAATCAAAAACGAACTCGCATTCACAATTACTACAAAGAATAAAATACCTAGGAATATAACTAACAAGGATTGTGAAGGACTTCTTCAAGGAGAGCTATAAACCACTGCTCAAGGAAATAAGAGAGGACACAAACAAATGGAAAAACATTCCATGCTCATGGTTAGGAAGAATCAATACTGTGAAAATGGCCATGCTGCCCAAAGTAATTTATAGATTCAATGCTATCGCCATCAAGCTACCATTGACTTTCTTCATGGAATTAGAAAAAAACACCTTAAACTGCATATGGAACCCAAAAAGAGCCCACACAGCCAAGACAATCCTAAGAAAAAAAAAAAAAAAAAGCTGGAGGCATCAGGCTACCTGACTCAAATTATACTACAAAGCTACAGTCATCAAAACAGCATGGTATTGGTACCAAAACAGAGAGATAGACCAGTGGAAAAGAACAGAGGCTTCAGAAATAATGCCACACATCTACAACCATCTCATCTTTGACAAACCTGACAAAAACAAGCAATGGGGAAAGGATTTCCTATTTAATAAACGGTGTCGGGAAAACTAGCTAATCATAGGCAAAAAGCTAAAACTGTATTTCTTCCTTACACCTTACACAAAAATTAACTCCAGATGGATTAAAGCTTTAAACATAAGACCTTACACCATAAAAACCCTATAAGAAAACCTAGGCAATACCATTGAGGATATAGGCATAGGCAAGGACTTCATGACTAAAACACTGAAAGCAATGGCAACAAAAGCCAAAAAAGACAAATGGGATCTAATTAAACTTATGAGCTTCTGTACAGCAAAAGAAACAATCATTAAGAGGGAACTGGCAACCAACAGAATGGGAAAAAAATCGTTACAATATACCCATCTGACAAAGGGCTAATATCCAGGATCTACAAAGAACTTAAACAAATTTACAAGAAAAAAAAATCCCATCAAAAAGTGGGCAAAGGATATAAACAGACACTTCTCAAAAGAAGTCATTTATGCAGCTAACAAACATAGGACAAAAAGCTCATCATCACTGGTTATTAGAGAAATGCAAATCAAAACCACATCGAGATACCATCTCACGCCAGTTAGAATGGCGATCATTAAAAAATCAGGAGACGACAGATGCTGGAGAAAATGTGGAGAAATAGGAATTCTTTTACACTGTTGGTGGGAGTGTAAATTAGTTCAACCATTGTGGAAGACAGAATCTAGAAATAAAAATACCATTTGACCCAGCAATTTCATTACTGAATATATACCCAAAGGATTATAAATGATTCTATTATAAAAACACATGCACACGTATGTTTATTGCAGCACTGTTCACAATAGCAAAGACTTGGAACCAACCCAAATGCCCATCAATGATAGACTGGATAAAGAAAACGTGGCACATATACACCATGGAATACTATGCAACCATAAAAAAGAATGAGTTCATGTCCTTTGCAGGGACATGGATGAAGCTGGAAACCATCATTCTCAGCAAACTGACACAAGAACAGAAAACCAAATACTGCATGTTCTCACTCATAAGTGGGTGTTAAACAATGAGAAGACATGGACACAGGTAGGGAAACATCACACACCAGGGTCTGAGGGGCTCGGGGAGGGATAGCAGGTGGTCGGGGAATTGGGGAGGGATAACATTAGAAGAAAAATCTAATGTAGATGACAAGGGGATGGATGCAGCAAACCACAATGTCAGGTGTATACCTATGTAAGAAACCTGCACATTCTGCTCATGTACCCCAGAGCTTGAAGTATAATAAAAAAATAAAATTTAAAAAATAAATAAAAATAAATGATCAAAGTTAATATCACAGAAAATGAGACTATAATGCACTAAGAAGAACACGTCAGTTCTGTGACTTTCCTGTCAAAAAAAAGTGTAATCAACAGCCAACGTTAAGAAAACAGCAGACACAAATTGAGGGTCATTCTACAAAATAAGTATCCTGTACTCTTCAAAAATGTCACAGTCATAAAAGACCAAAAAACTTTATTTCTGATTAAAGGAAATTAAAGATTTGCCACAGCTACAAAAAAAAAATGGTTAATCACTACCAAAAAAATAACCTTAAAACGAGTTTGAATTGAATTCAGATGCTGCCACCAACTAGCTGTATGACATTGGGTGAGTTAACCTCTTTGTGTCTGATTTCTGTCAGTGAAATGGGCTTAAAAATAGTTAACCCTAGAATTATTGTCGAAGTTACTGTCGAGTTACAGTATAAATAGTAAATTATTATGAAGCATTAAAATGTAATTAAAACACACTGCACAATACCTGGAAGGGGAAGTCAAGCTGGAGAGAATATTTGGGAAAGATGTTAAGTACTGAGCAAATGAGCTGGTATCAGTCAAAAGTTTTTTGACTGCGAGTAAAAGAAATTGCATTTGGCTAACCAAAGCAAAAAAAATGAAGTTCATCATGAAGATACTGGGTCACTAATTGGCTCCAGGTAATCAGAACAATCAATTTAGGAAGGATAGGCCCACAGGGAATCCAGCCTTCAAGAGGATCCTTATGCTGAGTGGTTTTGCTGGGGTGATCCAGCTCTGATTCTGGTCTCAGAAAATCTGCATCATGTCTTTTCTTTGAGGGAATGGAGAGTCAGCATTGTGATGGATACTTCCACCAAGACTATACTGAATGGGGCAGGAATTGAAATCTATTAATTTTGTATTGCTACTACAACAAACTACCACACACTTTAAACAATGCAAAGTTATTGTTTTACAGTTGTGGTAGTCAGAAGTCCACAATTAATCTCAGTGTGCTAACATCAAGGTACTGGCAAGGCTGCATTCCTACAGGCTGCTATGACAGGCTTACCTAACATGGTAATCACAGTGTATCGCGTTACCTATGCCAATATAGAGTAACCTAATCAATGGCATGATATCCCATTGTATTCACAGAGCCTAGCCACACTCAACGGGAGGGGACTGTACACCCAGTTGTATGTCTAAGATATGTCTTTTAGCAAGGTGGACAGACAGGTCATAGATAGTGGGACAGTGTTGGAGGTGCTGTCACAAAGGCATCTGGGAGACCTTCTGGACAACTACGAGTGAAAGGGAAAGAAAGAAAGAAAATGGGGTCCTGGGCAGAGAATAGGGTGTTCAGAAAGATTAATTCTGACCTGTATTTTGAAGGATGAAGATGGGAGCCATGCATGTAAACCAAGAGAAAACTAAACTTGGGTTTTTAGTTAAAAGGTTAATGCTTTAATTTAGACCACAGCTAAATCCTAGAAGAGCCAGAAATTAAATCCAGGCAGAATTAATCATTTAATCAGCCAGTCAAGCCACCTTGATTTTCTATGGCAATTTAATGGAGCTTAGATAGTACATATAAACCCCATTTCTAAAGCTTGCTGCATCTTGAAATTCTTCTTAGCTGAGGATTTGTAGTGAATTCTCAGTGTTTGCTTTAAAAAAAAAAAAAGTCATAAAGAAAAGCAGTCATATATGGAGTTGCTAGGAGGAAAAATAGTCATAATATTGTCGAGATAGTACAGTGGTTGAATTCACCAATCAGCCAGTTGCCCTGGGCTTATTAGTTTATTTTTAATCTTGCACTGCAATATAGAACTGCAGGATGGCATGAAATGTGAAAAAGAAAAGAAGCAGGGGAGGAAGGAAACATGATTAAAGCACACACAAAACAGAAAGAAAGCAAGTGGAGAGCGGTCCCTCAAGTTCCAGCTGGCTAGTGGTGATTGATCACAGCTCCATTTGCTGTTAGGTTTGTGGAGGTGGTGGGGTGGGGGCCCGTATTCTCTTGATATTCCTTTTTTCCTCAGTTCTAGGGTTGGCTCAGCCTAGAATAAACTGGCCTGGAAATTTAGAATATTCAAAGATTTTATTTTTGTGTAAGTTTTATCCAAGTAACTAATGCATATCTTTAAGATCAGGTTTTACAGAGGGACTTCTAGTGAAAGACAGCAATTTCAATTGTTTGGGTAACTATCTACAAATATTGTAATTACATTATCTACAAATCCATTACATAATGTAAATACATTAGCTACAAATAATGTATTTGAGTCTCTCAAATACACAAATACATTAGTGTGGATTTGCACATCAAAGCTTCTGTAATAATGAATTTATGTCACTTCACTTTGTGTATTAATTTGAGAGATCTCCTGACTTCCTTTAGATCAGTTTCGCTCACCTAAATTATCACACCAACCCCTACCCCCAGTATAGTTTTATCACTATTTCTATCACAATTATTTAGCAATATCTATTATTTGGTGGTCACTATTATGTAGTGACTATTTTTTTTTTTTGTAACTTTAGATGATACACTACAACCTTTGTTTTCTGTTCCATTGTTCATAAACACTACTGCCTCTTTTTCTTCCCTTCATTAAAGGATTAAAAAAAAAAAACCAGGGATGTTGACAGGTGAAAATAGTTGCACCAGAGGTTAATAAATGGTTTTATTTCAGGTATAAATACATTTAAGACATCTAAATGAAATAGAACAAATTTCTCTAATGGAGCAATTCAGAAACTTTGAAGTGCAAATCCCCAGTGTGAAACTTCCAAAGGATGTGCAATGTATAGCGTCTCACAAACTTTTAATCATAGAAACATGTTTGGTTGGTTTCTTTCTCCCGCAGAGCATCTATTCACATTTTAGGGAAATGCTTCTAAAATGGTAGGGGAGGCAGTGTGCCATTTCTTGTGATGTCAGGATTACCGGAAATCTTTTTTTTTACTAAAACGGTGCACCCTTTTTGAGTACTTGCCAAGCACCTAAGTGGTACTGAATGCTAGCACATAGCATCCCGTGAGCAATGTGCCAGTAGTGTCTTCACTTTACAAATAGGAAGATCAAGACCTAGAAATGACAAATCATGTTGTCCAGCATCCCACAGTTAGCTAAGTGGCCAAGTCAGGATTCTAATCACTTTAGAGCTCCCTAAATATACTATACTACTTCTCCCACTGGCTGTCACACTGCCCAGAATGAAAGCATTACAAGGGCACTTTTTATATTTAGACATTTTCAGGCTTCGTCATTTCTATAGTCATGATGCTGTCTCTATCTCTACACTGTAACGCATCATACACCAACAGCAGGTGCATCCATTATTTCAGCTGAGCCCTGTTAGACAGTACAGCCGGCAATAATACAGAGGGCGTATGCTAAATCAAGCTAATTAACATATGTGCTACCTCATATTTATCTTGTTGTGGGTCGAATACCACCGTAATCCCTTTTGTGCTGCTATCACAGAATACCTGAGACTGGGTATAACAACAGAAACTTACCTTCTCACAGTTCTGGAGGCTGGAAAGTCTGAGAGAGAGGTGCTGGCAGGTTACCTTGTCTGATAAGGGCTGCTTTCCAAGATGGCAGCTTGACGCTCTGTCCTCCAGAGGGGAGAAATGCTAACTCCCTACGTGGTGGAAGGCGGAAGGGCAAGGGAGCTGAATGCTGTATGAAGCCTCTTTTATAGAGGCCTTAATTCCATCACAGGGAGAAGCCCTTATGGCCTAATTGCCTTCTAAAGGCCCCACCTCTTAACACTATCACATTGCCAACACCTGAATTTTGAAGGGAACACATTCAAACTATGGCAAACACTTAAAATCTACTTTCTTAGTAATTTTCAAGTATATAATACAGTGTTATTAATCATAGTTACCATGTTGTACAATAGATTTTTTGACCTTATTCCTCCTGCTTAACTGTAATTTTATTTTCTTTGATGAATATCTCCCCAATTTTCCCAGCATTAGCCTCTGATAACCACCATTCTAGTCTCTGCTTCTATGAGTTCAACTTTTTTAGATTTCACATATAAGAGAGATCATGTGGTATTAGTCTCTCTGTGTCTGACTTATTTCATTTAATACAATATTCTCCAGGTTTATCCATGTTGTCACAAATGACAGGATATCCTTTTTTTAACAGTTGAATAGTATTTCACTGTATATATATACACCACATTTTTTCTATCCATCCATCAGTTAATAGACATTTAATTTAATTCTATAATTTGGCTATTGAAAAAATGCTGCAATTAATATAGAAATGTAGATATTTCTTCAATATACTTATTTCATTTCCTTTGTAACTCCAAATTTCTATTTCTTATATATCAGTTAATTGTCCTTTTGTAGCTGATGGTGCTCTCACTAACAATCCTTTAATTTCCTGGCGAATGTTTTGCCAGCCATGTTCTATAAATTAGAGCTCTATTGTTGTTTTCAAATACTTGATATGCAAAAGACGGCTTGCATTTCAACTCTGTTTGCATTGTTACCAAATAAAATTTAACATAGCATTTGTCAATAAAAATAGCTATTAAAGTCTTTAAATATAACTTTAACTCTTACAAATGTTTGAATGATTGTAAAAATGCTTTTAAATCTTTTATCATCTCTGTGTGAAACTTTTCAATGACGATGATCAAGAATTTGAAGAGAGCACATTAAAAAGTCAATTAGAATTGGATTGTACCCATTTCAACATAAAACCCAACATACAAAAAGCTATGTTGAATTCCACTTCCACTAGAGATGTAGAAAGTCAAGAGAACATTGCACCCACCCTAACAACAAGAATAAACCAGATAATCTACAAAATCATAATTTTTAAAAGCCTGTAAAAGAGCTCAGGTTGTAAAGAAACCTAATGAACCAAAATTGAGAAAAACCTAGGAGTGAGAAGACCCCAAAGCTGCTTTTATCTTTGGTCGCACAGTGAATAAAAGAGGAAGCTGCCATAAATACAGATAAGAAAAAAACAGCTGAACTTATTGTAAAGAGAGAGTATAGCCTGCATGATCACTTAGAATCCCCAGGAATCTCAGACACCAGGGAGTCTCCACTTACCCACAAACTCTTCTATAGGCTTTCACTGAGTGCTCTCAAGAAACCCCAAGACACAGGTTTTCAGAGCCTCTGAAGTCAAAGCAGGAGAACTGAAGGAAATCCCACAGGCACTCTGTTCGTGGTAATTATAAGGCAGCAACTCTCTACCACTGGGGGAGGAACAGGTGAGCTGAGGGCACAGTGAGCACAGCACATGGGGTCTGCTGAAGTCCAAAGGCAGAAGGGAGAACTGAGAAACTCCACTGGCCCTCTGGACATTACATTGCACACTAGACAGTGGCCATCTGCTACTGGAGAGATGCTGGAGAGCTGAGAAAAATATCCCCTCTTCTCCAAGTACAAGTTTACCAAGCCTTCTAGAGTCTAAGAAGAACTGCAAGAAACCCCACAGACACTATGGTCCTTACCTAATAAGGTAAAGACCATCTACCTATTATGGGAGGGACCAGAGAGCTAAGAAAGACATCTCACCCCAAACCCAAGTGCACAGGTATTGCTGAAGTTCAGGGGTAGAACAAGAACATTAAGAGAAACCCCAGGTACTCCATTCCTTGCACTAAGTATGTGGCAGAAGCCATCTGCACTTGGGACAGGATAGGAGAGCTGAGACAGGTATGAAGCAAAGGCAAACAGGGCTGGCTAAAGTACTAGGGCAGGAAAGAAGGACTGATCAACTCCCTCAGGCACTCACACCCCAAGTCCTGCTAAAAGGAAGGTTCTGATTTCTCTGTTGAACAATGTGAAGCCTGTGGTGAATTGAATCTAACTAAAGCAACAACAATTTCAAACCTAGATGAACTAAACTAAATTATGTAAAAAATTCTAATGTAAAAATAAGCTATGGCCACAATAAAAATGCCTGCCCTTTTCTGAATATGATTATTCTTTTCTTCAGACTCTACTGTTCATTTACAATTCATCAAAAATTATATGGCACACGAACGAATTAAGAAAATGACTCTTCCTCAAGAGAGACAACAGCAAATAGAACCGGAGCCACGGAATTACTGGAATTACCAGATGGGCACTGTAAAATAATAACAATGTATAAAAGGATTGAGTGGAAAAATGAGCAACATCTTTAGACAGATGGACAATTGCAGAGACAAATAAAGATGCCAGAAATGAAAAATAGTTCATTTTATACATAAACAATTATTTCAATGCATCGTTAGCACACTAGACACAGAAAAGGAAAGAACAGTGAAAGTGAAGACAATTTGTATTTGAACACTCTATTTGCATTCAAGATATCTGATACATATAAGACAGCCAAACAAACACATACTTTTAGTACTAGAAAAAATTTAAATGACCTAGAATTTTCTAAAATACATGAAAGACATCAACCCAAGATTCAATAAGTTGTGCAAACCCAAAGAAGAACGAATTCAAAGAAATACCAGTAAAAGCACCCATAGACATATCAGAATCAAACATGAATCCCAAACATAAAGGGAAAATCTGAAAAATTGACAGAGAAAACAAGACATATTACATACAGGAGAGCAACAATAGAAATTACAGCTTCTCGCTGAAAACAATGGAGACCAGGAGACAGTGAAATGACATTTTAAAGTGTTGAAAGGAAAGAAAAAATCAATCTAGAAGTCTATGCCAGTGAAATATTTTCCAAAAACGAAAGCAGGCAAGATAAACATATTTTCAAGAAAACAAAAGTGAAATAAATTGCCTCGAGCATATCTCAACTACCAGGAAATACTCAAATAAATTATTTAGGCCAATAGGAAACAATATTAGGAAACCAGTTCTTTAGGAAGGAATGAGAACTCTGGAAAGAGAAAGCGTGTTAGTAAATACAAAAGACACTAAAACACACACATAAAAATTTTAAAGACTATTGGTTTCTAAAAGTGACACTAACATCAGTGTAGTTATTTTACATTGTTCTGACATATTTCGAAGTAAGCAGTATGACAAGAGTGTAGAGGGTAGGAGAACAGCAGTTAAAATATATTATTTTAAGAGTTTTATATTGTTTGTGAAGTAGTAAAATAATTTTTGTTGTTGATGTGATAAATTTGAGATGCATATAGTAATATCTATATTAGAAATGACAGAGACATAAAAGCAACTAATGGTAACTAACAGAAAATAACAACAGAAATTAATGTCTAACAATACTTAATTCACACTGAAAAGAGGCAGAAAATGCGGGACAAAAAACAAAGAGCAGGTGGAATAACACACAAACATCAGTAAGTTTGTATAGACTAAACAATGAATTAAAAGGCAGACAATGTAAGATTGGTTTAAAAAGCAAGACCAAAGTATATGTTGTTGACAAGGAATACATTTTAAGCATAAAAATGCAGAAAAGTTGAAAGTAAAAGGATGGAAAATGGAAAAACATACCACACAAACATTAATTATAAGAAATCTGCCAGCTGGGCACGGTGGCTCACGTCTGTAATCTCAGCACTTTGGGAGGCCGAGGCAGGAAGATCACAAGGTCAAGAGATCAAGACCATCCTGGCCAACATGGTGAATCCATGTCTCCACTAAAAATACAAAAATTAGCTGGGCATGGTGATGCACGACTGTAGTCCCAGCTACTTGGGAGGCTGAGGCAGGAGAATTGCCTGAACCCAGGAGGCGGCGATTGCAGTGAGCTGAGATCATGCCACTGCACTGTAGCCTGGCAACAGAGCGAGACTCAGCGCGCCCCCCACCCCCAAAAAAAAGGAAATCTACCATAACTGTGTTATGTGATAGAAAGGAGACTTCAGCAAAAAGAGTATTTCATATCGAGATAAAGACAGGCATTTCATAATGATAAATGAATTACATGATGAAGAAAACATAACCATTTTAAATGTGACGGAACAAAAGGAAAATATAGATAAGTCCATCATTATTTGAAGAATTGAATACCACTTTCTCAGCAGTTGATATAACAACTAGGCAAAAAAATTTAAACAAAGATAGAGAAGATATAACTCGACTTAATTGATAATACTAGAGCATGACGCCCAACAACAGAAAAGGACTGAGTAATCTGAAGTGCGCACAAAACATTCACCAAGGTAGACTATTTTCTGGGTCATAAAATGAGTCTTCAAACATCTCAAAGGTCAGAAATCATACAGAATATACTCTCTGACCACAGCAGTATTAAATTAGAAATCAATAACAATAAAATATTTTAATAAGATTTTCTGCAATGATGGAAATATCCGTGCTGCCCAAGATGGTAGTCTGGTAGTCATATCCATGTGCTATTGAGCACTTGAAATTTAGCTAAATCATCTTAGCAATTGAGTTTTTAATTTTAATTCATTGTAATTTTAATTTTAATATCCACATATAGCCAGTGGCTACTGTATTAAACAGCACAAATCTAGATAATCTCTAGATATTTGGAAATTAAACAGTACATTTCTAATAACTCATTACATATGAGTGTGTCCATATATACATATATACATATACGTACATACATATTCACATGTACGTATATACACATCACAAGGGAAATTAGAAAATATTATAAACAGAATGATCATAAAGCACATCATTTCATAATTCATGTACCTCAGTAAAGCAGTACTTAGAGGGAACTTCATGGTTATAAATGTCTATATTTAAGAGGAGAAAGGTTGTAAAATTAATATTCAAAGATTGTACTTTAAGAAACAAGAAAAGGCAGAGCAAATTAAACCCAAAATAAGAAAAAGGAACAAAATAAAATTGGAGTCCAGGGAAATGGAAAACAATAGAGAAAATCAACAAACCTAAAGTCCTTGTAAAGATCAATAAAGTTGCTGAACCTCTAGCATCAAGAAAAAAGGAGAAAATACAAATTGCTATCATCAGCGATGTGAGAGAGGACAAAAACAGGTTCTGTAGACATTAGCATGACTATAAGGGAATACTATGAACAGTTTTGTATTAATAAAGTTGACAAGTCAGAATAAACGGACATAGATTTTGAAAAGCACAACTTACCCATGCTGACACAACATAAAAGAAAAATATATAAATAGCTTTATGTCCATTAAATGATTTTATTTGTAAGAGTATACTGAGACAGCCAGGTGGGAAGAGGTTGCGTGAGAAACTCCAACCAGCCAGCGCACTGGGAGGAGTGCGCACTGCGGGGAGTCTCGGGAAGTTCCCGCTGTTTGCAGCAGGGAGGAGCCTGGCCGCTCCTCTTCCGGGGTGGAACCCGGTATTCAATCTGCGAGGCAGGAAGCATTCCAGCAGGATTCTGGCTTTGTGGAGGGTTCCTGTTTCCCTTTCCCCCCGTTTTTGCTCAATAAATTCCATTTATTCTCATTCTTCAAATTGCATGTGAGGCTAATGTTTCATGGCTGTGACAAGGACCCATCTTTAGCTGATCTAAGGAGAGAGTCCTGCAGCAGAACAAATTCAATATTTAATATCTCCTACAATATGTAATTTTTTCCTGTAATTATTCTATATGTAAAAAGCATTTTTTTCGCCAAGGCTTACCTAAATGCTCCAGAATACTCTGCTGTTTGTTACAGTGTGCCGTGCAAATGTTACACTTTTCTCTGTGAGCCATAGCATGAAAACACTGGGAGGCACTTTACCTGGAGTTGAAGTGGAGGTGAAGGGAATGGGAGGAAAGATAGGTTTGGGCAGCACGATGCACAAAAAAATGTGACAGGATCTCTATGTCATGGATTGTTGTCAGGATTACAATGAAGAGATCATGCATCTAATGATGTTGGCACAATGCCTGCTTGATAGCAGATGCTCAGTGAATATTATTCCCCCTCCTCTCTAGGGTGCCATTATTTGAGGGAAGCGGGGTTTTTGACTTTCTGTATAGAAACCTACAGGTTATATTTGGGGAAATGTGGTTGCTTCCATACTTTTATTTTCTGTAAAGGACAGTTGGAATAGCCAAGGGATCCAGTGTTGGCTGCCCTTCGGAAGAGAGCTATTTTATTAAAAAGAATATCCTGGGTCTTCATAGTGATGTCCTTAAACTGTATGCAAATAAGGAATTCAACACTTATTAATTGATCTTTCTGCAATTACTAAGTGGTGAAAGAGTTGGTATTCCTACAAAAAGAAATACTTCGTCATAATTCAGATGACAAGAGGGAGCTTTTTGGAACTATAAAAGGACTTTCTTCTAGACAATAGCCAAATAATTAAAATACCAATGTTAGAAATTCATTTACTTGTTGAGATACTGAGTGTTCAGGAAGATTAAATTTTTTCTTCCAAACAATCCTTAAGACTTTTCCTCTCAAAATAATTAAGGAAGAGTGTGTCAGTATTTGATAAAAATGCCTTTCAAGACAGTTTTAAGCCACTAAAACCTAAATAAAAGGTTATTTTTTAACTAGTACTACTGTACTTGGATAGTTATCAAAATAATTCCCTGGGTGTTATTTCATGCCTTGAATAGGAGGCCTGGAAAGCTAGGCTTCTTTTTTGGCAGTAAGGTATTCTGTATTTCTCTTTTATATAATTTAAAAGTTAACACTTAACTTTTACATTATTAAATTATTTTGTAATGTTTGAAGACATTTATGGAGCATGACAATACATCATGGCAAACACATCCCCACATTTCATTTTCACATCACTCCGAATCCCCACTTTACAGATGGTGGCATCATGGGGTAACAGCATGGTTGGTTTATTTACATAGAGCCCACACCTGACAGAAAACTGAGCTGAGATTGCACACAACAGTCTACTGCAAAGCCATGACATGCCTGTCATTTAATTCCAAGGTCAATGGTCTTCTGGCATGATTTTTAACCAGTTGAAATCATTTTTTAAGAGCTGTCTAATGTCTTGGCTAACTTAGGAATTAATGGTTAAGACAATTCCTGAGGAAAGCAATCAACAGAGACCAATAGATTTTTGCGTTTCAGCCTTGGTGTTGAAGACATTTTGGCCATTCCTCCACTGAGTCCTGGGCAAAGCTCATCTCTATCCTAACCCGTAGCTTTACATTTAACCCTGATGTTGATTTTACAAAATGGAAAATGGGGATTTGGAAACAACTTCCAAAAGAGAACAACATTATTGCTATTAAGACTACTTATCTATACTTTTCCAATAGGTTAATATTTAGCTGCAGTTATCTGTGACTTCATTATAGAAGCCTCTAGTATACACTTGAGTCATACCATTCTTTTTGGGTGACAATATGTTGGGGACCACTTTACCTAGAGTTCTCTAATTATTACACTGACACTATAACATAGATACCATTTTTCCATTTTACTAATGAGTTAACCAAGACACAGAGAGGCTAAATAACAATGAAAACAATGAGAAGAAAAGCTAACATTTAGTAAGCACCCACTAGGTAGCAAGTACTGTGCCAAGTACTGTATATACACTTTATAAACAATACCTCTCATTTCCTCTTTAGAACCACACAAGGAGACTGATAGTGTTATTATCCCACCTCACAGACAGAAGTTAGAGAAGATAAGGAACTTGCCCAAGGTCACACAATTAGTGAGTACCAGAACACGGACTTGGACACAAGTCAGAGTGACAGCAAAGTCCATGTTCAGTCATTCCACTTCAGAGGTCACCTTCTCCAGAGTTTGGATTCCAACTCAACTACAGAGGATATACACACTCCACTACCATGTTTCCAAACAATAAATTGCAGGGAGTCACCCGCACAGATGGTTTGAGCAGTTCAACTATTTCTGTCTGCCCTGTCCTATAACAACTCCATGTAGACAACAACCTTTAGTGTTGGGAGCATAAGCTTGTTTGCCAGACCCATTTCTACTCTGTCTCTTATTGGCTAGGTGACCTTGTAGATGGTACTCAGCTTGTCTGAGGCTTCATTCTGTGATTCCTTAAACGAGTACATAATAGTACTCACCTTGGAAGATAGTTGTAGGAATTACGTGAGAAAATATTGGGGAATTTGTATGGCATTTTGGCAGGTGATTATACACAGAAGCTACTATTCTAAAATATCACATATGCAATAAGGATAAGATTATCAAAAGGCATATTTAGGAGCAGAATATCACCCATGCCTTCAATCACACTCGTGCCTTTACCTAGCTGTGTGACCTTGGATAAATTACATGAGGTTTCTTGCGATTTGGTCAATTGATAAGAACTAGATTTTCCAGTTGCCTTCAAACACTAATATTTGATCATGCTACCAATGTGTATGAAATTGCTTTGTAATGAGTAAATTACTATAAAAATGTACCATACTATTATCACCAGGGTCACCCTTTTTTATCATGGAGTTGTGAAACAGAAGAGTGGAACTGATACTTATTGACAGGGACCTCACTGACCCCTTTGTGTGTCTAATGCCATTTCTTCCTGGCATTCTCCCTAAGACGCTGGTATTTTATGCATATTACAAAAGCTTTAAAACAATGTTGCAGAAGAACCCAAGATTCAAAGAGACAGAATGAATTATCTAAGTTCACCCAGCTAGACAGGAGAGAACGGCTCTCAAATTCACACTCATCTATCAAAAACTTCATGTACCACCTTGGAAGGGACCTCTGAAGACTTGCCAAACTCACCAGAAATTTGAGGAGCCAAAAAATGGATCTTGAGGCCCAAGCAGGTCCCTCACCATGGACGGGGGCTTCCATACCTTGCACCTTTCCATGTGTCTCAGCCATGCGGACAGAAGGAACCACCAGGGAAAGAAAAGGGATATGGGAATTGGGAATCTCCGCTCCCCACCTCAGGTAACCAAAAAGGCACCACCCTAAGCAGTAGTAAGCAGGAGCACCCACACAAAAAGGAGGGCGAAAATATTCTTTGAAAGAATTTGCTGGCTAGGTGCAGTGGCTCGTGCCTGCAATCCTAGCACTTTGAGAGGCCAAGGTGGGCGGATGACTTGAAGTCAGGAGTTTAAGACCAGCCTGGCCAACGTGACAAAACCCTTTTTCTGATTAAAAAAAAAAATACAAAAATTAGCCGGACATCATGGTCGGTGCCTGTAATCCCAGCTACTTGGGGGGCTAAGGCCAGAGAATCGCTTGAACCCGGGAGGCAGAGGTTGCAGTGGGCTGAGATCACGCCACTGCATTCCAGCATGGGCGATGGAGCAAGACTCCATCTCAAAAAAA
>NW_016107410.1:4983840-5003413 GCF_001604975.1 Cebus imitator
TTGTTACGGAGTCTTGCTCAGTCCAGGCTGGAGTGCAGTGGCGCCATCTCGGCTCACTGCAACCTCCGCCTCCTGGGTTCAAGCAATTCTTCCGCCTCAGCCTCCCGAGTAGCTGGGACCACAGGCACGTGCCACCACACCCCGCTAATTTTTGCATTTTTAGTAGAGATGGGGTTTCACCATGTTGACCAGGATGGTCTCGATCTCTTGAGCTCGTGATCCGCCCACCTCGGCCTCCCAAAGAGCTGGGATTACAGGCATGAGCCACTGCGCCCGGCCCATTTAGGAAATTTTTTAAATAATTTTTAATTTAGTATTGTACCAATTTTGAATTACATATGAAGCATATGGGGGGGCATCATAAACTTTTTTTAAAAAGACTTTGTTTTTTAGATCCAAAGCAAAATTGAGCAAAAGGTATAGAGAATTCCCCCATACTTCTTACCTTCACACATGCAGAGCCTCCCCACTAAACACCCCACGCAGTGATACATTTTTACAATTGCTCAACCTACTCTGACATATTATCACCCAAAGTCCATTGTTTACATTATGATTCATTCTTGTGTTGTACATTCTGTGGGTTTGGAGAAATATGTAATGATACATAGCCATAGTTATAGGATCATACAGAGTATTTTCACTGCCTAAAAATCCTCAGCGCTCCACCTGTTCATGCCCCACTCCACCCTTGGCAACAGCTGATCTTTCTCCTATCTGAATAGCTTTTCCTTTTCCAGGGTGTCATATACAGACAGTCCCCAAGTTATGATGGTTTGACTCACTATTTTTCATTTACCATTGTGCAAAGTGATATGCATTCAGTAGAATCTGTACTTCACATTCTGAATTCTGATCTTTTCCTGGGTTGGCGATACATGATGGCAGACTCTGTGTTGCTGCTCTTGCCATGCTGGAAAAGAGCAGTGAGCAGTAGCTCCCAGTCAGCCACGCTGTCACGAGGGTAAACAATTGATGCTCTACAGTGTACTGCCTTGCCAGCATTTTTTGGATATTGTGTCTTGTGATTTCCCATCCCATCATGTCTAACAAAAACACCCATCTTTGACTTAGGATATCTTCAATTTACAATGGGTTTATTGGGAAGTAGCCCTAGAGTAAGTAGGGGAGCATCTGTAGTTGGCATCATAGAGTGTGCAGCCTTTTCAGACTGGCTTCTTTCACGTAGTAATTAATTCACTTATGCATTTAAATTTCCTCTCTGTCTTTTCATGGCTTGACAGCTTATTTCTTTTTGGCACTGAATAATTTTCTATTGTCTGGATGCAACAGAGTTTATTTACCCATTCACCTGCCGAAGGACATCTTGGTTGCCTTTGAATTTGGGCAACTACGAATAAAGCTTCTATAAACATCCACGTTCACGTTTTTGTGTGGACATAAGTTTTCAACTCTTTTGTGTAAATACCAAGTAGTGTGATTGCTGGATCATATGGTAAGAGTATGTTTAGTTTTGAAAGACATTGCCCAACTGTCTTCTGAAGCGATGTACCATTTTGTATTTCCACCAGCAATGAATGAGAATTCCTGTTGCTCCACATCCTTGCCAGCATTTGGTTTTATCAGCATTCTGGATTTGGGCCATTCTAATAGGTACATAGTGATATCTCTTTGTCATTTGTTATTTTCATTTCCCTGATAACATAAAATGTAGACCATCTTTTCATATGCTTATTTTCCATCTGAATATATTCTTCGGTGAGGTGTCTGTTAAGATCTTTTACCAAATTGTATTCTTACTGTTGAGTTTTAAGAGGTTTTTTTATATATTTTGTACAATAGTTCTTTATCAGATATGTCTTTGGCAGATATTTTCTCCCACAGCTCAGCCTAAATACTATCTCCACTATGCCTGAGGCTAGGAGACTACAAGGAAAACATCACTAACATTGATGACTCCCATCAGTATTCTCCAAATACCAAATGTGCTAGTCCAAATAATTACCTGAAATTTAGATACTATGCCAATAGCTTCCAAGCAGTAATAACATACACAGCTAACCTTGGCCATCTTAAGTGTGCTTCTGTAAGAGCTTTGGGAGGAACATGTGAGCAGACAGCTGACTCGAGTGAAGAATCTTGCTTTGGACTTACTGTTACATTACATCAGGAGTTTAATTAGGCCTGATGGTAGCTGTTCCTAGGATTACAGGTTAGGAGGCTCTGAAGATCAGTTCCATTTGGCAAATAAGCATTCAGATTCTTTCATTATAATATTTATCAGGTGACCATCATATACATGGTACAATATGAGTTATGAAGGCATACAAATTTCTCAAGCTAGTTAAAATCTTGTAGGAACTATATGGCATGTATATAATACAAATTGCCTCTCAGCTGAGACAGACAATAGATCTTGAGAATCACTGTGGTTTAATGCATTTTTAAAGTATTATACTAAGGAGCGACCTTAAAGTTTATTTCACCTAATCATTCTCCCAAAACAAAGATCAGAAAAGCCTAGAATAGAATTCTGGTTCCAATTTATTTGACTTGTGATCTTAGACAAATTATTTGACAGCCTTAGGACTTTGTCTTCTGTAACATAAGTATCCTAGACTTCTGGTTAGACATGGCTGATGGAACACACACGTACGGCTTAACTTTCTCCCGAAAACTTTCTAAAATAATAGCAATTAATTTTTTATCCATAAGGATCAAGAAAATTAGAGATAGAGAAACGTAGGCAAAAAAAAAAAAAAAAATGCTATTAAGTAGAACAAAACATCTTTCAGTGGCCAAGCTTGGAAACTAACTAATTCACAAGATAGAACCCTAAAGAGGCTCAAAATTGGGAGGACATGACACTCCTAAAGATGGGGAAATAGAATGGGACAGAAAACAGAAGAGTTGATTAAGAAGGAGATAAACCTCAAGGTTTCCTCCTCGGTCACATGCAATTAGACTATGGCCTTCCTTTGCAATAGCAGAAGACTGGAAGAGAAATTGAATCAAGGGAGTCTAAACACCAGGAGTAGCAAAAGATGGGCTGCTGTCTTAAAAACAAAGAAATTATGCAAAAATCTGCTTTTTGGATGGTGAAGCCTCCAAATCCCCTTGTAATAGGCAAAATAAATGTTGCCCCCAAATGTTCACATCCTAATCTTCAGAACCTGTGAATGTGTCACATTACATAGCAAAGACGAATTAAGGGACCAGGTGAAACTGAGGTTGTTAACCTATTGCCATTATAATAGGAAGATTGAGCTGATGTATCCAGTGAGCCCAATGGAATCATGAAGGCACTCAAAAGTGGAAGAGGGAGGCAGAGTCAGTCAGAGGATGTGACCACAAAAGAAAAGCACAGTGATGCAATGATGATGGCTTTCAAGATGGATGAAGGGGATCATGAGGCAAGGAATGTGGATGGCCTCCAGAAGTTAGAAAAGGCAAGGAAATGGATTCTGCCCTGGAGTACCCAAGAAAGAACACAACAGATACCTTAATTTTAGCCCAGTGCAACCTATGTGGGGCTTCTACTCTCTAGAACCATAAGATAGTAAGTCTACACAGTTTAAGCTGTCGAGTTTGTAGTAACTTGTTACAGAAGTGACAGAAAACGAATACAACCCCTTACAAAGCAATAATGTGAAGCAACTGTATGATTCCAATGCATTGACTATATAGCTATTCATTTGCTATACATATTTTAAACATTGTCTAAAACATTTTTAAGGGGCTTCCTCATGAACCTCTATTGTACACTTAAAAAGTGACTCGTAAGAAATAAACGTAAGTGATGGCAATGCCATCTTGCTTAGTTAATGGTAAAGCTAACATCCTGCCCTCACTTGATTCCTCTCTAAGACAGTGGCCACTTTGACAATAGCAGTACTCAACTGCATGCACACACATATATGCTTCACATGTATGTGAACACGTATCATAAACACATATTGCAGCATATCTGTGTTAACTCACTTCACTTGTGTTAATAAAACATCTTGGAATACTCCTAAGGTCATTACTTTCTGGGTAAGGTCAAAGTCCACGGCCAGCTTATTTACTGTAGCTGGTTATAAAGGCACCAACCTAAATTTGAGCTATGAGATCTTTCAAAAAAGGAAATACAATATATTTTATAAGAAATTCTATTTCTACTTTTACCCATTTTAGGAAACATTGGTTATTTTAATTATTGATTCTCTTTAGGGAGGTGGAAAAAGACTTAATATTACGCTTTCACTAAAGCATAATTAAAGGATTTTTTTCTCTAGCTGACATTATAAATACTAGCATTTGTCTTAAGAATTACTTCTGAAAAGAAATTTTACAAATTGCAATAACATTTCCCTTCTGTATAGATGTGAATGAATGACTTAATTTCATTTTACTTGATCTCAAACCCTTTTCACATCCTTTCATTAAATAACTAAATTTTATCCAAATGAGAACTGGTATCTCCAACTCTATCTTTGTATCTCATGAACACGTGTTCTTTTGTTAGGTCAACTGAACCACCTGGTGCTGAATATTTAAATTGAAGGGAATCTCTGGCATCTGGCATTCACTATCAGGCTCTCTGCATTTGGCTTAGCCATGATCTCTGTATATTTATATTTAGTCTCTTTACTGACATTTTATAGAGATAAAGAACATGGGACACACTAGGAAAAAAGGATGAACAAAATAAGGCAACAGTCATGCATAATTTTCACAGTATCTGGTAAAAAAAATGCAGAATTAAATAGAAAGTTTTAGAAAGCATTTTAAAGCTCAGGAACATATAGTTTAGAATTCAACAAGATACATAAGAATTCCTTACTTTATAACGAATACCATAGGTCAGACTAGATATCAAATTCGGGTTATCTTTCCAAAGAAATCATTCATTCATTCTGATGTTAAGCAAACCCTTGAGTGTTGTTTTTGGGAATTTTTATGGAGCAGATAATATTAAGGATTTGGGGATGGAGATCAACAGTAAAATAGAAAATATTATTCCTGGTCTTACCCACCTACGAAAGATAAAATAATTGAACTTCACGGCTAGAGAATTTAAGATGACAAAAGTTGGTTTTCCTGCTATATAATAAACAAAAGGACATTATGCACTATATCCAGAAAAATATATTGAAGCAATTGGGTAAATATAACTGAAATAATCATAGTGGAAATGAAAATGTGGTAACTTGTATTATTTGAAAATCTGAAAGAGCCACTATATCCTATAGAATTGAGTCAAAATCGGGAATTAGTCATTAATTTAAAATATCCATCAGTCAATGAATGGATAAAGAAAATACGGCGAAAAATACACAATGGAACACTATTCAGCCATAAAAAAAATGAAATCCTCTCATTTGTGGCAACATGGATGGAACTGGAAGTCATTATGTTAAATGAAATAACATAGACAGTCACAGAAAGACACATGTGACGTGTTCTCATTCATATATGAGAACTAAAATAGTTGATATCATGGAGGTAGAGGGTAGAATGACAGTTACCAGAGGCTGGAAAGTGTGTGTGTGTGTGTGTGTGTGTGTGTGTGTGTGTGTGTTGGTGGGGGTATTGCTGGAGAATGAAAAGAGGTGAATTCATGAGAACTAACATACAGTTAAAGAAAGGGAATAAGTTCTAATATTCAATAGCAGAGTAGAGTGATTACAGTAAACAACAATGCATTGTATATTTCAAAATAGTCACAAGAGAAGTTTTGAAATGTTTCCAACACATAGAAATGACAAATCCTTGAGTTAATCAACACCCAAACCCTGATTTGATCATTACACACTCTATGTATATAATAAAATACCACATATACCCCATAAATATGCATAAAAATTATGTATTAATAAAATAATTTAAAACTTAAAAGTAGCAACAATGCCATGAAATGGTAAAATTACAAATACTATAAAGACTGAAATCAATTGTAGCATAATTCTACAATTGAAGCATAACAAATTATTTTATTAATTTGACATTTAAAATTACCAAAATATTGTTCTTATATATATTTGATAACTATTATTAAATGTACAAGATATATCTATTCACATGATTATTGTGAAGGTGTGTAAATTTATATAAATCATATTTCAAGCACAATGTTTCACACATAGAAAGCCTTTGATAAATGACAGCTCTCAGTAGCAATCTATTCATCAAACTCCCAAATAAATGTATATCTAAGTTCTGACCCAAGCTTCCATTGACAGAGATCTTAATCCTTCACCAGGTCATCCATTCCTTTATTGGATAAGTCTAATACTTACAAAAACCATTTTCATATCTAGTCAAAATCTGCATCCCAACTTTTGACTATTGTTATCGGTTTTGTCTGTTGGAGCAACATAGAAAGTCTACTTTTACTTATACATGGCAACCCTTTAAACATTTCTAAACAGCTACCTCCTCTTCCTCAGAGACTTCTGTCTCTTGACCATCATATTCAGAAAGTTAAGCCTCAAAATGAGCACACTGACCACATTAGTGTGGCCAGGGCAAAGTTTAGAGTTGGCCACTGAGAGATTTAGTATTGTGATTATCCCACCCTTATTCAGGGCACTACAGCTGGAGCTAAAGTCATGTTCCAAAACTTGGAACATTTTGCTTTGCAAATGACAGAAACTTAATTAGCTTGATTTGAAAGGGAAGATATGAGGATCTATTAGGTTATTAGAATACAGCGATACTGAAGGAAGAGAAACGCAGCTGAGCCACGGGAACAACTGACCAGAGGAATCCAAATGAAGACAGGAGTCTCTTTCCATCTCTCATGTCCACCCCTCCCTCCAAAGTCTAGATTCCTCTGCCACCCCAGTGGTGGGGGACATGGCTGCATATAAATCCAAAGCTTTACTTCTTAGAGTCCAGGCTTTCAAAGACAGGCTAGCTTACCATTCTTGGTTCTGATTTTCAAATAAACAGAACAGATCCTTATTCTTAGGCTGAGTATCAATTTTTGGACTTTTCAGCTGCAGCCAGGAACCAGGTCATGTTGTGACTTCAGTGCTTTTTTTCAACCATCTGGACAAGGAGAAGGGGCAACTTCTAGAAAAGATGAACTGGGCACACAGGTCTGCAGGTGTTCACTGCAGAATACGTTGTTTTGGTTTTTGACTAACAGTTAATTGAACTGCAGTGTAATCTCATGTATTCTGTTCACACTTGTCTCAGTGTCTACCTATGACATTATTTATACCTAGTGAATTTTAGCACATCTTTGCAGCCTATTAAAATTTTGTGCCACAATTTCTCATCCAACATACATTCCTGATATCTTCTAATTGTCTCTCTGAAGTCTGGCTTTCACATCTTCATGATGGAATGATAAAATGGAGAGGGTCAGGGGCAAAGCTTTATTGCAGTCCTCCAGAAACTTCTTTTGGGGTTGACATGGATCCTTTATTAAACACCTGGGGTATACAATCATTCAACCAGCCATGATGGCTCAGAAATGAGTCTTTCCAGAAGCACATGGATCTAAATGTCAGCAACATTGAGGTTAGAAAATTCATCATCTCCACATCCCATGGGTAGAACATATTTGGGGAGTAGTGTTCTTACAAGACCAAAAAAGAGAAATTCTTAGAAAGTGACTTGAAACACTATTTATCCCTTCAAACAGGAGGTAGTGCCTGAAATACTCTGTCACATCGCAGAGACCATTATCCCAACAAATTCTTTTTCCCATGAAAAGAGCTTATAGAGAAGTTTCCAAAAAGCACCAGTCTGACAGCAAGGACAAAGGCTCAAAAGTCCCAGATGGAAGGATTTGGGCAGGCACTCTCAGTATGATGTTCAGATGCTGGCCCCAGGATAGCCACTTATCTAAGCCATCTTCACCCTGTGCCTCAAGATACCTTTAGCCCTCAAAAGCAAAGTCATGCTTGGAACACTCTGATTTTCCTGAATATTTCCTCAATTGGCTTTCCTGGTAACATCTCGTTTCCTAGGTGCTTCTCAGTTTTTTAACTAGTGTGTCAAATTAAACCTTATTGTGGACTAAATGAACTATGCCATCCATAAACTGTTACTTTCAACCAAATTTTGATGCTAACCAATCAGTTCATTCATTTATCCTTTCAATCATTCAACAGGTAGTAATCAAGCAATTAATTTGTGTTGAGCACTGGAGATAACTCAATTCACAAAACAGTCTCTGACTTCTTGGAACTTAAAAACCCTCTACGTCAGCCAAACAAGTCTGCTTACTGACCAATGAGCCTTCCAACACTTTCTTAATCTCCTCCATTCCCTCCAAACTCAGAGTTCTTTCCACATCATGGACTCCTATTTAATCCCATTTCATTTCTCAGATAAGTTAAAACAAAACTACCATTTAACCCAGCAAACCCAATTACTGGGTATATCCAAAAGAAAACAAATCTTTTTTTTGTTTGTTTGTTTTGAGATAAAGTCTTGCATTATTGCCCAGGCTGGAATACAGTGGTGCAATCTCAGCTCACTGCAACCTCTCCCTCCTGGGTTCAAGAGATTCTCCTGCCTCAGCCTCGTGAGTAGCTGGGACTACAGGGGTGTGCCACCACACTCAGCTAATTTTTTCTGTTTTTAGTAGAGATGGGGTTTCACTATGTTGGCCAGGTTGGTCTTGAACTCTTGACCTCATGATCCACCCACCTCGGCCTCCCAAAATGCTGGGATGACGGGCATGAGCCACTGCACCCAGCCACAAATCTTTCTACCAAAAAGACACATGCACTGACATGTTCATTATAGCACTTTCACAATAGCAAAGACATGGAATCAACCTAAATGCCTATCGGTGGTGGACTGGGTAAAGAAACTGTGGTACACATACACTACGGACTACTATGCAGCCATAAAAAGAATGAAATTACGTTCTTTACAGCAATATGGAGGTAGCTGGAGACCATTATCCTAAGTTAATTGTACAGGAACAGAAAACCAAGTACTGCATGTTCTCACTCATAAATGGGAGCTAAACATTGGGTACTTATGGACATAACGATGGTAACAATAGAAACTGGGGACTCCTAGAGGAGGGAGAGAAGGAGGGGGTCAAGGGTTGAAAAACTAATCATTGGGTACTATGCTCAGTGCCTGGATAATGGAATCATTTGTACCCCAAACCTAAGCATCATGTGATATATCAAGGTAACAAACCTGCACATGTACTCCCTGAATAGAAAAGTTGAGGAAAATTAATAATGTATTTGTTAATTAAGTCTACACCAAAGGGTACCTTCACCTCCACAAAGGCTCCCTGACCCACCCTGCAGTGATCTTTCTGCTGTCTACATTCTTGCAGCTGAATTGTTTATACCACACCTAAGCAGCTAGCAGCTACATTTGAGAGAAAGAGATGAACTTTAGAGTGAGACAGATACATGTTCAGATACTACCTTGGCCACTTACTAGATTGTATGCTCACAGGTTATTTGGTATTCCTGAACCTCATCTGCAAACTGAGGATGATAATGCCAATTTCATATAAAAGGTGTGAGGAATAATTTATTCCACATAGCATATAGCATACTCTGTCTTACTCCATTCCTGTTATAATGAAATACTTTAGACTGGGAAATTCATAAATAATAGAAATTTATTTCTCACAGTTCTGGGGCCTGGACAGTCCAAGATCAAGGTGCAAGCAGACTTTGTGCCTGGTGAGGGTTCACTCTGTTTCCAATATGGCACCATGTTGCTGAGTCTTCTGGAAGGGGCCAATGCTGTGTTCTCACATGGTGGAAGGGATGAAGGGCCAGGAAGCTCTGCAAAGCCTCTTTTACAAGGACACTAATCCCATCTATGAGGATGGAGCCCTCATGACTTAGTCACTTCCCAAAAGGCTTCACCTCTTAAAATTACCAAAATGGGGATTACATTTCAACGTGCATTTTGTAGGAACACAAGCATTCTGACCACAGCATGTTCTTCCATCCAAATGTCTAGTTTTCTAACAGAAAAGAGCATGGTATAATGAAAAGAGCATGGTGCCTCTACGCTTCATGGTTTTGCTTCCTTAGAAATATCACCTGTGAGTCTCAGTTTTCTGAAGGGTAAAATGGAGATAATTTTTACATGAGAAGGTTGTAGTGAAGAGGAATTGAGTTAATGTACAGAGAAGTCCTTTATGAGCTAGAAATCACAGAACATAGGCAGACTGTCTATCTTAATGAATATTGTGTAGGTTTCGTCAATTTCAATTCAGTTGGGCCCAGTTGTTTCTCTCCTGCACCTCTCCTTTCTCTAAAGTGTGCAGAAACAATCAGCAATCCTGAACACTGAACACATCTCTCTCTCTCTCTCTCTCTCTCTCTCTCTCCTCTCTCTCTCACACACACACACACATACACACTTCTGTTTATATTTTGCTTTATAAACTTTCTTGTGAAATATAACATTCATGCAAAAAGTGCACAAATCTTAACATAGCTTGATGAATTTTTACAAAGTTTATAAACAGCCACTTAGCTGAATGAGAAAACATTACCAACAACCCACCTCAATCACAGTACCTACCCAAAGTTAGTCATTACGTTGGCTTCCATAAACAAAGCCTGGTTTTACCTACATTTTTGTGCTTAATATAGATACAATCATACAGTATGGAGTCACATGTGTCAGACTTATTTAAATCAACATTAAAGTCTGAAAACTCACCCTTTGTTGCATGTAGCAGTGGTTCATTACTTTTTATTGCTTTATACTACTTATTGTATGACTATGCCAAAGTTTATGTATTCATTTTTGATTGATGAACACATGTTGTTCCAGTTTGGAACTATTTCAGATAATACCATAAACATTCTTGTATGTTTTGGGTGAACTGTGCATGCATTTCTATCGGGTATACAACCAGTAGTGAAATTGCTGGCTCATAGGGTATGCATATGGCTAGTCGGGACTTCCAAACATTTTTTCAAAGTGGTTGTACCAACATACACTCCTGCGGGCAGTAAATGGGAGTTCAGTTGCTCCATACCCTCACATTTGATAAAATATTATCATGAATAATATCTTGTATTATCCATATTCTTTGTTTGGCTATTCCAATGAGTGAGTAGTAGTATCATACTGTGATTTCAATCTACATTACTTGATGACTGATGAGGTTAAACATCGCTTACACATTTATTGACCGTTTGTATAACCTCTTTCATAAAGCATCTGTTTAAGTCATTTGCCTATTTTTATATTACCTTATTTAGCTTTTTCTCCATGATTTTCAGTTCTTTATGTATTCTGGATATGAGTCTTTTTATATTTATTAACAATATATTCAATATTGTGTGGCTTCTGTTTTCACTGTCTTAATGGTGTCTTTTAATGAATAGGAAATTCCTAACTTCAATGTAGTCCAAGTGAACATTTTATGATTAGTGCATTTTATACCCCAATTAAGAAAATTTTGTCTATCTGAGATAATAAAGGTAACTTCTGTGTTTTTTTTTCCTAAAAGCATTTATTTGTTTGTTTAACTTTTGCACATAGATCTACAATCCAACTGGAATTGATTTGTGTAAGATAAAGATTCATTCTTCCCATGCGGATATCCAAATGACAGCACCATTTGTTAAAAAAAAGACCATCCTTTCTATATTATACAGCAGTGTCACTTTTG
This sequence comes from Cebus imitator, assembly GCF_001604975.1. Classification (NCBI taxonomy): domain Eukaryota; kingdom Metazoa; phylum Chordata; class Mammalia; order Primates; family Cebidae; genus Cebus; species Cebus imitator. The sequence continues at coordinate 4,995,419 of NW_016107410.1, forward strand.
CAAAATATCAGATCACTATAGAGATGTGCACTCTCTCTTCTGTTCCATTGGTCTTTTTATCTACTGTTATACAAACTTCAATCTGTCTTAATTTCAATAGCTTTATGATATGTCTCAATATCTGAGTGTAAGTCCCCAACATTCTTCCTTTTTATAAATAATCTCCTTGACTATGTTTTGCCTTTCGCATTCTTACACGAATTTTAGAATTAGCTTGTCAATTTCTACACAAAACCCACTGAGATTTTAATTCAGAATGTATGTAATCTAAAGATTAGTTTGGAGACAATTTACATCCTGACCATTTTAATTCTAAACCACAAAAATGGAAGGGAATCTCTCTATGTTTAGGCTTTTAAAATTTCTCTTGGCAAAGCTTTACACTTTTCAGTGTAAAGGTCTTAAACATCTATCATTAAATACATTTCTAGATTTGAAAATTTTTATTCTAATGCAAATCATATCTTTTTAATTTTAATTTTATTTGCATTTTCTGTTGCCAATATATAAAAATACAATTTATTTCATACATTGCTCTTCGATCCAACAAACATGCCAAATTTACTTATAAATTCTAGTAATTGTCTCTAGATTCTCTTTTAGATTCTCTGTGTACACAATTATGTTGTCCGTGAAGAGTGACAGTTTTATTTCAGCCTTTTCCAGACTATTTCTTTTTATAGCCTTATTGCATTGTTTAAGATTTCATTTTTCTTTTAACAGAAGTAGCAGGTATCCCTATCACGCTCCTATTTACAGGAAGAAAGTTTTCAATAATTCACCATCAAATTGACTTCCTGGTTTGCAAAGAGTTTTTATCACAAATTAATACTGTGTTTTATCAAAAGTGTTTGTGTAATCATTAAGATAATAATTTTATTTATCTCAACTTTTCTGCATATATGGTGAACTATATTGATTGTAATCATTAGCATTTCTGAAATAAACTCATTTGGTTGTGATACCTTCTCCATTTGCATATCAAAGAATTCTATTTGCTAATATATTATTTAGAGTTTATATATATAATTCATGCTACATAATTTGTCTGGTAATTTTCCTTTCTTACAATTTTCTTAACTAATTCGTCTATCAAGATTATGCTGTTCCCATAGAAAGTCTGAGAAGGGTACCTTCTTTTTTATTTTCTGGAAGAGTATATAAAAATTAGAGTTATCATTTTATATTCACTACAAATTACCAAAGAAACCACCCGGACCAGGAGTAGACTTTGCGCAGAGATTTCAAATAAAACATATAAATTTTTTAGTAGATATATAAATTTCTGATTACTCTTTCTTATTGTGTCAATGTTGGCAAGTTATGTTTTACAAGGAATTTCTTTCACTGAAATTGGCATAATGTTATTTATAATGTCCTTTTCTCTCTTAAATGTGTATAGCATCTACACTAACATCTCTTTATCTGTTACTGGTATTGGTAATTTGCTGTCCTTCACCTCAGTGTTGTCATAGCTTTATCAATTTAATGTCTCTTTTTCAAGAAATTCGGGTTTTTTTATTCTATTAATCCTTGCTTTCTACTTGTTTTATTTCTACTTTCTTTGGACTACTTTGTTGTGTGTGGTGATATTTAAAATTATGTTTCATCTTGACATGAAAACTTGGATTATTGATATGTCACATTCAATTTTTTTCTCATATATACATTCGAGAATATAAATTTTCCTCTAGGCATTGCATGATTTCTCCTAGTTTTTGCTAATCTGATGATATATTTATTTCACCTTCCTATTTGAACAATATTTTTATTATTATAGAACTCTAGGTTGGCAGTTATTCCCTTGAGCACCATTTAGCAATTTTCCACATTTTGATATGCCACGTCTCCACTATCATTTAGTTCAAAATATTTTCTAGTTTCTATCCTTCTTTGATTCATGAGTTATTTGTAATTTTATAGCTTACTTTTAAAGCAGTTAGTGAATTTTTGGTTTGCTATTGTTATGGATTTCTAGCATAATTCTACTGTACTCAAAAAGCATATTCTGAATGATTTCACTCCTTTGAAGTGCATTGCAGCTTCGTTTATGACACAGCGTGTGCTAAAACTCTAGTAAACCTTCCATAAGCATCTGGAAAACACAATGCATTTTGTCATTGTTGGATGTAGTGTTCTATATCAGACATTTAGAATGTCTTCAATTTTTCTTTCCTTTTTTTGCTATTATAATAAATTATACAATATATATTTTACTGTATATATAACTTTTTACCTGTGCTGAGTTATTTCATTTTCTTAAATTCTCAGAAGTGGCATTACTAGGTGCAAGGGTTAAAAATGTCTTTTTTCTTTTCCTATTTATACAATATTGCTAACTAAAAGTGTTGTATCTAATTGCAATGTCAGTCATGGTGAATGAAATCACCAAATTTCCCACAGTGTTGAGTGTTGTAATTGTTTTGTTAATAGAGTGGATACGAAATTGCAACTCAAAGTTAACAGTAATTTCCATGCCTTTGATAACTAGACAAGATAAACATTTTTCTAGGTATTCATTTGCTATTTCAATTTTCTCTCGTTTAAATTGCCTGTTCATCTGTTTAACTGGGATCTTGATAATTTTGGAATAAGTTTGAATGAATAATTTCATAATATCAGCAATTTGCCTTTGGCTTACATATATGATGCAAATGTTTTCCCAGTCTATTATCTTTTTAATTTTAGCTTTGCTGTTCTTCACCATGCAATCATGTTCAATTCGTGAAGATCTGAATCTATTTCTTTGTTGCTGACTACTTTAAACTCAAACAACGTTTCATTCTTTTTCAGCTGTATATTTCTTTATTTTATTCTCCTAAATTTTTTGTTAATGGATGGTACAGAGCAGGACTGTCCAACAGGGATATAGTGTGAGCCACAAATGTGACTTAAATTTTCCTACTAATTTGAAAAGTAAAAAGAAGCAGGTACAAACAATAATTATATACTTTAACCCAGTATCCAAAAATACAGGCATACGTAGCTTTGCATGGTTCCAATATGCATAAATTCCAGTTAGCACCACTTAATTAAATAACACTAATCTTCCAACAACATGGTTCAAATTTCAGTTACTGTGGTATATTAACTGCAGTATATTAACTGTACATTATGCTTAACTGCACTTTATTGCATAAAGTACAGTTAACACACAGTTTAACTTTATTGCATTAAGTAAAAACTTGTCTCCTAGACTTCCAGTCCAAAAATCACTACATAAACAACACATGTGCATCAACAGCAGTGACCAATCATGCCATTTCTTTTGAAGTCTATCAGCGATTGGTCACTATGCATCTGTTATTCAGCCCAGGTGCAGACAGTGAAGCATGGTGTTGATTCCTTGTCTCCCATTCGTAAACCCACATGACATCTTACAGAAATCAATAATCTAAAGAGGGAATGGCCAACAAAGATGGAAGTGTAGCAAAAAAAACAAAAAGTGATATTGTTGGAAGTGATTAGAACACAGATCACTGTAGAGATTATTGACACTACTGCTGTTTGAGAGTCTCAAGATATGCAACCAGAGGAACTTAGTGAAGGCAGATTCATGGACATAAATGCAGAACATGACTGTCACAAAAAGGATGATGTCCCAGAGGAAGGGACACCAGCAAAACACCTCACATTGGGTCAGGAGCTGAGGCTCATGCCTGTAATCTCAACACTTTGGGACACCAAGGCAGGCAGATTGCATGAGTCCAGAAGTTCAAGACCAGCCTGGGCAACATGGCAAATCCCATCTCTATAAAAAAATACAAAAATTATTTGTGCCTGTAGTCCCAGCTACTACGGTGGCTGAGGTCAGGGGATATCTTTTGAGCCAGGGAGTTTGAGGCTGCAGTGAGAGCCACTGCACTCCACCTGGGTGACAAAGTGAGACCTTGTCTCAAAAAAAAAAAAAAAAGAAAAGCAAAACTTCACATTGGAAACTCTCAGATTTCACAACATTGGGAAAGCAAGGATAAAATGTTGGAAGCTGATCTTAGAAAGTAATATGACAATTTGGCAAAGCTTAGAAAAGATGCTCTCTCTATACTACAAGTTATAGGACAGTAAGAAGGCAAAAGCTCTGTTCAAACTACTCACAAAGAAGAAAAAGAGTACTTTAATTCTCAATGTTTCTATCATTTGAAATTACTGTGTACTAAATAGGTTAGTTTTCCCACTTTTAAATTTCTGCATACACTTACAGCTGACAGTAAGAATGCTTAAAGTTTAGACAAAAATTTTTTAAAGGTTGCATAATAATCATAACTTTCACCCATTGTTAATTAAGATCACTTGTATCATTTCAGCCTGCAGGATCATTTTCATGGTTCTGCACCAACACACAAAGCAAGGACTGCCTCTATGACCATTACAACATGTAACCAATATAAAAGTTGAGGGATATATTACATTCTTTTTTTCACATTAAGTCACTGAAATGCAGTATATATTTCATACTTACAGAACATCTTAATTCAGACTAGCAACATTTCAAATGCTAATAGCTGCATCATAGGCTAGTGGCTATGGTATTTGGAAGCCCGAATATAGAGTGTCTTTCCTCTTCGAATTAGAGATGAAAATCTCCCTGGAAACTCTCTTGTCCAAATAAATAAAAGTTTAATATAGGGAAAAATACAGAGATGCACTTTCTCCCTCTGTAGGTAGTAATGAAAGAGCTGACATTACTTCAGCTCCCTCTGGAAAAGAAGTTGAGAAAATAAGCCCTAAATTGTTCTCATAAACTCACTGGAATTAGCCTTGTTAGAACAATAAGAGACAAGAAAGAAGAACTAGTCAGTCTTCCTATGAAAACACTGACGACTTCATCCCCAGTGGGAATTGAAGCAGCTTGGCTCATCTGAGTGCTGGGGAGATTTTTCAGAGCTTTTGGGTTACCATGTCTTCTCTGAAATACATCATACAGGTTCTCAGAGCCACTCAAGAGTAAGTCATCCACTTGGAGTTTTGAACATACTTTTGCCAGTTAGAGGAGTCAACAAACTATTTATTTGATTTCCTCCTCAGCCTCACATTCTGAGAATTCCCATCGGCCTAATAGGAATGGCAATGACACCTGCTTGGCTGTCAGTTTGCAGACATCCTTCTTCCCAATATTCCCCAAATGATTACCCTGCCTATTGTCCTAATGTCTCTAGATTTTTCTTGGGTGAACAAGATTATAATGTTTCTACATTCTTGTCTCAGCTCTACCTGACAATTGGCCCATAAATATTTGTACACAGTTAAATCTTAAGTTAGGGGTCTGTGTTTGTGCATGTGTCTGTGTGCATGCACACACACTCTGCTGCTATCCCTAACAAATTCCTCATTCCTTAGAAAAAGAATATACTGAAATGTTAAAAGCACAATCTTCAAAAGCAAACTGAGCTCAAATTTCAGCGCTCTCACTTACTAGCTATATAATGTTGAACATATGTTACTTAACCTTTTTGTGCCTCCGTTTCTTTATATAGTTTATATAGGGATTAAATGAAATAATATATGTAAAATGTTTAGTCAATGTCTGCCACATTGTAACTGCTAAAATAGTAGCCATTCTTTATTATTATTACTTTGCTAGATGTTATTATTACAACTTTTGCCTAAAAAGAACCTAGCTTCTGGTGCCTTTAGTCATCTCTGAGTGGAACACATAACAAAGGAAAAAGAATCCAGCTTCAAAAGTGGCATTAAGGAGTAAAGGTTTTCTTGGACAAAAGGGATGCTGGCAAAAGTCTATGCAGGACCCCAACAGTATGCAAAACTTCTCAAAAGTCCTCCTGTGACATATTTCCCAATAGTCCCTCTCAGAACAAACCCCTCCTGCCTCTTCACAAAGGTCCAGCCCATACCAGCATCTTCACTTACCTACTTTCTACTCTTTGACTCCTGCTCATATCTTTTTATTTTTATTTCACTTACTTTTTGGCTCATTGATTGCTTCATATGATATAAAATATTAAAGACATAAAAAGTAATTTATTATTCTCCCATTTATATTCCCAGGTATCCAGATCCCCAGAAGAAACCACTGTAACCAAGAATATTCTATACACAGATAGCAGATAGAAACACACATGTACACACACACACACACACACACACCATTTTACACCACTGCACTTTGCTTTTTTCTTTTTTTTTTTCCTTTTTTTCTGAGACAGAGTCTGGCTCTGTCACCAGGCACCAGGCTGGAGTACAGTGGCACAATCTCAGCTCACTGTAACCTCCACCTCCCAAGTTCAAGCAATTCTCCTGCCTCAGCCTCCCAAGTAGCTGACACTACAGGCATGTACCACCACGCCCAGCTAATTTTTGTATTTTTTAGTAGAGACAGCATTTCACCATGTTGGCCAGGATGGTCTCCATCTCTTGACCTTGTGATCCACCTGCCTTGGCCTCCCAAAGTGTTGGGATTACAGGTGTGAGCCACCGCACCCAGCCTGCACTTTGCTTTTACATTTAATAAACCTGGAGATTGTACCAAACTGGTATCTATAGAGTTACCTCCTTCTTAACGCACTACATTGTTTTCCATTGGATAAATAAGCCATAATTTATTTCTCTATTCCCACATTAATAGGCATTTAAATTGTGTTAATATTTTGTTATCCTAAAAATTGCTGCAATAAGTAACTGTTCGTATATGATTTCATATATGTGCAAGATAAATTTCTAGAAATTTAATCATTGGATCAAAGGGTAGGTGAATTTTTAATTTTTGTAGATTTAGCCAAATTGTCTTCCCCATCGCTATGCTAACTTACCTGTTAGTAAGGTTAGGGGGTGTTAGCTTTCTTACACAGGTTAAGTTTTCTAACATTTTCCATTCTCTTTCTTATGCAGAGTAATCTCAGCCTCTTCAATTCTGCATCTCTAGCTTCTGTCCTGATGGAAGAATGTTTTTGTCTCTTCTACATTTTCCCTCAGTTAAGTAGTTGTAAACTACCTCTGGCCTCAACCCTGCTTTTCTTCCTCCATGATAGTCCTGGGGCCTGCATTGTCTGGGGTCAGCTTGCCTGGGGGTGGGAAACCTCGAAATGGCCTGAGAGCAAATGTCTTGGTTTGGGGTGAGACGTCCATCCCCCATCCAGAGTGTAAAACACCTGCCAAGGGAAGCGATGGTGTCAAGCAAATCCTTTTACTTTTTGATTTTCCATATACCCTTGACTAAATCATACCACATGTGTACATGAGAATACCATACACCCCCAAAAGTGAATAAATTTACAACTATCTGCATTAGCATAGGTGGATCTCAGGAACATATGTCCAGCATAGAAGCAAGCCACAGAAAACACGTGCAGCAGCACACCAGGTCATTGAGTTCTAAAATGGGCAGACTAAATTTTACAAATACATGTACGCATGGTAAAACTGCATAAATTGTAAGAGAATGATAAACACACAATTCAAGATCAAGGGATCCTGGGGGTAAGTGAAGAAGACAGGCTGATGTGATCAGGTAGGGTCACACGGAAGCCTCCCATGGTATGGTAATTTTCTACTGCTTAAGTTGCATGATGGGTTCCTAAGTGACCATTTTATTATTCTTCTTAATTATTTCTATCCTATTTATATTGTGTTATACATACCATTTTATAATTTTTTTCATAAAAAGCTACAAAAGAGGTATGAACTAGAAAGATGGTTATGCTATATTAAGTAGGAAAACACAAATAAAGTTGTGCATACAACGTGATTCTGCTTTGGTTTAAAACACACACACACACACACACACACACACACACACACACACACTCCAGATTGATATTACCAAATGATAATACTGGTTATCTAGGTCGTGGAATTATAATTTTTAAAAAATTTTTCTGGCCGGGCGCGGTGGCTCAAGCCTGTAATCCCAGCACTTTGGGAGGCCAAGGCGGGTGGGTCACGAGGTCAAGAGATCGAGACCATCCTGGTCAACATGGTGAAACCCCGTCTCTACTAAAAATACAAAAAATTAGCTGGGCATGGTGGCGCGTACCTGTA
>NW_016107410.1:5003584-5089627 GCF_001604975.1 Cebus imitator
ATATATTTCCCAATTTTTCAACAATAATTTTTTTTTTTACTTTTGTAATGAGAAAACATGTTTAAATGTTTTTTTAAAAAATCATGTGCTAAGTACTACTACCAGCAGTTACATACAGCTAACACTTAACTGAACTTCCTCTGAGCCAGGTTCTCGGCCCAGTACATTGCATGTATTTTGCAATTGGAAGTCTCATTTCCATTTCACAGAGGAGAAACCAGAAGACCAGAGAGGTTAAATAACTTGCTCAAAATCAGATAGAGAATGGTAGAGCCAGGACTCAAATCCATCTGTCTTCCTATCAAGCATGTGCTCTTAACCAAGCTGCTATGCAATATTCAACAGCCTACAGAAGCCCAAAGGAGCCATACAGTGTCAAGAAAAAAAAAAGAAGTGTTAAGAGTTTGCCTTACTTTTTAAGCTAATAAGCCAGGCTGTTATTTTTCAAGGTTGTTGGCAGAATACACAAGACCCCTCAATCAGAGGCAGAAGTCTTTACTAATCACAGCCCAGTAACAGCATGAACACACTGTGGGTTTGTATCTGTTCCTCATGCCCTCAAGTCCCACAGGGACAACACAGTGGGGGTGTAGATGACTGCATGCACCCAGGATGAGTTGCAAGAAAGGAGCACTGAACATGGGAGACTCACTGCTTTTATAGCAAGCAGACACAAGCCTGCTCTTCATGAGAGAGGTTACTTCATCCTGCAGCAGTGCTTCCTGCAAACACAATTGTGAGAAAGGTCTTAGGAAAGAGCAGGCAGGGTCTAAACTTGTTGTATGCTGCAAAAATGTGCAGGGCCCACGGCAGACTGTGCTCCCAGCATATAGCCAAGACTCTGAGCTGCAAATTACAAAAACCCAGCTTAAACTTAATTAAACAAGAAAAGGGCAGCAATGGCAAAACATGTACTGACCCATGAAACTCCTCTCTGCCCCTCTCTCCCCTCTCTGTGTGTGTGTGTCTCTCTCTCACTGTCTCTCTCTCTCCTCCTATCCTGTACGTGGTCTCCATTCACAGACAGGCACTCCCCTGTGATCATAAGAGAGCTGCCCGTAGTACCCAATGGAGCATAACAGGCCGTTTCTCACTCCTCAAATAGAAGTCCTAGAATCAAGTCTCAGTGGCTATATCTGGCCTTGATTGGGTCATTTGTCCATCCTAAACCAAACCTTGGGACCAAGGGATAAAGTAATCGCCCATCCATGGGTTACCTGCCCCCTTCTGGAACCAGGATTGGGATCAGTCCCACCCCAAGCATGTACATTAAGAGTGGGATTTTCTTCCCCACAGAATCAGAATGCTGGTAACAGAAGATAAGGCAGTCAACGCTCAGCAGACAAAACAAACATTGTGCTGTGCCCAGAGAGAGATTATCTCTAAGACATCACATACAACAAACAGTGAGCTAGTTGGACTGACAAGATGAAACGTGATGTATTCCAATAAGATTTGCAAAGTTCCACAAATCTCAGTGGTAGTTCCGTGACTGACTGCTGGCACTCCCCGGGACTTCTGACAATTGAGGCAGTTATCAGAAGGCTGGAGCAGCTTGCCTGCACCCAATTACAGTGTGCGTGGGGATTTGCCAATACAGAAAGAGGAAAAAAAAAAAAAGAACAAGGAAACTTTTTTGAGCTAATTAGTATATAACTGATTTCAATGTCCTCCTTCAATCTGATGCATTCTTTTTTTCTGAACTTACCTAAAATTAAGAACCAGAACCAAGAGCAATATTCCAGTATGTCACACCCAAAGGAAAAATCAATTTGCAAGGAAATATCTGAAGTTCCCAGTGTTGCCATTGTTAGCACACAATGTTTCAGATGAGAAGGGAATGTACCCTCATAGTGGTTTGGGTAGCCTGGGATATAAGTTACAGAACCAAAAAGATTGCACCACTCTCAATGCGTGGCCTGAGTCAGTGCTTTTCAGAAGAAAAGCCATTTCTCCTTCACAGCCACCTCCACTACCACCCTGTTCTATTTTCAATGAAGTTGTCTTTAAATTTGTTACAACTGTAACGACGACAGATGAGAATCACCTCCTGTTTCAGTGGCCCCACCTCACAGAAGGGGTAATGACTAAGAACGTCAATCACAGTCTATCCCAGCAAAATGCCCTCGATTCAGTAGAGGCTGGAGCAGAGCATCCATGAGTATGTGAGAGAACAGCACACAGGTACAGAGCGGCCGCCCCAAAAGCAGTTGTTGATTTGAGCTAAATTCACTAAACAGCCCTGCTCTCTTACTTCTACCGTGGGATGCTACTTTGCTTACTTCCACCAATCCACTGAGTAAAAATGGAAATGTCATCATTTTAGAAACTAAGCTTTGTAATTAAAGAGAATGTGTTAGACACAGGAAACCGATCCCAGACCTCACAGGCACTGCTGCCTATTCAGCATCCTGGGTCTCATCTCCTGTTCTTACTGCTTAAAGCCTAATTAACAGAATCCATGCCATTATGCCTAGCTCTCCAATCTTTATTACTGTGGATACTCTTTTCAAAGAAATTCTCGTCCTAGAGCAAGAGCTCCTGGAGGGCAAGGACCATGTACTGGTTATCTCTTGCTGCATAATGAATAACTCCAAAACACAGCAACTTAAAACAGAAACATTTATTTTCTCATAGATTCTGAGGGTCAGGAGTCCAGGAGTCTTAGCTGGGTGCCTCTGGCTCAGAGACCCTCCCAAGGCTGCTAAGTACCAAACAGGACCAAAGTCATCTCAAGGTTCAACACGTGAACAAGCCGAGCTCCCCAACAGGGCTATTGGTAGGAACTAGGTCCTCAGTTCTGGAGATATCAGGTTCCTTTTCTCTGGACCTATTCTTCGGCTAGTTTGCAGTATGGCAGCTGGCTTCTCTCTGAACCAGCCAGAGAATGAATGAGCAAGAGGAAAGCTACAGTCTAATTATAATCTAATCTTAGTGGTTTGCCTATTCTGTTTGCTAAAAGTAAATAACTAGAGTCAGCCCATATTCAAGTGAAGAATATTCACAAGGTCAAGAACACCGGGAAGTGCGGCTCATGAGGAACTGTGAGGCTGCCTACCACCAACCACTTCTCATTCACACGGCTTCTCCTGGCACCTAATAGAGGACCAGGCAAATGGCAAGTTTGACAAAGACCTGTAGTGCCATATTTAATCCAGTCTGAAAGACTCACCAAGTCACATCAACTAGAGTGGAACATATAGAAGGAATAGACAAAGAATGGTGTGGTGAGTATGAATTTTATTCCACCAACTCAAATGTGTAAAAAACACAAAATTTTCTATAATGCCTTCAAATTGTTATTTGAGCCCTCTTCCTGCTAGGGTGGCAAAAATGTAATCTCAGTCCATGGGAATTCACTTCCCCTTTGTCCAGGGTAGTTCACCGATTCAAGAGAGAGGACTTAGTACCAAGTCACGGGGTAAAGGAGAGGGCATCTCCTAAGCCTCAGTTACAGGTGTTGGCTAAATTGTGCCTCATCCCACTTTCTCCTCTATCACTTGTCCACATGCTGAGACTCCTGTCCCTTCAGGGCTGTACTTCTCTGTGCTATTTATGACCCATTGTGAAGCTTCTGGGCCAGAATAGGACACAAGAGTCTCAGCCAAGCTCTCTGTGGCCCATCTTGCTAGATGTCCTGCTCAGACATAGCCCATCTAGGCTTTTGCAACCTCTCTGGACTATGGCCAGGGAGGGGGGCTGACAAACCTCTAGCCCTCCAACCCCTCCACAGTGACATGGGCCCCGAGGCCCTGTATTTGAAGCAGATTGCACCATGGCCCTCTCAGGTCTGTTGACTTTCTGCTCTTCTTGCTGCTTCTCTGTCTCTCTCTCCTCCTCCTCACTCTGAACCCGCCCTCGGTCTGGAGGACATTTCTCTAGTCCAAGAGCAGGAAAGTAGGGACAGAAGGTCTTCTGTGTTGACCTTAAGCATTCCCCTCAGAGGCACACCCCTTCCCCCATCTTCACACTTTCCTATTACACCACGCCCCACCCAGGGCACCTCACTGCTCCCCATCACGGGCCAGTCTCCAGAAACAGAAAGCCAGTCACTAGCAGGTTACCCCACCTTGTCAAGCTCCTCCCCAAGGCAATGAACACACATGGGAATCTAGCCTGCAGAGGAAGGAGGGTAATAAGAAGGGAAGGGGGAATTATTAGAGGAGTTTTATTTCAATGGTGAAGGTTTCAATAAATATTAGTTTTTCCAAAGGCAAATCATCTGCACCAAGCCAGAGGCCTAGAAAGTGCTTAACACTAAAACAGAAAGGATAACATGGGGTCAAAAAACACACATGAAGATGCAAGTCATGCTAGTTACATGGATAGGTGGGAAATGGGAAGGGAGGAAAAGAAGTGCTATGTTCATCTCTCTGTCTGGTGACTTCCTTGCCCACTCTTCCCACTGTCTGGGTCTCACTGTACACAGGCCCACTTCTGCCACCAGGAAGAAACTGCTGGGCGCTGGGGGCTCCTGAGTCCTCTCTGCATGATTTGGGCACACACTGGGGAAGGGCATAGTCTCCACTTGCTCCAGCAGGAAGGGAAGCCTGCAGGGACCCATGCCTCACCTGAGGCCTCTAGAAGGAGATTGGGAATCTCAGGAGGTGGTGGGTGCATTATTTTTCTTGCAAAAATAGCACATGAGTAATTAAAAAACATAAGAATTGAATTATTTAACTACTTTACTGTCTTCAATTTTCTCCTTACTTCTCACATTCAAAAGTTAGCTATTACTAACTCTATTTAATTGGTAAAGAAACTGAGATCAGCAAGACAGGGATTTGGGACCTGAGTTCAGATATTCTGATTCTCACATTAGTGACCTTTCTACGACAATATGGCAAAATGAATGTTTCTAAGTAGAAGAGAATACAAATCTGAACAATTTTCTGGACTAGTGTAAGCAATCAATTTATTTTATTCTTTTCTTCAATAGAGCATCTTGACTGAGGGGAAAAAGGCAAATTTTTATTTCTCCACTTTGTTCCAAATACAAAGAAAGGTGATGACAGCAGGAAAGATTCAAATGTTCTCATAAGATTTCTGTTTGCTTGCTTTCTTTTCTTTTTTTAATAAAAACTGGTAATTGAAGGTGCCAAAGAAAAATCTTAGAGGTATTTCTGTGACTGAATTTGTTCATCTGAGCATACTGCCAATTAACTCAATTGGCAGAGCATCCGGGGAGCAAAGTTTCCCAGGCCAGGTGAGGCACAGTCAGCTTTAGACAACAGGGGAAGCAGCTCAGGATACAATATTCTTCCCTCACAAGAAAGCCAACTCTTTAAAAGCACCAGGTTGATCGTGAGCTACTTGGCATCTTTATTCAGTGTACAAAGGCTAGGCCTGCTCAGGCTTCCCTGTTCTGTGGCTGAGGCACTGTGGACAGAAAGATAGACCTGCTTTAGAAGAGTTTTCTTGCTAACTAGAAGTTCCCAAAGCGGAAGTTGGTGTTTTTTTGTAAACTGGACAATGACTCATAAATATGCCAAGCAGTGGCTGAAGACAGAAAATTTAACCTTTCTCCACATTTTGCTCTATAATTTCTGAAGTATATATAGACACTATTATGAATTAATAAAATACAAATTCACTTAAAAGCATTCTCTAGTTTATAATAGTTTTTGGTCTTATGTACTTTGGCGATAAAATGATGCTTTTAATAGAAAAGTAAAAGTTTTATTTTTTAGAAGTCAGTAATAATGGTTTGTTTACATTATAAAGGAAACTTAACCCTCAAAAATGCTAGGAATCATTGATGTAAGTTACCCAGATGATCCACACTCAAAACATCTTGGAAACAAAAAGATTAAAACTGATCTTGGAATACTCCCCAAGCTAATCTTGCAAATCAATGCATTCCTTGTCAAAATCCCAGCTGGCTTTTTTTTTTTTTTTTTTTTTTTTTTTTTTTTTTGCATAAATTGACAAAGTTATCCTAAAATTCATATGGAAATGCAAGGAATCCAAAATAGCCAAAACAATCTTGAAAAGGAAGAGCAGAGTTGGAGGACTCACACTTCCCAATTTCAAAACCTACTACATAGTTTCAGTAATTAAGATTGTGTGGTACTGGCATAAGGACAGACATACAGATCAGTGGAATAGAACTGAGAATCCAGAAATAAATCTTCACATTTATAGTCGATTGATTTTTACGAAGGGTGTGAAGAATGGGGAAAGAATAGACTTTTCAACAAGTGGTACTGGAACAACTGGATATTCACATGCAAAAGGATTTTTCGGACCCCTACCTCACACTATACACAAAAATTAACTCAAAATGGATGATAAATCTAAACATAAAAGCTAAAACTGTAAAACTCTTAGAAAAAACATAGGAGTGCATCTTTGTGGCCTCGGATTAGGCAATGGATTCTTAGCTTAGTCATCAAAAGCACAAGCAACAAAATAAAAAATAAGTAAATGGGACATCATCAAGTTACAAACTTTTTCTACCTCCAAGGACCCCATCAAAAAGGGAAAAAAAAACTCACAAAAGGGGAGGACATGCCACATACTATCTGATAGGGGACTAGAATTCAGGATATATAACAAATTCTTACAACTTAAACCAAAAAGCAAATATCCTAATTTTTAAATGGGCAAAGGATTTGATAGACATTTCTTCAGCAAAGATGTACAGATAGCTAATGAGCACAAGCAAAAATAGTCAACATCATTAGCCTTGAGGGAAACACAAATCAAAACCACAATGAGGGACCGCCTTACACTGACTAGGACAACTGGAATCAAAAAGACAGACAGTAACAAGTATTAGCAAGAATGTCGAGAAACGGAAACCTTCATACACTGCTGGTAGGATTGCAAAACAGCATAGCTGCTTTGAGAAGCAGTTTACCAGTCCTTCAAAATGTTAAGTGCAGTTATCCTATGACCCAGCAATTTTATGCCTAGGTATGTATCCAAGAGAATCAAAAGCACATATCCTCACAAAACTCATACACAAATATTCATAGTAACATTAACTATAATAGCCAAAAAGTAGAAATAACCCAAATATTCATCAGCTGAGGAACAGATAAACCAAATATGGTATATACACATAATGGAATGTTGTTAGGCAATCAAAAGAAAGGAAGCACTGATGCATGTTAAAATATGAATGAACCTTTAAAATAGTATTGCAAGTGAAAGAAGCCAGTCACAAAAGGCCACATTTTGCATTACTCCACTTTTATGAAATGTCAGGAATAGGCAAATCCATAAAGATGGAGAGTAGATCAGTGGTTATCAAGGGCTGGGGCTGACTGCTAATGGATATGAGATGTCTCCTGGGGTAAGGAAACTGTTCTGACATTTGGTAAGTGGTAATGGTTGTATAATTCTGTAAATATGCCAAAAATTACTAAGCCGTACAGAGGTGAGCAAACATTTTCTGTGAAGGGTCAGTTAGTAGATATTTTAGGCTTTTGAGCCCATATGATCTTATTAGACCTACTCTGCCATTGTAGAACAAAAGCAGCCATAGATAGTATCTAAATGAGGGTGCATGGTTGTGTTTGAATAACACTTTATTTACAATAGGCAGCATCTTCACCCCACAGGTATAGTTTGCCAATCCTTACTATAAACAATGAACACTTCTGAGGCAGAGACCATGCTTTATTCATTTCTATGTCTCTAATGGCCTAGCCAGTAGGAAGAACTCAACATATGCTTACTTGAACTGGACTGGAATGACTTTGCACCATCTCCCGCCCTTGGGCAAAGGAAGGTACCAGCATTTCTCATTCCTCTCAGCCTTTGGCATCACCTAGGGCTGTAGTGACCGGCTGTATGCTGGTTGGCTGTGGAAGAAGTCCTGGTGCCTCAGACAGCGGAGCCTAAGATTGCAAACAAGGGGATAGAAATAGAGTAAGTTCAAGTGCTAAAGATTAAAACATGGAGCCCATTTAACACTTGAATTGCCTCATTCCTAAAAGAGCAGAGCTGGGGCTAAGTGTCTCAAGAACTACCCTGCCTAGAGCTGTAACCTTAGTACAGAGCCAGCCATCCCTAACAGATCTACCACATCAAGTAGAAACAGAGTCTGCGGTTCTTGTCTGAGAAAAGGCTTCAACCTACTGTTCTAAACCTAGTTAATAAGGCTCTGCTACAATCCTTACCTAAGAAACTCATCTGCGATATCTGTTCAACTGCTCCAAGGAGAGAGCATGGATAAATTACAGCATTTGCCATCCTGACTTAATGGGGTTGCTTCAGATTGTGCATGTTCTAAAACTATTTGCTCCAGCAAGGCTAAAAAGAGAGATGGAGAGATGAGATTTGTATTACATTAAGAGCAGTGAGGGAAAATAGGGCATATTTTTCCTCCCTGGGTTTTCCCCGCAATGGACGATGGGGATGCTCCATTGATCATCTCTGCTCTTGCATTTGCATGTCTCGGCTGTCCCCAAATAACACAGCCCTGCTGCCATCCCTTTGGGAAAATATCACAGCATGAGCAATAAGGACAAGCTTTCAGCGTTCTTCCAGTGGTGGGGATAGATATAAGTCTTCCATACCCTCTGGCCTATTTAGAGCTTAGTGACCTAAGTACATTGGCTTATTATAGACATGGTTGAAACTGAAAATAATTACAGATATATAACTACTCATTTCTATAACACTGTGTTCCAGTTGTCAGATACTCAAGTGGAGAATATGATGGGATATGTAATAAGGGAGCTTGTTAAGGAGTCTTCTATGTAGCAGCACATGTCAGATAGAAAAGGTGTTGCAGATATGCTTCTTTTCTTTGCATGAGGCTAATTTATATGTTTATAATGTCTAGAAACACAGAGTATGAGGTTTGGAAGATATAGTTACTCAATGAATCAATCTGAGTGGCTTTTATTGTCTTTTTAAAATTTCAGATATCAGAGGGGAAAACCCATTGAGCTAGAAGGGACATGAGAAGTATATGTATCTGGTATCCTTTATAAAGCCCCCTGGGAGCAAAGATAAATAGATCACAAGCTGACAACTGGAACCAAAAAGCCTGTCTGAGTTCCAGACAAGTACACATAACTCAGTAATTCTTCATGGCTGCGATGTTCTATAATTACCAACTGGACCCCTTGCTGCATCCCAGTGGACAGTATTTCAGAAACTGGTACTTAAGGGATCAGGTAAGTAGAAGCCATGGACACAAGGATAGACTTTCCTCATTGAAGCTGTTAAGTGCCTTGCTAACATTTTTACTTATAGAATTTCCAGCTTCAAAAAAATGTCATTATGTGAATTTGCCTCAATAAATTAAAAACAAAAGGCTGTGGGACGTGGTCAGGCTTTGTGTCCCCACCCAAATCTCATCTTGAATTGTAATCCCCATCATCCCCATTATCCCCACAGGTCAAGGGAGAGACCAGGTGGAGGTAATTGAATCATGGGGGTGATTCCCCCATGCTGTTGTTCTCTTGATAGTGAGCGAGTTCTCACAAGATCTGATGGTTTGATAAGGAGCTCTTCCCTGCTTCGCTCAGCACTTCTCCTTCCTGCTGCCTTATAAAGAAGTCCCTTGCTTCCTCTTTGCCTTCCACCATGATTGTAAGTTTCCTGAGGCCTCCCAAGCCATGCTAAACTGTGAGTCAATTAAACCTCTTTCCTTTATACATTACCCAGACTCAGGCAGTTCTCTATAGCAGTGTGAAAATGGGCTAATACAAAGTGTCATTAGGACACTTTCAGCTACAAAAAACTGAACTTACTGAGAAGTTTAAACAATAATTTATCAGTTCATATAACAAGTAGACTAGAGGTAGGAAGGGGACCAGGCATGCTGCATTATAGTCCCAGCTTCATAGCTCTGCAATTCCTTCCATTACCTCCTGTGCTGGTTTCCACCACAGGCTTGTAGTAAGATGGCGACAGCTAGTCAAGGCATCCTCTGGCAATCTCAAAGTTCAAACAGCATAGGTCCAATATGCAAGTGCCTATCAGGCCTCTAATTTACCCCTATCTAATTTGCTCATATCATTGGCCAAAGCAAGTTACCTTGCCAAGCCCAGAGTCCGATATGGGAGACGCTGCAAAAGAGTGTGAATATTGAGAGACATGGTCCCTTGGGGGCCATGAATGAAAAAGTCTACTACCCTAAAAATTTGTCATCTTGTAGTCCCATCTGTCCCTAATTCTGTGTCCCAGTTCTTCTCATGGTGCTCCTGCCATCTCCAGTGAACTGTCACCTTTAGCAGCTTTCTTTATACCCACAACCTAGACCACAGATAACCTACGAAAGGCAGCTACACTATGGTCTCTTCAGTCCAGGACTTTTTTCAGATTCTACCTCCTTCATTTTTCTTTGAAGTTCTCCTCTCTCATCTGCTTATCCTTCTTTCTATCTATAAATGTTACCATGTTCACCCTTTCTGTCTGGCCTCTTCCAAATGACAGCTGCTACTTAGAACAAGCTGGCTGATTTTTATTATTGGGCTTCAACCCAAATACTGCCCCTTAGATTGCCTTTTTTATTTCTATGCATCAAAGATGACTTGTAAGTGATGCCTACCCCTGGGCTCCATCTGGGTTTCTGGGTTCACCACCCTTGACTCTGTTTGCTGAGGAAAGCACTCAGGCATCTACATTTGACTCATGGTCTTGAGTCCTTGACTTGGAATGCATTTGGGACCCCAGTTCCTCTAGGACTATAAGTTTCTCCTCCTCTCTCCAAAAGACTTGAGTTCCATTCTGAAGCCCATCCCAGAAGTGAAGAGTCTGCTGTAGACTGACAAACTCCCCCAGCACTAAGATGCCCAACATCCCAAATGCTGGACCCCATCACTTTCCACTGTCTGCTTAGGACACCCTGACACTTCTTGTGTGGACACAATCCAGCCAGTTTAAGCATTAGACAGGGATTCATGGGCTCACATAATCAAACCATAGAAAGGAAAACTGGTCTCCGAAATGGTGGACACAGGAAGTGGAACAGAGCTAGGCCTGCTTTCCAGCCTTGCCTCTCTACATGGCTGTTTATAAAGGTTGGCTTCACCTCCACTCTCTAAAGACAGTTCTCTCCAGTGACAGGAACCATAGCCACCGACAGCTGTAGAATCTCCAGTGGGTATGAATTTCAACAGCTGAATAAAAAGCCCTTAAGTTTCTACCAGAGCAGATGATTTTATGCCAAACCATTTAGCAATAAAGAGAGAAGAAAGACAGAGGCTTATAGTGAGAAAGGAAAGAAACTTTCTGAGGAATGTGAGCCTCCTTTCAATCATCAGGCCCAGCTAGGCACGAGAACGAGGCCACAGTCACATCCCACTTCCCCTTCTGAACTAAGTAATCATCTCTTGAATATGCTTGCTATGTGGAGTCTAGGCTTATTTTCATAAGCAGCTCAAAATTAACATAATGATACCACATGCTGGATACCATTAAGTCATAATCAACAATGTATAGCCAATAAGTAATTCATGACATTTCTGTAAACCAAAGACAATTCCTGACAAGCAACTTTATGTCATCTCCCCACGTGTCCCCCTGCTTTTGCCTTTAAAAACTTGCTTGTAACAAACAGAACTCATATCCAAGATCACTTGGGCCTGAATCTTCTGAGCAGTTATCCTCCTCTTGGCCCAAATAAACTCCTTACTTATATTAATTTTGCCTCCGTTCTTCCTTTAGGTTGACAGTAGCTTCTTTAATAACATTAATTTTTGCTTTCTCTTCCCACACTGTTTTGACCTGTAGAAGAGAAGGGGGCACCAAAACAGGAGGGTGAATAACAAGCAGGCAAAGCCCACAGGACACCCAAGTTCCTGGGCAAACAAGCCCACGGGGGTCTCAATGTGCTCTTCACGGAGTTCACAGGTGGTAGGGCAAGACCCATGAAGCTGTCTCCCCCTTAAGAAGGCTAGGGAGATGCTTTTATGCCCTTGTTTGGGTGCATAAATCCAAAAGCCCTTATCCACGACCTTTGGAATCAAATGAGTTTAAGTACTTTTCAGGTTTCTAAAACAAAATACAGGGTAGTACACAAGACATACACCCCATGGACTATAGAGCAGCCCCCATAGTCAAATTCATTAAATATTTTATGGTAAAAATATGTAAATATTCACACTTTTTAGGATAAATAATGTTTATATAGACACTCCTTTAGTTTAGGTCAGGGCAGGTTTTGCTACTAAATGCATAATATAGAAAGTTGGTTTTCAGAGTCTGGAGATTTGAGAATGATGGTTAAGAGACTGTGGGTCTAGACTAGAGATGTAGAAAGTGATAACTAAAAGCCTGGACTATTGGTTCCCAGGGTTAGAGACCAACTCTGACCACAGCTGGGGTCTGTGATTGATTGAGCCATGTGCCTGCTCCTGTGTCCTGTGCCCCTACCGCCAGCCAAGCCTCCACCATTCAGAGCACTGCAGAGCAACCCTTCCCCATCCTTCCCACCTCACTGCCACCACCTAAGAACCTAGTTCTAAGAAGGAACTGGAACCATCCCAATTGTCCCACAGAACTTACGTTTATGGTCTTTTTGATCAAACATAGAAATTGAGCCTCTCAGTCTTAAAGCTTAAAACTTAACATCTGTCTTATCTGAGTTCCTTCCTCAGGAAACCAATCCTCAGACCTGGTAGCATCAAAGAACTGAAATTCACCTAATCACCGATCTAGACAATTCAATGCCAGAAGCTTCATTTCTTTTGATTGCTTCTTTACCCCTTCCTAACCCTTCTTTCCCCACCATCCCCACCACTCTACCCACCACAGGTAGCTACATTCTTTCCTTGCTATATAAACCACCAATTTTAGTTGGTTGGAGGGACAAATTTGAGACTTACGTCCCATCTCCTCAGCAGTCACACCCAAACAAAGCCTTCTTCCCTGGCAATGCTTGTCTCAGTGATTGGCTTTCTGTACATCAAGCAATGGAACCTAGATCAGACCCCTGGCATTTTGATAATAGAACCTACACTAAAAATTGTGAACCTGAAATAATCAAAAGGATCAGAATCCAGTTTTAAAGAACTTATTCACACAAAAATCTGAGAATATCCATCCTAAAAACACAGACTCCAGAGTAATGGGATCAGTGCTTCAGACTTAAAAGGTCTTGCTCACATAGGCAGAAAACAAAGAAATTTAGTAGGATTATAACATTTTTCTACACAAGATCAGTTTATGAATTACAACTTACAGTTCGATGTCCTTTTCATACAGCTTATTTTCATTTCCTTTCCAATTTAAAAGAGTGTACTTATCATTCCATCTTAGACAACTAAGTAACGAAGTCCTTACATGAGAAAAATAAGAGAGAAGTTAATCTATAATGACAGTCAACAGTTGGAAAAGAAGTCTTCCCTGGGGTCCTTTAGTCATTTACAACATTTTACAAACCAATATAGGTAAGGAAAAAGGCTAATCTATAATCAGAGAAAGTTTATAACTCCCTGTTTACCTGACTCAGGTCCCATAATCACATTCTCTTAAGGTTCAGAATATTTTAAGATTCCAACAGCTTAGACTTTGAATTACCTATTTTGACATAGTAGATCACTCACCTCCTGGTAGGAAGCCATCGGTCTCACTGTCACCTGGCCCAACACTTCTGTTTCCCTAGATTATTACAAGATGTCCACAACCACAGATCTTTCCTCTCCACCTGGACTCTCACGCTCACAAAGTTCTAAACATCTCGTAATAGAACCCAACTTTCTACCCATTCAAACTGTCAGGTCTTCACATGCAAGCCTGGACTCAGAAAGTCTAAAGTCCTGCCTGCCTCAGCTAATCAACCCCCACCCCCACACCCCCGCCTGCATTTGCCATTATCCCTGATTGCCCTGTGGAGCTTCCCCCAACAGAAGCTTCCCCTCACCCCACCCTGCCATCTTAACTACTCTTACGCCTTACCCCACCCGCCACTGTAACTGAACTTATGATAGTGTATACTCCCTGCCCCTACCCCCACCACTGTAACTGATCTTACTCTGTAACTTTCCACTCCCCACCCCAAATCTACAAAACCAACTCCTATCCCACTGCCCTTTTCGGACTTAGCCCACTTGCACCCAGGTGAATAAACAGCCATGTTGCTCACACAAAGCCTGTGTGGCGGCAGGTGGGGGGTCTCTTCATTCAAAGCGTGCATTTTAACACAAACTATTTCACTGTGACTTCTGAAACTCATGGCCTATCATCAGCAAAATGCCATCTGTCCTTAACCTCTTCTCTGAATGCTCATTTCCAGTATAAAGGAGGAGAGCCTTATCCTCTTCTCTGAGTGTTTCCTTCTATTTCTTTCTCTTCTGAAGCCAGGCTCTTCCCTGAGGACACTGCTACCCACCCAATACCCCCACACAGCCCCCTCAAGATTTGTTTTATCTCACTCGTCTGGTACCACTGAGCTTGTGAGTGGGAAGGTGTCCCACTTCTCACTGCTACTTTCAGAACTCCATTCCTCCCCTATAAACTGTTATAATAATATTTATAATAAGAAATGTATATTTGGTTTTCACCTCCGTTTCTTGAAACACAGCTCCTAAAACTCTTGGGGTCTCCAAAGTGATGTGTCGTTTTTGTGTGCCAATGAGGTGACTGATGGGTGGCAGCTCCTGGATAGCCTCAGAGTGAAGCTAGCTGTCCAGGAAACCAACCATGTGATGAGAAGTTTGAAACTTTCAAAACCATTCCTCCGCCTCCAGGGAGGAGATGGGCTGAAGGTTGGATTGATCACCAGTGGCCAATGGTTTAGTCAATCATGCATATGTAATGAAGCCTCCATAAAAACCCAAAAGAAACAGGATTTAGAGAGATTGTAGGTTGCTGAAAGTATGAAGGTTCTGGGAGAGGGCACAGAAGCTCTGCCCCTTCCCCTATACCTTGCCCTATATACCTCTTAATCTATACACTTTGTAATATCCTTTATAATAAATGGGTAAACCTAAGTAAAGTGTTTCCCTGAGTTCTAAGATCTGCAATAGCAAGTAAATCAACCCCTAAGCGGCACTTGGGAATGTCCAACGTATAGCCTGTTGGTCAGCAGGGCAGATCTCAACTTGGGACTTACAACTGGCATCTGGAGTAGGGGGCAGTCTTTGTGGGATGACGTCCTCAATCTGTAGGATCTGATGCTGTCTCCAGGTAGGTAGTGTCAGAATTGAATTAAATTGGAGGATGCCCAGCTGGTGTCCACTGAAGAATTGGTTTAGGGTTGGGAGAAACTCCTGCACATTTTGGTACTTAGAGGTGGAATATTCTGTGTTGAGTATTGACTGAGTGTGGAGGCAGGTGGATCACCCGAGGTCAGGAGTTCGAGACCAGCCTGGCCAACATGGTGAAACCGTGTCTCTACTAAGAATACCAAAAATTAGCTGGGTGTAGTGGCGGACACCTGAAATCCTCGCTACTCAGGAGGTTGAGACAGGAATATCACTTGAACTCAGGAGATGGAGGTTGCAGTGAGCCGAGATCATGCCATTGTTCTCCAGCCTGGGCAACAAAAGCAAAACTCCGTCTCAACAAAAAAAAAAAAAAAAAAAAAGAATAGGAAAAACAATTTGGTTCTTCCTATCTTTTCCGTAAACTTCCCCACCCCACCCCACACAGAGCTTCTGTGAAGCTTGTACACTGTTCAATCCCTCTATTGCTCCTTTTTGTAGGAGACATTTAAAGGTCTCCAAGCGACTCCGCTCCATTTCCCTCTCTCTCCAAGACCACTCTTGTACTAACACTTGATGATTTCAATATTCACGCAGATGACACCTCGAGGATCTTTATCTCTCAGTTTCTTGATCTTCTCATCTCCAATTATTTTGTCCACCCTACCTCTGCTCTCCCCCACCTTATTCTACGGCATTACCACTTACTGCACTCCTCCACAATCTGTGTTTCACATATCCTATTTTCCAAACATCATCCTTTATCTCTCCAGCTTATTCCCTCTGTACTGGAACACCAGCGATTCTTAGCCCAGAGCCGGATGTTTAACACAGCCATCATTGCACTGTCTGCTTGTATCCTGACCTCTCTTACTAGGCTCAGTGGTCCATTGTTATCATCAGTCCTTTGAAAACACAATCAACATCATTGCTCCTCTCTTCCTCTGTCACACTCACCTGCCAGAAAACCCAGCCCTGGTTAAATTTGCCTTTCTGCCTGTGCCACACGCACACAGCTGAAAGTGTCCAGAGAAAAAGCATGTAGCTAGGACGTCTTGTCTCCATGTAAACTCATGACAGAAACCTCTAGTGGGCCTGTAGTTCTGTTTGTCACTCTGACCACGTTCCCTCAGTCAATTCATGCCCCTACTCCATGATGAGTAATTCACACCCTCTCTCTTCTCAAATTGCCCACCCTCTTCCCATTCCTACTCTCCACCAAAGATCTTGCCTTTTATCTCACAGAGAAAATAGAAACAAGCCGAAGAGAAGTTTCACATGCTTCCATGTGTTTTTCTCACCCTCGCTTGCTCATACTCACACTCTCCTTCCTTCCATGTGGTCTCTCATTTCAGCCTTCCTCTGGGTGTTTAATTCAAACTTCTCCTTCTGAAGATCATCAATCCCATCTCACTTTTTCTTACTACCAAGGAGTTCCATTACAGTCACCCCACAGGGGTAGCTTCAGCCCTCAAGACCACCTGACTTGTTTCGCAGGGCTCCAACTCCAAAATCCCAGTATGAAAAATCTGACTGGCCCAGTTCAGGTCATGGGTTCACCTCTAGTCAATTAGCTGTGGGCATTGCACAAGAAGGCCTTAGAAAGTGGCCATGCTCTGAATGGGGGGTGTAGGGCAGTAGGAAATAGAGGATAGCAACTAGCCAAAAACAAACAAAACAGAAACCCCTCCGAAAGTCTATCTGCTACTGGGGAAAACTGCACAAATACAACATGGCACATGTAAATTTAGAGAACAAAGCTTTTCAGAAACTACGGGAACAAAGAGATGTCATTACAAAAGGCATCTGAGGAAAGCACAGCTACAATGTATTTTGGTCTGTGTCCCCTAGACCGTGTCTCAGAGCCCAGAACTGGCTCTATTGATCTTTATAATCCAGTATATTACATGGTAGCTAGCATTCAATATTTGCTGGATTGAACGGAATCCCCTAAAAGATAATGAAAAAATAAATGACAGCATCATGGGCACTGCAATTCTGCTTGTCTATAAAAAGAAAGAATTCAAGTTTTCCCGGAGAACTGAACTTTTCTCAAGCACTGAATATTGTGAAGGACTGTGAAGAGAAATCTTTATTTGGGTGACATTTGGTCACATAATGGACAATGGCCTCATCTCAGGCTTTGCAAAAGATTCAGAAATGCCTTTCAACTGCCTGTTTCTTATATTATCTTTCTCTAGAGGCCAAGGACATAACACTACCTCATAACTCCAGGATGGCATTTCCACAGAGTGATGAACTAAGCCGGTAGAGGAGGCTGCTTTCTGCCCAAACACAGGAATAGAGCTGAGGAATCCCAGAGATGTGGCTTTGAGCCATGGGTGGGGGCTGGGAGGCAGAAAGGTATGTCTGAATCACCTGGAAGAATTTTTCAAGATATGAATCATCCCTCCAGAGTGACTCTAAAATCATCCGGTCCCTGAAATAAAGGTAAAGAGGGGATCAGAAGATTCCTGGCATATATGTTCTGAAAAATACCATTCTCTCCTTCTCCCTCCCCCTCACTTTCTTGAATACCAATGACCCTGAGTGATGCATGTGTTTGATAAGTCTTTCTCAAATATCAGCATATATTTTATGTATGCATTTATATGCCATCTCATTCCAGAAAGGATGGCAGATGGCGCACAAGGATACATAAAATACAAAAAAGGAGCATAAAAAATAGAAACAAAATGCCAAAGAGGAAAAAAAAATTGGAAATTCAAATGCTAGTAGCCCTAAGTGCACTTTCATGATGTTCAGCTGGTGTGAATTCAAGAAAGGCTGTGCTCACTGAGAAGGGACACCAAGCCAGGGGTTCAAGGAGCATGAGCTTCAGGCACTGGAACATTGGCTGGAGAAGCTGACCATTTGTCACCAGGATGAAGACCTCTGAATTAAGTTCTCACCAGACGGAAGCAACCCCACCTGAAAGGGAGGTGGGCTGCAAGGGTCCCACTTTGTAAAATTTGAGTTATAGAAGGGTCCCCACGAGAGGGCCTAGGCAAGATAGTACTTGGAACTTCAGGAATTCACAGGGAAGGGAGAGTGTTATTAGGTCTTCTTACTACTTCCTCTCCTTCCTGGAGAGAAGCCCCAGGTTGAGGCACCTGGAATTCAGGTGCCTTTTATACTCAGCTTCCATCTTGACCAGGAGCTGAATTACAGATTAGATGTCTAGGCCTTCCAAACCCTGTTTCTATTTAATTAAGTCTGTCTTCCTATACACACAACAATTTATACCAGGGATGTGGCCAGGCATTTATAGAAGATCCCACGATAGGACTGAAAACACTGGCATCTGTGTAGAGGGTGCTGGAGTGTCAGGTGGGGTGGGCAGAAGATCAACTGATGCCACCCCAGGATAATATAAGAATTGCTCGTTTTACTGACAACTTTTAAGGTGCTGGGTGCCTTAAATGCATTATCTCATTTAAGCATTTTGTCCACCACCCTAGGAGCATTCTATCATCATCTTCATGTTATAGCTGAGGAGATGGAGGCTCAGAGAGATTACGTGTCTCACCCAGATCAGCTCACTTCTAAGCCGTCGAGGCAGGACCCAAGCCCAGTAGACAGGCTGGTGAAGCAAGTCCACAGGGGGCAGGCGGGAGTGGATATGGACTCTAGGTCATGGAACCCACGTCTTTAACAACGAGCCTTCAGTTATTCTCTGAAGCCCAATGAACTCAGTTCTTTTGAACCAGTGAAAAAGTAGACATCCATGGAAAAAAAAATATTTTTTCAATTTCCCTTTCAAATACTGAGCTCTGAGTTGGAGTCAAAGTAAAATTTCTGCTAATAACTTAGCAGTCATCCTGGTTTGTCTCGGCTAATGGTGAAGAGTAGGGAAGGCAGAGATGGGGCGATGAGATGTCATTCTTGGGGTAACAGAGTTATACCATCAGTCCTGAATTCTTCATTACCATTTTTTAAAACATGCCTTCTGAGGAATTTTTTGCCCATCACCCCAAGAATTATTGATGGGCAAGAATCTGTTTCCTTTGACATATTCCTCAGAGCCAGGGAGATTTTATTCTTCATTTTATCTAGTCAGAAATTATAAAAAGCTTTTTTTGGCTTGTTTTCCAAATATTAATTTTGTTACAATTTAAATATGAGTTTTAAATCCACCCATGCACATTCTCTTTGGGAGACCCCACCCTCCCACCACCTTTGAGGATCCCTGAGTGCTACTTGGAGCTTCTTTCTGAATATATTTTTTTCTGAAATTCTCACTAGAGTTCAAGAGCAAATTTGAGAAGTCTAAAAACTAGTTTCTGCCTCAGCCCTGGGTTTTACAAATTCTCATATACCTCACTGGATTAGCAAAATCACCCAATCTGCAGGAATTTGGACACATCATTCCTTTCAATGTCTTAAAAATGATATTCACAGATATTTTTCT
This sequence comes from Cebus imitator, assembly GCF_001604975.1. Classification (NCBI taxonomy): domain Eukaryota; kingdom Metazoa; phylum Chordata; class Mammalia; order Primates; family Cebidae; genus Cebus; species Cebus imitator. The sequence goes on from NW_016107410.1 coordinate 5,023,106, forward strand.
CATGTTTCTTTTCTTTCTGTCTTGTTCTTTCTTTCTTTCTTTCTGAGACGAGGTCTTGCTCTGTCACTAGGCTGGAGTGCAGTGACATGATCTTGGCTCAATGCAACCTCTGCCTCTTGGGTTCAAGCAATTTTCCTGCCTCAGCCTCCCAAGTAGCTTGGACTACAAGCATGCACCACCATGGCCAGCTAATTTTTGTATTTTTAGTAGAAATGGGATTTCACCATGTTGGCCAGGATGGTCTTGATCTCTTGACCTCATGATCTGCCCGCCTCAGCCTCCCAAAGTGCTGGGATTACAGATGTGAACCACCATGCCCAGCCTCTTTTTTTTTTTTTTTTTTTTTGCCCGGCAACAAGGCCTCATTCTGTTGCTCAGGCTGTAGTGCAGTCGTGCAATCATGGCTCACTGCAGCTTCACCCTCCTGGGCTCAAGTGATCCCCCTGCTTCAATCCCATGATGGACTGGGACTACAGGCACTCCCACCACACCTGGCTAATTTTTCAATTTTTTGTAGAAACGGGATCTCTCCCTTTATTGCCCAGGCTGGTCTCAAACTCCTAGGCTCAAGCGATCTGCCTACCTCAGCCTCGCAAAGTGCTAGAATTACAAGTGGGACCCACTGCATCTGGCCTCATGTTTCTTTTACTTTGTTTGATGTACAAAATTATAGTGTATGTTCCAGGTGCTTATGTAGGATTTTATCTAACACTTAGGCCATAAACATATAACAAGTAGTTAACCTTTGAGGTTTCTAAGACAAATGTGTGCACACATGTGTGATCCTAAACTCACACAGGCTACTAAAGAGTTTTTGTTAAGATCCTCCATTCATCATTAAATGGGACAGAATGATGTTTCTCACAGCTTTCAATTCTGGGGATTTTAAACTACAGGTTTGCAGTTCCTTGCAGCTTTAATTAGTTACTCTAAGTAGCTGGAGCTGTTCTCTAAATGTACAGCTGGATCCTGAAACGCTGACCTTTTCATTAACCTTGCAGCCCTTAGGCCAGAGCAGCTCCTGCAGTAAGACTTTTAAGAAACACATTTTCCTAATGATGGACAGAAGGATATCCAAGGACAGGCACAGAGACAGGCTTTGGAGCCAGGAGACCTGCCTTTGGTTTACTTTGTTTTGTGTTACATTTTATTTTGAAATAATTTAAGAGTCACAAGAAGTTGCAAAAACTGTACAGAGTTCACATGTACCCTTCACTCAGCTTCCCCCAATGTCAATACATAAACACAGGATATCAAGAGACCTGCCTTCACTAGCAAACACTTACCGAACACATATACAATGTGCAGGAACTGTTCTACAGGCTTTAAAGCGGTAACTCCTTGAATCCTCACAGCAAACCTTTGGGATAGCCATACTAGCCTTCATTTTACAGCCGAGGAAACCAAGGCACAAAGAGATTAGATAAATTGTCCTTAGCCAGAATTCAACCCAGACTCCCTGGCTCTGAACCTGTGCTTTGAAGCACTACACTACCCTGGATTTTTTTTCTATGTGACCTTGGCTAAGTTACTTGTGCCATCTTCTGTTTACTTACAAAAATTAAGTTGTTTTGAAGATTTTTTTAAATTAGGAAATAAAATACCACAGACAGCGTCCGGTATTGAGTGGATTGCTCTTCCCCTGTGCTCGCATCTCCATTCAGTGGATGACTATTGAAAAGCACTAGAAAAAAAACTAGTTTTCTAGTTTTCTAATTTCCATGAATGGTGCAGATCATTCACTGGTCAAGCAGTGTTTGCACTGAGGTTTATACTGGAATAAAGCAGTCATGGGTGTGCTTCAATATTTCAGGCACAGCACTGTCTGATCGCTCTGGGATTTCAGATATTTCAGATCATTATCTGAAGAAATGGCAAATGGCTATAATCTGCTGACTGCACAAAATTCAGGATATGTAGAAAGAAATTAACAAACTAAAAGCAAGAAAGCTCTCAAATATATTCAAGCAAAAATAATGAAAATGGATTTTACTCCCATAGTTAGGTCTAATGATAAAAATACATGCTAACTATGTATTACATGTCAGCAATGTGCCAAGCTCTTTATAGTCTCTCAAATCCTCACAATTTACATAAAGCACTATCCTATTCTAAGAGGAGGAAGCTGAAGAGCTATGTACTCTTCCTACCAAGAGGAAGGAATAGGGATGGAATACAAGTGACAATGGCATCCTTTCCCAACTCTGTCATCTGATCACCTCAATACTGAAAACCAAGAAGGAGCTAACAATACAAGGAAAAGCTAATTCAGGAGAAAGTTGGCTGCCTTGCTAGTCAGGAGATCTTCCTGACCAGTCTCTTAGGGCCCGGCCCCTCCAGAATGTATGTCATGAGGAAAATGGTGACCAGTAAGTTCATTAAACCTTCTTGAATCTTTAGTCTAGCTTTCTCAGCCACTCCCTCTCCACTCTTGCCTTAGTTCAAGAGGAAGGAGTATGAACTTGGATGAGGACAAATTCACTAATGAGGGCGTACTGAGCAGAGAGTCTGTATTCCATGCTTTGATTCAAGATGGGAAGAGCTTGAACACTTGCTTGGTTGGTTAACTGAAATATGTATCAAAGGTGGTCTACAGTATATGAAATTACAATGCCGTAACTTCTTAGTGTACTATAAAGACAAGTATTCAAAGACCTAAGGAGTTTAAAATGGTAGAATGAAGTGATGATGCAAGACCTGCTCATCCATTCTGGAAGGGTCCAGAGGACACACCCTTTGCCAAGGCTGTGATAAATTCCTGAGGTGACCCCTGCCTCAGCATCCTTGAAGAGTTCAGTGCATGTTCATCTCTGTAGGTCAGAAATTATGGCATCGACTACGATTGAATTAAGACTCCCGAATGCAATGAAGGTGATAGGATTCTAGGGTTGCAGAGGTCAAGCGACATCAGAATCAAAGCAGTAATAAAATAATCTGATTCACAGAAATCACTAGCATTGACTCAGCTGATCATACTGTCACTAGAACTAAATTAGATAGGTAGTTTTATTAAGTCTTCTTTACTGTGTGAGTAGAAAAGCTCTAAGCCTAGTTATCAGAAGTTCTGGATTAAGTCGCCAAATGAGAGTCACAGCCTCTCAATCAGTTCCCAGACTTGAACTGATTCACCAACAAAGAGTTGGTGAATCCTTGAAGAAAGACTCTGCCATACCGTGAAAAATGTGTAAATGTGTGTCTGCCTCCCAATCTTTTCCGAAAGATCTGTGGCAATTTACTAGGGTAGTTGTGCCTTGGGGAAAGAGAAACAATTAGACTTTTTCAGGAATTATGGGAATACCTAAAATGTTACTGCAATCCACCAGTCAGAGTAGGCACTTATGAAGGTCAAATGATTAACAGAGTTTGGATTTGGTTTCACCTCACAGTAGGCCCAGTGAGGCCTGTAATCATCCTGCGGTCATTTTCCAAGCTTTGGGGTACCTTCATCAGCATGGACATTCTGAGCAGAATCCCCACACTGGTTCCCTAACCTGCAGAGAAGCATGGGCTATCATGGTAGGAAAGACCAAGTGGAAGTCACTAGTACTGTTCTCTCCCTAGAAAAATAGTAAACCAAAGGCAATACCACATTCCTATAAAGGTTAGTGTCACCACTGAGAACTTAAAAATGCAGGGATAGTGATGACTACCCCATCCCCATATAACTGGCCTTAAATAGTTGGCCTGTGTAGGAGACAGAGGCAGCTTGTAGAATGACAGCAGATTATCCTGAAGTTAATTAGGTGGTGACTTCAATGGAAGCTGCTCTTCCAGATGTGGCTGTTGGTGGAACAAAGCAACACATTCCCTCTATGCCTGCAGCTTGTACGTCACCTTGTATGTAGCTATTGATGCAGCAAGTGCCTACTGATAAGACCATCAGAAGCTCTTTTCTTTCAGTTGGCAATGCCAGCGATACACCTTCACTGTTCTACCTCAAGGCTAGGGAAACTCCAGCTCCATGCCATAATCTAGTCCACAGGGACACCACCACATTTCCATGTCATACGACACCATGCTGGCCCATTACACTGATGAGATGATGCTGACAGACCTAATAAGCAACTACTTTAGGCACATCGAAACAATATTTGTATCAGGGTAAGAGAAATAAACACAAAAACCTTCAGAAAATGTCATGGTCTATCTCTTTCAAGGTAAAGGACAAGTTGCAACATTGGGCCCATATTATCTAGGAAAGAGGCACAATGCATAGTAGGTTTCTCTGGATTTTGTAGGCAACATCTGCCCATTTGCCAAGTGACCCAAAAAGCTGCCAGTTTTGAGTTGATCCCAGAAAAAGTTAAAGCTTTGAAGCAGGTTCAGGCTGCAATCCAAATTGCTCTACCACTTTGACCATATAGCCCACAGATAAAACCATGAATGAAGAGTCAGTAGCTGATAGCGATGATATATGGAGGATTTGGTAGGCAATATATGTGAATTATAATGCAGACTCTTTAGATTTTGGAGCAAAGCCATGCTATTCTCTGCAGATAACCACTATCCCTTTAAGAAACAACAATAGCTTTTGGCTTGCTTCTGGGCCTTCGTAGAGACAAAATGGCCATGGGACCCCCAGGTTATCATGTGCCCTGAGCTACCCAGCATAAACTGGGGTTGTCTGACCCATTGAGCCATAAATGTCAGCATGCGCAATACCAATCCATCATCAAATGAAAGTGGTATACATGAGATCAGGCTTGAGCAGGTCCTGAGGACACAGACTGAATGAGGAAGTAGCCCAGATCCCCAAAGCCTCTGTACCTGCTACTCTAACTTCTCTCTTTCCACCTATACCTCTAGCCTCCTGGGGAATTCCCTAAAACCAGTTTATTGAGCAGCAGAAAAAGAAAGCTTTGTGCAGGGTTTACAGATGATTCCGCACATGAAAGTGGATGGCGGCAGCACCGCAGCTCCACACTGGGATGACCAGGACAGTGATAAATGGGAATACTCCTAATGAGTAGAACTTGGAGTAGGCGCCTAATTGTTTCCTAGGAGATATGCCAGGAGTGTGGGTCTAAACGGCTTCATGGGCGGTAGCTCATGGTTTGGCTGAATAGTCAGGGACTTAGAAGGAACAAGACTGGAAAATGAATGGCAAGGAGAGCTAGGGAGAGGTATGTGGATGGACCAGTCCACATGGAAATGGGGTGTGAAGATGTGGGTACTTCATGTACAAACTTACTCAGGGTGACCTCATCAGAGGAAGAATTTAACAATCAAGTGGATAGGAAGACCCATTCTATGGATGCCACTCGACCTATTTCCCCAGCCACTCCTGTCATTGGCCAATGGGCTCATGAATAAAGTAGCCCTGTGGCTCCGGAACGTAGACTGCGATTTGCCAAGGCCAGTCTGGTTTCAGCCACGATGCTTCCTGTCCCCTGAGCTTTAGGTTCTACTGGGCTAGTGGTCTTCTTTCTGAAGAGAGAAATTCTACTAACAGCACAACGATGGTTCAACTGAATTGGAATTGGAGACCATTTTGGGCTCCTTGTGCCTGTGAATCAATAGGCTGAAAAGGTGGTTGCTGAGAGAATCACTCCTGCCTATCAGGGCAAAACTGAGTTGCTAACCACACAAAGCGCATAGGGGGACATATGTCTGGAATGGACCTGTGTTAGTATTCCCATGCCCTGTGACTAAATTCAATCACCTAGGTGAGGCAGGACTAGCAATGCCCATACCCTTCAGCAGTGAAGGTCTGGGTCACCCACTAGGCAAGGAGCCATGACCAGCTTAGGTGTTTGGCAAAGGGAAGGAATGTGGAATGGGTAGTAAAAGAAGGTAGTTACGAATACCAGCTGCGACCCTGTGACCAGTTGCATAGAAGACTATAGTAGTCATGAATATGTACTCCTTGTTTAGATATGAATGTTTATATATGTATTAGCTAAATATTTGTTTCTTTCCCTCTCTCTTCCCATCATCGCATATAAAAATATGCTAACAGATGTTAACCGTATATTTCAGTATTTAAAGTAGGATGCGTGAATCTCTCAGAAGAAGAATGAACATTACCCAGACATAAAAAGGACCATGTATCTTCTTTTGGAAAAAGATTCAGGGTGTTTCTGTTTGTACATCAGATGGGTGTATCATGTCTTTATTTGGAGATTAAGTCTGGTTTCAGGAGATGTGTATGAGTGACAAGGGGTCAAGAAGAAGACTGTAGCAGTTTGTAATATGTCAACTTGGTTAGGTTGAACTACAGTTCCTAGAATTTCCTTTCCTATATGTTTCTGGTTAAGGTGAGCCACAAGAGAGATTCTTATGGGAATTTTGTGAGTATAGGGAAGCAGCAGGTGTTTTGGCATGTATGAGGAGGGTTTCGGTTTGTTTTTGAGAGAGGATCTCACTCTGTCCCCCAGGCTGGAGTGCAGAGGTGCCATCACAGTTCACTACAGCCTCAACCTCCTCGGCTCAAGCAACCCTCCTGCCTTAACCTCCCAGTTAGCTGGGACTATGAGCATATGCCCCAACACCTGGCTAATTTTATGTTTTGTAGAGATGAAGTCTTACTATGTTGCCCAGGCTGGTCTTAAACTCCTGGCCTCAAGTGATCCTCCCACCATGGCCTCACAAAGTGCTGAGATTACAAGCGTGAGCCTCTGCACCTGGCCAGCAGGAGTTTCGTAGCTCACACATGTTCACATGTGTCTGCCAGCTCACTCGTAGGTATGAGGGAATGGTCAGGCCTCTGACTGCTCTGCCCTCTCTAGATCCTTCTTCAGCCACTGCAACTCCTGCCCATGTATGTTTCACACGTGATGAAGAGCCTTAAATTCTGTGGAACATCCATGTCACCCACCCACCCTGGCCAGATACGATGGGGACTGACAGGGAGCTCAGCTCATCCTGTGGGCTGTGGCTTGTTCTTTTCAGCCTGTTCTTATTCTCTTCTACTTCATATATAAACAATGTGTTACAGGGATTTGGCCTTACTAAAAATTGAAGGAACTGTCTCACTCTGTAAATACATAATGTAATAATATTAAATTATATACACATACATATTTATATAAATTGGCTTCAGGGATTTGACCTTACCAATAGCAGAAACTCTCTAAATATAAATATACAATAATACTATATCATATTATATATGATATACATATACAATTGGTTTCAGGGAGAGAGAGAGAGAGAGAGAGAGAAAGTGTGAGAGTGTGTGTGTGTGTGTGTGTGTGTGTGTGTCCCAGTACTTCTGCTTCTCTGAATCCCGATAATAGCCCGAAGTGCTGGAGACTTGTGACCACCAGGCACATGTTTCATGAGCCTTTGAAGAGGTCCCATCCCATCCCATCCCGGGCAGCTGCCGTTGTAAACTTCCAGCTCTGTGTCTGAAGGAGAAGCCTTTGTGCCTTCATGGTTTCTTTTCCTTCTCAACTGATCCTTTTCCCCATTGCACATCTCCAGGAGGAATTTATATAGGGATTATCCCAGAGCAAGAAATGCTTGGGGAAATGAGAAATGGCTGCTGAAACCCTTGTATCGCATCCCTGGCCTGGAACAATAACGCATCAGTTGTGTTCCTCAAGAACCCAAGATTCTTCCCTATCTCTGCACATTTTAGAAGGATGTGATTTCCTGCTCATTCTCAGTGAACCATGAACCCTCTCCAGGCTTTCACCAAGAAGCACATTTTCCCATCATGTGAAACGGCACATCACATATCTGCTCTCATGCAAGACGCTCTGTGAGCTCCCATTCTAGAAGCCTCAGTCCTGTAGTCTCTTGTTTCTAATGCTTTCTTTTTGCCATTGACCTGACCTTTCCAAGAGGGTGAATAATACTATCCCCCACCTTTAACCATAATAACATCATATTTTTGTGTTCCAAAGCTATTTGTTCTACTATGACTCAGGAGCAGAGATGGAGATGGAAACTCTCCTTCAGGGGAGAACGGCTCGCTTCCTCTCCTTTCCCCTTAACCCTAGCTCCCCTACACCCCACACCCCAGCCACCCCCAACCCTGGGTGTTCAGTGGGGAATGATGAGAACCCCCTCTACCCTCAGACCATTTCTGCAACCCTGAGTTCCTCAAAACTTCTCCTTTTTCTTGGAAAATGCTACCACTGAGGCACAACTAGGGGGATCTGGTGCTCAGTGATCCTCACTGCAAACTGCACCCAACCCCAAAGCAGCTTGAGAGACTGACTGAGAGAGAGGCAGAGGCAGGAGGCGAGGTGAGACCAAAGCCAAGAGCTCTCTTTGGAAGCTGAATTCTTAATACCAACGTGCTTGGCATCCAAGAGCCATTAAAAATACTCCAACTTCTCATAGATAAAGAAGTACATATTAGAACGTCCATTTCAGCACTCCTTAGAATACTAAAGCTGCCGAACGATGTGGGTGTTCAATCGTAGAATGTTGAGTAGCTATGAAGAATCAAGTGTTCACTATTTTTAGTAAAAAAGAAATGCCCACAAAATCCTAAATCTTTTTTAAGAGCAAGTGGCATATAAGCCCATTTGTTTATTTGCTCTAAAATTTGAATTACTATGCCCAGAAACAACAACAAAAAAAAATCTCAAGCTGTTAGCAGTGATTTCTTCTGGGGAATGAAACTGGAGTACAAGAAATATTTCTGAATCCTTTGATTTAGTTACAATAATCATTACTTTTGTAATTAGAAAATAAGAATTTTAAAATCGTATTTTTGAAATCTTGTAAATGACAGAAAAATGTTCATAATAAAAGGTGAATTTTTAACAACAGGACACAGTATATATAAAAATTAAAAGACCACAAAATATTACCTCAAAAAAAGACACTGAAAGAAGGAAATCCTTCAATATGCAAATGTTGATATTTTCTGGGTGTTAAGATTACAGATAACTTATGTCCTTCAGGATACATTTTATTTCTCAGAAATTCTAAATTGTGAATTAATTTTTTAATAAGAAAAAATAGACATTATTACTTTTTTAGAGTCAGCCTTTATATTATTATCCTGTGACATGCTGGGCCACAGGATTCACATTTTCTTATTATTTTTCCCCAAACAGAGATCCTATGGGGGGATTTTTTTTCTCACAAAGGCTGCAATATCTGTATTCCTGTGAAGAATGTTACTAAACCTGGACCCCTCTGAGTGGATATCCTAAACACCCCAGCTTCATCACTACACATTCTATGCATGTACCAAAATCTCACATGCATCTCAATATACAAATAAATATACAACTATGATATACGTTGTACAAATACAATATATTGTACAAAATGCAATATCCAAGTACAAAAATATACAAATGTTACATATCGACTAAAAATTCTTCAATCAAAATAAAAAAGAAAAACTTGGATGCCTTCCTCCCTAGAATCAGCTCTGCCGGCTTCCCGTGATCCCCGCTGCCCACCACATCCACTGTGTGTTCTCTCTTGGCCACTGCCTCCAGCTTGTGAAGACTGGTTATGAATTAACCTTCCTCTTAAAACATTTTTTGTACTCAATTTTCTAACCCATATCTACTGTCAAGCACCATTTCTTTCATTTGCCAACAATAAAAAATGAGCAGAGATTATTTAACTCACTGCCAAAAGAACCTGTTCAATAGCAGGGCCAGAACCAGAGAGCCAGCTCCATTATTCTCGCATGTATTCAAGCTCCTAGTGACTGCCAGTCATTGCTGACACTAAGGATGGCAAGCCACAATTGCATAGTCCTTGTCCTTCGGGTGCTCAAACCAGGCAGGTCAGGGCAGAGGACCAGGAAGGAGGAAGAAACAGGTTTAAAATGAATGAGACTCAGCAATCGTGATGTGAGTGAACAAAGGAAAAACCAAGGCCATTGCCTTAGAGATAGGGAGAAAGCGTAAGAGAACAGCAGTTCAGGAAACCAGGCCCGAGCTTGACCACTATCCAAGAGCTGGGGTTCTCAAAGTGTGGTCCCCAGACCAGCAGTCGCAGCATGTCCTAGGGTCTTACTAGAAATGCAGTCTTGGGCCTGAGCCCCACCCCAAGCCTCCTGGGTAACCACAACTCCAGTGGAGGCCCAGTCATCTGCATTTTAATACATCCTTGTCTTCCTTCTCCCTCTTAATCCCCCTACCTTCCAGTGATTCATTCGGGTTGCTGAAGCTGCAGGCCTGCTGATCTAAAGTCCAGTGAGTGGCAGATCATGAATAACTCGGGAAGGCGAGCACAGCAGGAAACCTGGCATGGGCGAGTCACTGGAGCCTCCTGCAAGACCAGAAAAGGGGCCCCTAACAGAGGATCACCCCCGGATGAGCCCCCAAAACTGCCCTGTCTCAGTTGCAAGTTAGGATTGAGGGCTGTTTACAAGATGCCAGTTCCAAATGTAAGTAAGTTAAATGTGTATTCAAACACTAGGGGAGGACTCATACCCTTATTTCAGCTATTCCAAGGAGTGTCGCATGAGAGGAAATCACCCAACAACCACCAAATTCCATGAATCTAGACAATCATGTAAATACGATGCTGCACAGGTGTTAGGATGTGATAAGTGCCTTATTAGAGATTTACACAATGCCACAGAGCACACAGGAAGCAATCGCTGCTGCTGGCTGCAGATAGTTGGAAGGAAGTTTTACCAAACAGACCACATTGAATCTGGAGCTTGAATTTCAAGTAGAATTTTGCCAGCTAGGGAAAAGAGCAGGAGCAAAAGTTGGAGGTCAGAAAGGCCTCCTGGAAGGGGAGAAGAATGGGAAGGCAGACTCAGTGGAGGGAGAACAGAGAGCCCCACTGCCAGGCTGAGGAAGATCTGCTTCATTCTGTAGAAAGGGAACTCATGGGAGGTTTTGAAGCAGAGGACCAGTGTGATGAAACTGACAAATAGAAAGATCGCTCTGTGTGAGTGGAAAGAGGAGACTGGAGGGGGGCCAGTTTCGGATTCCAAGTGATTTCTAATTTTCATTTACAGTCATGCATTGCTTAACTAAAGGCAAACATTCCTCTCTGAGAAATGCATCATTAGACAGTTTCATTGTGTGAACATCACACAGTGTGCTCACACAAACCTAGGTGGTATGGTACATACCTAGGCTACATGGTACCCTGTTGCTCCTAGGCTACGAATCTAGGTCTGTATAGCAGGTTATTGTACTGGTTTTTGTAGGCAATTGTGTCACAATGGTATTTATCTATCTAAATATATCAAAAATAGAAAATGTACAGTACAAATATGGTGTTCTTATGAGTTTACCATCATACATGTGGTCTGTCTTGGTCAAAATGTTGTTACGTGGCTCGTGACTGTATTTGTGTGTTTTTTTCCACCAGGAACATGTTCTACTCAGCACTTTCTTTGCCATTACGAAGTACGACTGTGAAGGGAGGGAGCCACATGGGACAGGGACACCCTGGAGATGAGACTTAAGAAACAAGAAAAGCAGGGTACACGCCTCCTGCACTGGCACGCAGAAGGGGCTGTTTGTCCTCTGAGATAGAAGAGAAGGGGCTAAAAATTCATGAGACACAAATGTGTGACGTCGAAGAGAAGTGGGATCATCTCCACCAGAAGTCTCCGTTTTCTCGATAATGAACATGTCAACATCGTGGCCTGAGAACTCAGGGTCAGGGCTAAGTGCAGGAATTCAAGAAGTGCCGCCAAGGTTTGGAACAAACAGCAGCTAACACCCCTAGGATGTGTGTTCTGTGTCAGCTGCTGTACATACATGCTCACTGAATCCTGGCAACACCACCAAGAGATCAATGCTATCATTAACATACCCATTCCACAGAAGGGAAAGCTGAGGCACAGTGTGATTACAGTGACATAGGTTGTCAGTGGCAAAGCTGTGATTTGAGCCCAAGCAGTCACCAGCCAAGTTGAGGATTCAGAGAAGGGATGCCCCAGGAATGGGTAAAAGATCCTACAGTACACTGTTTACAATAGCGAAGAGTTGGAACCAACCCAAATGCCCATCAGTGATAGACTGGATAAAGAAAACGTGGTACATACACACCGTGGAATACTATGCAGCCATAAAAAAGGATGAGTTCCTGTCCTTTGCAGGGATGTGGATGAAGCTGGAAACCATCATTCTCAGTAAACTGACACAAGAACAGAAAACCAAATACTGCATGTTCTCACTCATAAGTGGGTGTTGAACATTTAGAACACATGGACACAGGAGGAGAACATCATACACCAAGGCCCGCTGGGGGGTGGGAGAGCTAGGGGAGGGATAGCAGGGGTTGGGGGGATTGGGGAGGGATAGCATTAGGAGAAATACCTAATGCAGATGATGGGGGGTTGGATGCAGCAAACCACCATGGCATGTGTACACCTATGTAACAAACCTGCACGATCTGCACATGTATCTCAGAACTTAAAGTATAATAATTTTTAAAAAATCCTAAAGTAGCGTTGAAAGCTCTGCTGAGTTTAAAAGCCATGTGTTTTCTGTGGAGTCAATCAGAAGGCTTGCCCTTGCCCACGCCTACAGAGAGGCCCTTAGTTGAAATATTTCATGTTTTTTGAAGGGAAGACTAGAAGTCTAAAAGGACCACCTCAAAATGTTGGTGAGCATTGCATTCACAGAAGGTGACCTGGGCTGTGACATCATGTGGGAAAGTCTCTGTTGGAGGGTGCATGGAGAACGCCACCTGCGGGCCAGCAGGTGCCCTGTTGAGTCTAAGGCCCTGCATCCTCGTAAAGCAGGGATGCTACAGGGGGAAGAGGGTGAGTCTTTGCCTCATCCGACTGTGGAACTGGAATTTCTTCAAGTATTTGGGGGAAGAGCAGCTGCCAACAAAGCTGAATCAAAGCACCTAAAAATAGTTAGAGAGAACACAAAAGACAGAATGTGCAATTCAGATTATTTGGGAAGCCAAGCCAAACTTAGAAAAACTACAAGATAGGTGGGGAGCAAGGAAACAGCACTTTGCCTCACTCTCTGGCAGTAATTACACCCCTAACTACTGTCTACGTGCTTAGCAGCACTCTCTGCCGCTGTCTTTTCATGGTGAAAACTGTGTCAGGTCTTTACGTCGAAGCATCCGGATCAGGTAAGCAAACCACCTTATCTAACAACATGCTCCTACCAAACCAAATCCTAGCACAGAGAGAGGGCCCCTACACCATTTCCTGCCATCCATGGATGGGTCTGCTTTACACACAGGGGAAATAATTGTGAAATCTCAAGTGTCTCCAAAATGTAACCAGCCCCCTGGTCCTTACATATGACATTTTGAGGTGGTCAGAGGAAACCCAGCCGAGATTTTGGACCATTAGGATACGTTTTGCTGCCACATCAGAAAACCCTCCAAAACAGCGACTTCATCCATAAGAATATTTTTTAGAGTGTAATTTGGGAAAAAGTACTTCCAAGGTCAGTTCAGTAGTTCCACATCAGCAAGGCATCAGTCACTGCAACTGTCAGGGAGGAGTGGGGGCACCATCGTCAGTGTCTCCCACCAGATTATGTAGAGAGATTCCCTTGCAGCTCAGGCTGATGTCTTGATGCCCTGATCTTTCCAGAGGAAAGTAACATGATTCCCACAGAGGGCCTGTGTTAGCCGCCCATGCCTTTTCTAGCTTCTAGGGCAACTGCTCTCCTTGGCTCGCAGTCCCTTCTTCCATCTTCCAAATGCCTCACTGCAGCCTCTGCTCTCATCATCACATCTCACACTCTCTCCTGATCTTCCTGCCTCTCTCCTATAAGAACCCTCTCCTGTAAGGATGGCTATGTTAGGCCCACCCAGACCATCCAGGACAATCTCAAGACCCTTACACTCAGCACATCTGCAAAGTCCCCTCTGCCATACAGGGTAACACAGTCACAGCTTCTGGGCATTAAGATGTGAACATCCTTGGGAACCATTCATTATCCAGCCAATCACAGGCCCTCAAAGAGGGATCTCTGCCTATGTCCTCTATGTCCTCACTGACTCTAAGGAAATAAGCTGCTCCCCCTAAAGATTTCTATCAAATATTTCTGGAAAGTTCCAAATGTGTTCTCCAAACATCCCTTTTGGCTACCCTGTGGCAGTTACCATTTTTCCTTTAATTTGGTCACTATGGTTCCATTGATGCAGGCAAACCTAAAATCGGGGCTCAGCTTCAGGGGGTGCTTGGCTTCACTTAGAAAGGAATCAAGAGAAAGCTGACAGAGAAGGAAAGCAAATTGACTAGGGCAATGGTGTGCAGCAAAAGTCTACTCCATAGACAGAGCAGGGCTGTCCCTTCGGCAGAGTGGCACTCGTGGACTGCAGGCTGGCTGTATTTATACCCACTCTTAATTATATGCTAAATAAAGGGATGATTATTCATAAGCTTTCTGGAAATGGGGCGGGGAGTTCTCGGAACCATATAAGGTAACTTTCAGGCATTGCCATGGCATTTGTAAACTGTCGTGGTGCTGGTGGGAGTGTCTTAGGCAAATGTATTATAATTTAGAGCCCTAGCTGGTTTGGGCCCGCTTCTTTGCTACATCCTATTCTGATGAACAGTGATGACAAGAAGTCCAGCTGATCTCCTGCCTCACCATGGTGATGCCTCTTGAGAGTGTGAATTGATCAGGGTTCTCCAGAGAAACACTGGAAGATACACACACACAGATGCACATATATGATACATAAGTGTAAATATATATATATGTATATATGTATGTATGTGTGTGTGTATATATATATATATACACACACACACGATTTATTATAATGAATTGGCTCACAAGATTATGGAGATTGACAAATATAAAATCTACATAGCCTGTGTCCCAAAACTAGAATTTTCTACAGAACCAGGAAGAGCTGAAATCCAAGTTCAAAGGCAGTCAAGCAAAAAATCTCTCTTACTTGGGGGAAGGTCAGCCTTTCATTGTATTCAGGCCTTCAACTGACTGCACAAGGCCCACCCATATTAGGAAGAGCAATCTGCTTTACCCAGTCTACTGATTCAAATGTTCATCTCACCCAAAAACACCCTCACAGACACACCCAGAATCACATTTGACCAACTTTCTGGGTACCCTGTGGCCCAGCCAAGTTGACACATGAAATTCACCATCACACAGGGCCAGTGGCAGAGGTGGTGGCTGCACTGCTTGTGCCCAGCTGAGCCCCCTGGAACAAGTGTCACTGAGCACTGACATGGTTGCTGGTGCCCACTGCAGCCTGCACTGCAGGGGTCCAGAGGCCCAGCACCATCACCCATCACTGCACAACCACACACGCATCCTGGAACCAGAGGGCTGATGTGGTGCAGCCCGAGGTCCCGGTAAGAATGCAGGCACATAGTTTGCGTTGTTTGCGGCACACCCTTTACTGTGGCTGCCTTCCCTGACAGAGGGCGTGCGCGATGCCCCACCTCACCTTCATGCCTTTCCCCACACTTCCTCACTCTTTCAACCAAACTTAGGCCCTTCAGCTTTCTCTTCCCTTAACACAGCTCTCTCCCCACCCCAGCCCTTTATTTTCCATATAAACAGCCCCCCAGCAGGTCCATCACGTGTCCTCTTCCCCCATCAGCCTTCCACCTGGTCAGGCAAGACTGAACCCTTGGATGAGTACAATTCAAAATGTAAACCCAAACTAGAACCCAATTTCAGAAGCCTGCTGAAAATCTCACAAGTCTTCAAAACCAAACCAATGAGTCATCAGTGTCCTGAGACTCTGCAAGCAGAGAAACAGCAGGAAGTTTAGAGGACATGGGATATGACTGGGGACCTCAAATTGTATGAGATAAGCCCTGTCTATCTCCTAGTTGGACAGTTTTCTTGAGAATAATCCAGTTTCCATGCTGCCACCTTCAGAACCTGTCCTTGGACAGCCTTTCTGGTCCTAAGCTGCCCTTGAAACACAAAGATGCTGTGGCCAGAATTCCTCTCCCTTCCCCCTTGATAAAGTGCAAAGCAGTGGAATAAGAGAGTGGCTCTTCTCAGCCTGGCCTGCCAATCAGGCCAGCTGATCTGGATAGACACAGTCTTTCCAAGGCCTTAGGAGAAAGCATCCACATTTCATGGGAACCTAATCTAGTTGAACTTGTGGAGGTTAGGGGAAAAAACACCTAGCAGGTGTTACCCTCCCAGCTGGGCAGGCAGGACCAGAACTGTGCAGGTGGTGAGTTGGAAACTGAGAGCTTGAAGGCCCCAAGAGGGAGCCTGATCTTCTTAGGCCCAGCCCACAGAGGCAGGGAACAACAGAGTCATTGATCAGGCTTCAGGTTCAGGGAGCACAAGCTGCTCAGGGGGTCTTGATAGAAAGCCTTTCTGCAGAGTCAGAAAAGAAGCTAACTTTTAGCTCTGTCCCAAGAAGCTCCCGTACAGCAGTACCAGTTAGTAGCTAAGGGCACACTTTGGAATCAGACAGTCCTGGATTTTAGTTCCCATTCTTTCCCTTTTTAGGAGCTGTGTTGGTTAATTTACCTCTGAGTTACAACTCTTTATCTATAAAGATCTCTGTTATATGCTATTATGAAGTCAATGACAGCATCATTAACAGCTCTGCTGTGTCTGGCTTCTATCTTTCTCTTCCATCTTCCCAGTATGTGGCTTCTATTCTCAAGGTCACCTAATGGTCCAAGACACCCTTCGAGCTTCCGCATTCCAGGCTGGAAGGAGGAGAAAAGTCAAAGTAAAAATGGCAAAACAAGGAGGCTTCTCTCAGGTTAGTCAGCTCCTCCCCCTCCCCCTCCTCCTTCTTCGTTTTTTGGAGATGGAGTCTTGCTCTGTCTCCCAGAGAACTCCCAGGCTGGAGTACAATGGCACGATCTCAGCTCACTGCAACCTCCACTTCCTGGGTTCAAGCCATTCTCCTGCCTCAGCCTCCCAGGTAGCTGGGACTACAGGCATATGCCACCATGCCTGGCCAATTTTTATATACATATATTTTTTTTAGTAGAGATGGGGTTTCACCATGCTGGCCAGGCTGGTCTCGAACTCCTGACCTCAAGTGGTCCACCTGCCTCGGCCTCCCAAAGTGCTGGGATTACTAGTCATCTCTTTCTAAGCAGCCTTCCCTGCCCACACAGTACACACTCTGATTCTCTTTCACACATGGCCACACTAGGCTGGGAGAGTGCCTGGGAAATCAACTTTTAGGTGCTTTTATTAAAATGAGTTCATGCTCACCCCTTCTAGATTAATTTGGGCATCTGTTACTAAGGAAGAGAGAGAAATGAAGGCTGCTCCAAGAGCTTCTGTCTTCCCAAGTCCCCTTCTAGGGCCTTCCCCATCACAGACATCTCTTCTCTCAATGAGGACCAGAGGCAGGACTAGGGCAGGACTTCGGCTAGGGCACAAAATGTAAGGACGGGCTCATACTCAGTTTCCTGCAACTGCTGGCCCTTTACCTGTGTGAAGCTGAGCGTAAGCGCCTCCTTTCATTTCTGCATGCCAGGCACCTTGCTTATCCCATCCTAGCCCCATTCCTGCCTTAGCATTGCAAAACGCTAACCCCATGGTCCTCTTCCCCACATTGTACAGTACAGAGCAATTTCTTCCCATTACATTTGGTTTTCCAAAATGGGGAAACCTCCTATGTCAGCCTCAAAATTTGGATCAGTTTGGGGTTCACCAACACCCTCAGATCTCTGCATGGTCTGGGGTCTTCAGACCCTGCAGAACACCCAGGCTGCACCCTCACAGCCACAGTCCCCTGCCCCTCTGAGAGCAGGCAGAACAGGTCTGGATGGATGGTCAGTCTGGAGGCCACTTTACCGAGAAGGGCAAAGTCAGTCAGCGTCGCGGTACAACTTGTTGCTTTGGGTTTCAGAGCTCCTACAGCAGAAGAAAGAAAGGGCTACAGCTGGCACTGTCCCCTAGCCCCCACCCCTGCCTGAGTTCTTCCAGGAACACACAAGCCATGCTAACACTCGAGTTTCACAAACCAGCTGGCCTGAAATAAGTTTGGATATGTGTGGGTTCCATACACAATGGGTTAATTTCTAGTCTAATTATACTAATGGCAATAATTGGCCACACTCGGGGGAACTGGCAATTACCACCATTTTTAACCTGCATGACTAAGGCAAATGGTTTTATGTTGAGCTGGTTCAGAGGGCTGAGTTTTCTCCAGCTGGGAAAATTGTAGCCGAGTCACTGCCCATCCCTGTTTCCTTTGAGGTTCTTCTTCCAACATGGTATCACCTGCAAGTCCCAGGCTCATGAGACCACTAGCCCATTCCTCCCTTCACGCCCTCCCTTAACAACTAGTTCTCCAAACCAGCAGAAATTCGATTCATCACATCCACATCTGTGGTACCCAGTGGCTCTTGAACCCTGATTGCCTATCTTACCCCACCATTCCCAAAGGAAATATGTATTTCTAGTTTTATTTTGACAACGCTCTCTCTGAGTCCAGAGTGGGCCTCCCGGCGCTGAGTGGCGCCATCATGGCTTGACCTCTCTCTCGAAACCTCTGCGGAGAGAGGTGCTGATTTGAGACACCAGGGGAACTGTGCCTACTGGGAAGCAGGAGGAAGGGGACAAGGCAAAGAAACACTCCCCGCCTCTCATCTCTTGCTCCATGGAGAGATTCCTTGCAAATAGCCTGGAAAGGCTTAAGAGCAGACCAGAGCTCTGGGGAAGCGTGACCCCTGCTTTGCACTGTTTCTTTCTGTGGCTCCCACTCTGCCTGTCTTCTCTCTCCCCGTCTTTCCTATGAGCCCATCGAGGCAGAGCCTGTTTATCTTGCCGTTGTCACCCAGCACAGTGTCTGACACCATAAGCCCTTGTTAAATGAACAACTAGAAATGGGCACTTCTATAGCCTGGATATGTTCAGTCCTCACCAATCTGGGGTTCAAGGAAAGTCACACTAATATTAATAATTGTCCCCTGGTCACATTACCCGTTATTCTGGTCCATTGCAAAAGTCTCCCCGCCCACCAGGAGAATTGAGGGATCCTTCAAGTAGTGTTTTCAGTGCCCCCCAGCCAGTCCAGGTCATCACTGGGTGGCACAGCTGTTATTGGACAGTTGGTGACTCTATTGTCATCTCTGCCATGACGCTCCCCGGCCCACCCTTGATGTCGTTGTTATTTAAGTGGCTGAGCTGGAGATGTGCCGATGGTGCTTCCGTCACTGTTTCCAAGGCTGCTTTGTCCCCTGAGATTCAGATCCCACTGGCTCTTTCTCCCCAGCTGGTGTCAGCAGAGAGACCCCTGATGGAGTGAGGACAAACACGCTCACCTGTTGGGGGAGGGTTGCTGGACACTCAAAATGTCACAGCATTTAATACATTAATTCTTAAATCCGGTGGTTGGATCAGGGCAGCAAGTTCAACATCACTGCCCTCTCCTCTGTTGCAAATGCAGCCAGATCTTTCTTCATTTAGAATTAATTATTTCTCAAAGGGGGCATAACTTCGCTATTACTATATAGCAAACTCCCACAAACTTAGCGCTGTTATCCTGAGCAAATAGCACAGGACCGGCCCACGCTAGGTGTCACATGGGTTTCTGATTGGCACCACAGTTTCACATTAATCAGCTCACAGTCCTGTGGCTCAGAGGTGCAAATGGGCTCAACTGGGTTCCCCGCTGAGAATCTCGCTTGCTGAAGTCATGGTATCTACTGGGCTGGGCTCTTGTCTAGAGGCTCTGAGGAAGGATCTACTTCTACTCACTCGAGTGGGTGGCAGGACTTAGTCCCTTGGGGGTGTGGGACTGAGGTCCCTGTTTCCTTGCTGGCTGTCGGTGAGGCTGGCTGTCAGTTTCTCAAGGTCAATAGCCTTGACCTCATGGGGCCCCTCCATCCTCAAGCTGGCAACAGCGAGTCGAATTCCCCTCATGCTTCCACTTTCTCTGCCTTCCTCTTCTGCCAGCAACTGGAGAAAACTCTGGCTTTAAGGCTCGTGTGATTAGATCCGGCCCATCTGGATACTCGCTAAGGTCAATGTTGCCAGGTAACGTAATCACAGGAGTGCTGTCTCGTATTCACAGGCTCCGGGGGTTAGGATGAGATATTGGGGGTAGGGAGTAGGCCTTTTACAGATATTCCTGCCACAGGGGCCGTCACCCACCCTTCATCATTGCATCTTCCAGATCCCTTTCTCCTCCACCCAACTTTCACATATCTGAACCCTGAAGGTGGATGATATCAAGAAGACCTCATTGCAATCTTAGTGATCAATGGATTCTTCAGAGAAGGGTGACAAAGGGTGCCACTCTTTGGATGTGTCTGAATCTCTCTGGCCAGTAGGGTCCCATGTAGCACCTGGCTTGGGCCGGTCCCGTGCTGAGTGCTTTACATTTATCATCTCCAACTATCCTAACAACTGCCCTCTGAGCGGGTGTTGCTGTCCCTGATGGTGAGATGAAGAAACAAAAGCCCAGAAGGGTAAAGTAAGGAGCTCAAGTCCACTCTGCTAGGAAGAGGTAGAGCCAGGATTTGAACTCAGATCTGACTGGTTTTTTTTGTTTGTTTTGGGGTTTTTTTTGCATTTTAAAGTGTAATGTCCCTCTCAATATTTTATTATGAAAATATTTCAACATACAGAAGACATTAAAATAGTAAACTGAACATCTGTATGCTTTCAATTTCAACAGTTGTTAATATTTTCCCATATGTACTTCGTCTCTCTGTCTACATCTACACAGCATACGTTTATAAAAATATTTTTTGCCAAACCTTTTGAAATTAAGCTGAAGATCCTATGACGGTTTTGCCAAACCTTTTGAAATTAAGTTGAAGATCCCCTCGATTTTCCTGCATACATCTCCTAGGAATAAAGGTCAATCTCTCACAAAACCGTAATATACCACGTATAAGAAAATTGCAGGTAATCCACAACACCCTCTAGTATCCAGTCCATATTCAGTTTTCCTTGAGTGTCCCAAGAGTGTCTTTTGCGGCTGTTTTTGTTGTGTTGTGCTTTGCCATACACAGCTGCCATGTTCTGTCCCTCCATGTCAGAGCAAGGTAGTTGGGCTGGAGGTGAGACGAGAAGGAAGGCCCAGCACCAGTCGGCAATGAGTGGGTCCTGGGAGCACTCTCCACTGGGCCTTTAGGCTGTTTGGACCATTGACAGGCTCTGGGGGAAGAAAGCTCACATCACTAGGCTTCTGTCCAAAGCAAGGGGGTGGAGAAAGAACCTCCTCCTTGAGCTCCATAGTGATCGCTTTGGTCACTGACCTCCTGAGCTGACAGGTACTGCTGTCTGTCACCCCATGGTTGGCACAGATCTGGACATGTCCATGCCCTGTCCCTCACACTGGGCTGAGTTAGTGTTTCTGTGTATCCTCGTCATTCTGCATGCCAGCCTTGTCCTTCTTCACCTCTGATTGATTGTGGTTTATTACTGAACACAGGCTTGGAAGGAACAGTGCCTGTGAGTGCCTCAGGTAGAGGCACTGTCCCCAAGGATCAGGCAGGACATGGGCCAGGAGCCCGGCAGATGTGAATTAATGATGAAAGGAGCCAATCAACAGAGGAAGCCTGAACATGCCAGAGAAAGCCAAGCTCCTTGAGGGCAAGGTCCGTGCTTCCTAATGCTGTGCTAGTCTCTGGCACAGAAGGGCCCCAGGCAGAACTTTAATGACAATTAAGTCAGTAATTCTCAAAAAGAGAATCATCTGGAAAGTGTTAAATCAATCCTGATTCCAACAGCATCCCTCCACATTCTTAATTAATTGATCTAAGGCAGGATATTGGTTTTAGCTTTTGCATCTCTCCAGGGGATTCAAATAGGCTCAGTTGAGATCAATTGTGTTAAATACACGAATAAAAATAAGCAGCACAGAAAGACACCGTCTTGCCTGCCTATTTCAGCCTCTGGGTAGCACAGGAGTCTTCCCACCACCCTTAGGAGAAAGTCCAAAGCCCTTTGCACAGCCACCAAAGCCCTGTGTAAGCTCCCAGCACAGAACACATCCTCTCCTCTGTGCCCTTAACTTGGGTCCCCAGGGCCTTCTGCGAGTGCCTGTGTTGTGCCATGGTGCTTCCTCCAGCCGGGCCCCGCACCTGCTCTCTGCCTGGCATGCCCTTTGCCTCACTATCTTTGTGTGGCCAACTCGTAGTCTATTGTCCTTCATGCTCCCTAGAAGCCATTCAGATCTTACTTCAGACCGGGTCAAGTCCAATCTTCCAATTCCCACAGCACCAGCTGCCTCAGAGGCCCTTACCACGATTTTAACATCTGTGCACCATTTGTTGAGTGTCTCTTCTCCTTACTGAACTTTTGGCTCTACCAACGGAGAGGCCACGACCTGCCCCTTCACTGTCATGGCGCTGATATTCCTCATAGGTCCCACACAGAGGAATTAAACAACTCTGTGAAATGAATGACTGTTGAAACAATGAAAGGAATATTGCTCATGGAGTCCAAAGCTCCAGGCTCAAATGCTTGCTGTTGAAACTAAGTGGCTGCACAACCTGAGGAGAGCTTCTTAACCTTTCTGAGTCTTCCTTTTCCTCTCTTAAGGCTATTGTGAGGACTAAAAATGACAACTTACAGTAGGGAATGGTGGCTCCTGCCTGTAATTCCAGCATTTGGGAGGCCAAGACATGTGGATTGCTTCAGACCAGGAGTTTGAAACCAGCCTGGCCAAATGGCAAAACCTTGTCTCTACTAAAAATTTAAAAATTAGCCGGGCATGATGGTACACACCTGTAATCCCAGCTACTCAGCAGGCTAAGGTAGGAGAATCGCTTAAACCCTGGAGGTGGAGGTTGCATGAGTCGAGATTGTGCCATTGCACTCCAGCCTGGGTGACAGAGCAAGACTTTGTCTCAAAAATAAAAATCAAAAATTTGTTTAAAAGTGACAACTTACATAAGGCACTGTGTTAGTCTAGTCTTGTATTGCTATAAAGAAATATCTCAGGCTGGGTAAATTAGAAAGAAAAGAGTTTTGTTAGTTTGTTTTTTGAGACAGGGTCTAACTCTGCTGCCCAGGGTAGAATGCAGTGGTGTAATCTCGGCTCACTGCAGCCTACGCCTCCTGGGCTCAAGTGATTCTCCCACATCAGCCTTCCAATTTAGCTGGGACTACAGGAGAACACCACCATACCTGGCTAAATTTAGATTTTTTTTTTTTTTTGGTAGAGGTAGAGTTTTGCTATGTTGCCCAGGCTGATCTCCAACTCTTGGGCTCAAGTGATCCATCTGCCTTGGCCTCCCAAAGTACTGGGATTACAGGTGTGAGCCACTGTGCCTGGCTAAGAAAAGAGGTTCAATTGGCTTAAGTTCTACAAGCTTTACAGGAAGCACAATGCTGGCATCTGCGACTGGTGAGGCCTCAGGAAGCTTCCAATCATGGCAGAAGGTGAAGCATGAGCAGGCACATCACATGGTGAGGGTAGCAGCAAGAGGGAGAGGAAAGGAGAGGAGTCAGCCTCTTTTTGACAACCAAATCCTACATGAACTACGAGAGGGAGAACTCATTCTTCACCAAGGCGATGGTGCTAAACCATTCCTGAGGGATTCACCCCCATGACCCAAACACCTCCTACCGGCCTCACATTCAACATTGGGAATCACATTTTAGTATGCGATTTGGAGGGGACAGAACATCCAGGCTATATTATGCATTCACTCTATGGCCTGCCAAAAACCAAAATGTCTGTCAATGTTAGTTCTCTTTCTATTCCTTCAAGGAATGCTCATAATCCCCACTGAGAGTGGAGTAAACATGTGGATTCTGCCTCTCACACACAGAACATGGATGCCTGTGCAGGGAGGAAGGGAAAATACCTTTAGCCTGAGCTGGTTTGAAGAGACAGCAGCAGCATCTCCCTAGAGCATCCTTCTCCCCACGCAACTTACCCCAGCAGAGCCAGCCAGCCACCCAGCCCAGAACAGTGCTGCAACAACAGGGCTGACCCTGTGGCTTTGAGGCCCCGATTACTTTCTTCATTCTGGAAGTAACACATTTCCTTTCTTTATTCTAGTAGCAGAATTCTAAGATAGCTCCCACATTCCCATCCCATTTTATATATATATATATATATATATATATATATATCTTATAGAATCCCCTCCTCTTGAACATGGCTAGGATAGCCACTCCCTTGATGGGGTTATTTTCTATAAGACTCTGTCATAGCTGACTGAAGAGTGAGTCTCCTACTAGCTTTGGAGAAGGAAGTCTCCATGCTATGAGGGGGCCACAAGGTCAGACTCTGAGGGCGGCCTCCAGGAGTTGAGTGTCAGCCTCAGTTGGCAAACAGCAAGAACATGGGGACCTCAGTCCTACAGCCAGAAGGAACTAAATTTCATCAGCAACTCAAAGGGAATTGGAAGAGGATCATGAGAACACAACTTGGCCATTGGGTTGATTTCAGGCTTGTGAACCCTACACAGAGAATCCAGTTGGGCCATGCCCAGATGTCTGCCCCATAAAACTGCAAGGTAATAAGTAGATATTGTTTTAAGGTGCTAAGTTGTGGTAATTCATTACAGAGCAATAGAAAACAAATATATGTGCTCATAAAAAATAATAGGAATTTAGGCGTAAATAATTCTTCCATATCACTTATCACCAACAGATACTGTTGTTTTGCCTGTTTCTGGTGAAGCCAGGCATTGTTATTTTTGCAGATACTGTTTGTTCTTAACATGGTTATAGTCATGCTATATAAACACTTTTCTAATTAATTAATTAATTTTAAACATTTAACAAGCTATAATATATTTTTATAAATTTCATTTTCAATGACTGCGTAATAGCCCAATGAGAAGATATGTCATCATTTACTTAACCTTCCTCTATGCTGTGACTTTCAGTTGCTTCTAGATTTTACTAAAAATAATGCTTTTGTGGGAGAAAATGTTCATGCTTTTGTGGGAGAAAATTCCCCTTCATATTTAGGATTATTCCTTTAGGTTAACTCTCAGGCCTAGGAGTCCTCTGATTCACACTGTCTTTTTAACTTTTCTCGACCTATTACATATTATCTAAATTTTGTGTACCATTCATATATCATGTGTATCATATCAAAGAGTCTATAGATAATTTTCCTCTGTGTATCCCTCACTGGGTGGTTACAATGGAGACATTACGGGACAGGACTAGCATTAGGATGAAGAGAGCAAGGCACTCAACTTAGGTGCAAAAGTTAAGGGGGCACCAAAATATCAGTAATTAAGAGAAGTAATATTGTCATGCAATTATATTACTTTTTTAGAGCTACTATAAAGAAGTACAGTAGTCCCCCTTATCCATGGGGGATTGCATTCCAAAACCCCGGCAGATGCCTAAAACCACATAGTACTGAACCCAAAGGCATGTTTTTTTCCTATACATACCTAACTATGATCGTTTAATTTATAAATCAGGCACAGTAAGAGATTAAAAGCAATAACTCATATTCAAATAGAAGAATTGTAAAAATATACTGTAATAAAAGCTATGTGAATATGGTCCCTCTTTCTCTCTCTCTCAATATCTTACTCTGCTGCACTTACCCCTCTTCTTGTGATGTGAGATGATGCAGTGCCTACATGATGAGGTGAAGGGAGGTGAATGATCCAGGCGTTGTGATGTAGCATTGGGCTGCTCCTGACTTTCTGATGATGTCAGAAGGGAGGATCATCTGCCTCAGAGCAATCCTGGATCCCCAAGCCATGATGGTGTCCATGATTGGATGTCAGGAGCAGACGATGTCAATGACAAAGGGATGACCCATGTCCAGGGCAGGACAGCACAAGATTTCATCATGCTACAACCAATTATTATTTTAGAGAGACAATTTAACAACTACCTGACCATCACCTGAGAGTTGCCTAGCATTCTTGGGAAGGGGGGTTCTCAGAATGGTGTGCAGTTTGAAACTTTTGAAGCGTTTATTGCTGGAATTTTCCAAGTTGGCTGCAGAACTGAACCCTCAGAGAGCAAATCCTTGGGTAAGAGGGGACTATTCTATCACAAGCTCAGTAGCTTAAAACAACAGACATTTAGTCTGCCATAGTTCTAAAGGCTACGCATCAGAGGTCGAGGTGTCAGCAGGGCCACGCTCCCTCTGAAGGCCAAGGAAGAACCCTTCCTTGCCTCTGCTAGCTCTGCTGGCTCCTGGCTGTCCGTGGTGCTCCTTGGCTCGTAGCTGCATCACTCCAATTGCTGCCTCTGTCTTCACATTGACCACCTTCCCCTTGGGTCTCTGTGTGTTTGCACGACCTCCTACCAAGGACAGCAGTCTTTGGATTTAGATTGCACTCTAATCTACAATGACTTCATCATAACCAATTATATCTGCAAAGACTCTATTTCCAAATAAGCTCACATCCTGAGGTTTGGGAAGGACATGAATTTTGGAGAGATCCTATTCAACCCAATAGAGCAATCCTTTTTTAAAAAAATCAAAATCAATGCAAAAAAAACCATGAGGAACAAACTTTCAAAATTCTAAATAAAGACAGAATCCACCCCTGCACAAGCATGACTCACCTCATTGGCCTCTCGCTAGCCCCAGCCTCAGCTTTGATGACATAAGCTCTTTAAAAAGCCTCCAGGACAGTGTTGGGTAGCTATTAATAGAAAGACACGGTAAACATTGGTTGCTTTCTCTTCCTTGTCCATATCTTTATGGGTTTAATCAATTTCCTCTACCACTTTGCTTCATGTATATTTTCATGAGGAACTCTTATCTATATTTCTGGAGTTTGGGCATTTCAGGTGTCAACAAATGTTTGTGGCCCACTTTGCATCAATTTGATCACAAAGGATTTATAAACAGGCACTGCTGGAAACGCTTCTTTTCCCCCTTGTATCAGCTGTCCATACAGAGACGACTCTATTCTTAATGGGAAAAAATATATATTTCTAGAAAAGAGATAGAGCCAGTGCTTTATGCCAGGTAAGATCTGATTGCTACCAGTGAGTATCAGAAACAGAATCAACATCAATGGGGATAACAAGAACCCTCCCCAAGGCTCCAACCCCATGCAGAATCCTAGCAAAACCGATGTGTTTACAAAGCCCCTTCTTATCATTCCTGTAGTTTGTGCTATGAACTTGGAAAGACTTCTAGAATTTCCAGAAGAGCCTCCCTCCACCTTTACAGAAAAATACACAACCTCTGCTTGTACCTTGGTTTCTCAGCAAAAGAACATAAGAAATTGTGCAACCTGGGCTGCAGTGATTCAAAAAGTAGGTCACAAATATCCTTGAATCCAATTACTGGGGCTAATGGCTGGCAGAGGATGCGACAGCAAGCAGGTTCTACACGGTTTATTTTTCCTTCTTTTCTGGAATCATAGATACAAAAATCACTGAAGTCTGCAAGTTTCTCTCACCCTGAAAAAAGAAACAGCAGAGAATTCAATATTATTGATATCTACAGATTTTCTCATATATAAAAAGTTGTGTGCACTTTCTAAATGTAATTTCTGTGAAATCAAACTTACAAGGTTGATATTGAATCATCCTTGGTTTTGAAACTAGTCAAGTCTGAGAGAAACATGTGACCTGCTCAATGTGTCCCCACCCACATGGGTGATTGTGGCATCAAACACTGGAATTCTCCATCTGGTTCAGGGACTACATGCAAAGTAGCAGTTCTAGCAGAATCAGGACTCTTCTTCCTGGGGAGTTCAAAGACTTAAAATTGTTCTGTATCACTAGTGTTTAAGATGGGCATAGTGATCACTATGCAATTCCTCTTCTAAAAATTTGCCCCAAGGAAGCAACCAATAGTACACCCAAAACTTTAATCTGTAAAGCTATTTATAGCAGTGTTCTAAATAGTGGAAAGTGGGAAATGATACCCAAATAAACGGTTAAATAAATTAAAATATACTTATTGTTCAAGTACCCCAGGTTTTCCAGCCTTCTGCAATCACCCAAATGCACAATATTCCAATAAAATAACTGAACTACCCATTCTTTATGACACAGGGTTTTTTGGGGTTTTTTTGTTTGTTTTTTGTTTTTTTTACACGGAGTTTCGCTCGTTACCCAGGCTGGAGTGCAATGGCGCGATCTCGGCTCACCGCAACCTCCGCCTCCTGGGTTCAGGCAATTCTCCTGCCTCAGCCTCCTGAGTAGCTGGGATTACAGGCACGTGCCACCATCCCCAGCTAATTTTTTGTATTTTTAGTAGAGACGGGGTTTCACCATGTTGACCAGGATGGTCTCGATCTCTTGACCTCGTGATCCACCCGCCTCAGCCTCCCAAAGTGCTGGGATTACAGGCGTGAGCCACCGCGCCCGGCTGGATTTTTTAATATTTCTAAAAATTTGCAGGGAGTAGCTGTCACCTCCAGTGTTCATGTTGCTTTTGGCTTCTCATATCTTTTGGCCATATTTTTATTCTCTCTCTAGTTTACTAGAAACATGGAAACAGTCTCCTTCATTAATTTCTCAAGGCATCACTTAGATTTGTAAATAAAATTCAAATCTGCAAGTCAGACCTCAGTACTGCTAAATCCATCTCCCATACTTTAATGCAAATTGCTTCTGTTAACAGCAGCAAAATCGTAAAGACCTGCAGCAACTCAATTCTTGCCTCTTCAGCGGAAATAATTCGTCCATGGGGCATAAAGCTGAGTGAGAGAGTAAAGCAAGTTTTAGAGCAGGAGTGAAACTTTATTAAAAAGTTATAGAGCAGGAACGAAAGGAAGTAAAGTACACTTGGAAGAGGGTCAAGCGGGTGACTTGAGAGATTCGAGTGCCCTGTTTGACCTTTGACTTGGGATTTTATATGCTTACATGCTTCCAAGATTTTGCACCTCTCCTCCCTTGATTTTTCCTTGCGCCAGGCTGTCCACTTGCACAGCAGTCTGCCAGCAGCTGGGAGGGGCTACATGCGCAGTGTGCTTACTGAAGTTGTGCACATGCTCACTTGAAGCATTTTCCCCTTGCCAGTTGAGCCTTCCTGGAGGAGGGTCACAGGCCAGTTAAACTCTGCCGTTTTGCCTCGTAGTGCGCATGCCTGGGCTTGCTCTCCCAACTCCTGAGATCTTACCGGGAAGCGGCTGATTACCAGCTTCAGGTGTTTTCTATCTATTGGGAGGCTGCCTTTCCCTGGCACCAGCTACAACCAATTATTATTTTAGCCAGACAATTTAACAACCACCTGACCTTCATCACTTGATGGTTGCCTAGCATTCTTGAAGCGAGGG
Source organism: Cebus imitator (assembly GCF_001604975.1). NCBI lineage: Eukaryota > Metazoa > Chordata > Mammalia > Primates > Cebidae > Cebus > Cebus imitator. The sequence goes on from NW_016107410.1 coordinate 5,052,087, forward strand.
CGCTCTCCTGCCCTGCTCCTGTCTGCCTGGCTACCTGCTCAAACCCTTCTTGCTGATCATCTGGCACCTGTTTGTCCTGGCCCACCTCCCCTGGTAGAATCCACTCTTACATGTATCCAAGTTCTTCTCAGGTGCCTGGGTTCTAGGGCTGTAATCCCTGACTCACAGTCCCTACAGGAAGCCAAAACTCTACAATTGCCAGAACAACTCACTGCCGTGGAGTCTTGCCTCTTCGCCCAGACCGTAGTGCAATGGTGTGATTTCAGCTCACTGCAACCTCTCCCTCTCGGGTTTAAGCAATTCTCCAGCCTCAGCTTCCCCAGTAGCCGGGATTAAGGCATGTGCAACTACACCCAGCTAATTTTTGTATTTTTAGTAGAGACTGGGCTTCACTATGTTGACCAGGCTGGTCTCAAACTCCTGACCTGAAGTGATCCACCCACCTCAGCCTCCCAAAGTGCTGGGATTACAGGTGTGAGCCACCGCACCCGGCCTGCCATCTCCCTTTTTGTCTCAAACTACAGCTCTAGTGCAGGCATTGGTCCCTGCCTTTGCATATTCAAAAGGCCCACGGAAGTGTTTCTTTTATCCCAGTAATAACAACAAAAATTCTCCCTCAAATGAAGTTTGCCACCACACCCTAGAGAAACCAAGACAAACTGCCAAAAGGTTTTAAAATAGCAATTTATTTTCCTTCCCACCACACATTTAATTGAATTCCTCAGAGCCATTAAAAGTCATGTTGTAGAAAAGTATTTAATGACATGGAAACAGTACTCATGGCATATGGATAAGTGACAAAAAAAGACCTATCTAAAAGTATGTGCAGTAGAATCCAAATTATATAAAAATTGTGTATATATTTGATTATGAAAAGAGGGGAAGATTTGGAAACATATTGTTGTGTTTTCCTATTTTACCATCCTACATCCATCTGCCTCAGGGCAAGGCATCATTACAGATGCCAAGAGAAAGAATTGCTGTTTCGTTTTTGACATTTACAATAGGATTTTACCCCTGAGATAGGCTTGAAAGCTGGGAACTGGTGAAAACGGGCCAGTCAATACATCAGTGGCTTTGCTTAAGAGATTAGAGGGAAGATAAATGGAGAAAGAGTGGGGAAGATGTTCAGGGAGAAGAAACTGTGTCCCAAGAGCTCAGGGGATCATTGAGGTAGACAGAACTTTCCCCTCCTTTCTCCTTGGGGCTCAGGGAAAGGGCTGTTGTGCAAAGCACCCTGTGGCACATGACTTGACCCCAGCTTGGCTAAGAAGGCAGAAAGTCACAGCTGATTTGCATGAGCATCATGGGCAGGGACACTGAGCTAAGACCTGGCCAGGGAGCAGCCTAAGTGGACCAACTGGGTCAAGGGCAAGTGGAAGACATGGCAGAAACCCAGGCTCTACAGTACCCATGGGAGCTAGAAGACCTAGGTAGCAGGGGGAGGCCTCTGGATCGTGAACGAGCTGAGAGAGAGAACAGGACACCTGTCAGCAGTCCACAGGTGCCTGGGAAAATGCCAGCAGAATGTCTAAAGATGAGCCCAGGCAAGCTGTATCTCAGCAACAGCAGGCGGCACCCCTGGAGGCGCCAGCACAAGGCAGGGGTCCATCTAGCCATGTGGACACGTAAGGTTCATCCCCTGAACTCTCAAATGTCATTTTGAGAGGAGATGGGTGAGGGAGGTGGGGAAAGGATCTAAAAGCCTGAGCAATTGCCTCAAGCAAATGAAGTTGAATCGATAACAACTATATAAATTGTGGGCTTGAATTAAGCTTAAATTCAACTGAGCTAAATTGAGACTGTCTTCTAGCACCCTCATAGCAGATGTGGTAGAAGTCAAGAGGGTGCACTGGTTCAGAGGGTCAGATTCATTACAGAGCAGTGATTCTCAGACTTTGGTGTGCATTAGAATCACCTAGAGAGCCTATTTGATCACAGATTGCTGGGCTCACCCCTAGAGTTTCTGATTCCCAGGAGATCTGAGGTGGGGCCTAAGAATTTATATTCCTAACAAGTCCCAAACGATGCCAATGCTGCTAGTTCAGGAATGACACCTTGAGGACCACTGTCCTGGACTTAAGGAGCTGTAATAACTGCATTATCTCCACCCAGCTAAATGGAGTGATGTTGAGGCTCCTCCATCTGTGGATCCATCTCTGATCAGAAGCACAAATATCCAACGGCAGCTGTGGTTCTAACTAGCTTGCAAGATGATGAATGACTCATATTTTTTATTTTGTGCATTCTGGTTACCTAAAATGAGCACGTATTACTTTGAAAATCTGAAGAAAAGTATGTGACAGAATTGTTACCCAAAAAGATAAAGAGCCTCACTAGCTGGGATCCAGCTAACAGCAGCCCGAGAAAATGAGACCAACCAAACTGCCGGGCTCTCACCTTCTTTTCAGGCCTGGGCTGGTCCTTCCAGTCCCTGAACTTTTTGCTGTAGAAGTTTTACTATGAAGACCAGTCCTTTTTATATACAAAGAATTAGCCACAAAACAGGTATGATTTGAGAGATATAGAAAATCCCACAGGTCCTTAAATATCTCCCTTACCCACCTGCTATACCATGTGAAAAACTGCTCAATAGACTAATTCCTAAAGTACCACTTTAGAAGATGTGCATTGTCACTGATCCGAATGTCTATGGTATCTGGTAGGGACATAGCTTTTCAATCAGGGAAAGCTGTGATATAATGCGACACCTTCATTGACCTCAGGTCTCTAGGAGCGAGCAGGAATCTAAGGGGTTGGGACAAGTGACAGGTAGATTTTGATGACAGGTTCAGTATCAGAAGTTCCAGGTCACATGACCCAGCCTGGAGGAAAGAGGGGACCCAGCTGTGTGCATCCAGAGGTCGGCCTAGGAAAGGGGACCTGGAGTGAGGGAGTTAAGACAGACTTAAATAAATAACACAAAGATGGAGAGCCTGCAGGCCCCAGCCTAGCAGCAGTGCTGCCAGGATGCACTGCAGCTCCAAGCCTGCCCTGCCCTGCCCTCTCTGGACAGTGACCCTGCATAGGGGCTTGGCGGGGGGCCTGCCTCAAAGGCCAAATGCCCAATACAGGTGGAAACCATTCATTTCATACTCAATGACACTTTAAAAACAGCTCAACTACTTGTAGAAAATTGCCTTCTGAATGTCCTGAGACATCTTACTTTCCAAAGACAAAATTTTCTGGACAAGAATTGGTACTGGGAGCCCAAGTCTGGCTCATAATGAAACTCAGAGAATGCATAGATTCCTTTTAAGAAGAAATCTCAAGTCTTGCAGAGATCCAGCTTACCTCCCAAAAAAGATGTGGCAAGCACCCACACCCCATTATTTCCTATCTACTACCTTGCTTATAAAAATCACTCAAGTATAGATTTTCTAAATTCTGTTTTGAGAATGTCCCGGGCTTACAGTCCAGGCAGGCTGACTTACAGCTCTGTGCCAATCAAAAGGCTCTGTATATTTAGAGGTATGGGAATCCATCTTCTTGGCCATAACACTCTGCTGAGGAAAACAAATCCTTCAGAGAGCAATGTTAACAAGCTGTGGCATAGTTCTCTTGAATTCTGCTGCAGGCCTGACAATCCATGGCTTTGTATATAAGGGGACATGCACAGGCCAGCCAGCTAACTGTGGAGCATGTGTCTGTTCCGTTCCCTTGCCGTTCTCCTTACTTGGTTGTGACTTAACCGTGAATGCCTAGCACTATCCCTGGTGTGTGATAGGATATTAATGTTTGTTGAATGGATGAATGAATGATTTAATAAATATGTAATAATTATCATGGCTCCCATTGAGAGAGCATTAACTATGAATTCAACAGTATGCTAAGCAATCTAGATTTTAGTATTTAATCTAATCGCCTGTATAAACCGTTTTACAGATAAGAAATGGGAGGAGGAAGAATGAATGGGAAAAGAAAAGAAGGATGAAGGGAGGGAATGGGAGGGCAGCCAAGGGGAAGAGAAGAATAAAAGAGAAAGGGAATGGAAGGAGAGAGGAGAGAAAAGAGGAGTAGGATAGAAGAGAGAGAAGGGGAAGGTGGGGAAAAGAGTGATGAGGACAGGCGAGATGGGGAGAAAGGTACTAGAAAGAGAGAGGGAGAGAGCTAGGGAGGGAGGGATTTCGAGAGGGACCAGCTGGTACCTATGGGCAGCTTTTTCCTAAGTGAAGCCCCGGTCCAGCAGAGCACACCATCTGGAGGGGCTGACAGAGGAGCCTGGTGCAACAGCAAGACAGGAGCTGGCACCAAGGATCTGACAAGAGTGACCTGCTGGACAGGCCCTGGTAAAAGAATTCTCAATGCAGGCCGGATATTAAAACCTAGCAGGCAGGCTTGATAAGTCTGTCAGCAAGTACTGAAGCTGGAGACATTGGATTCGCAACCAGAGACTGGGTCTAATCCAAGGTTACAAACAGAGCCTTAGAGAACATAGGGCGGGAATCCAGTTACAGAACAGAAGCACAGGGGAGGCCCAAGCAGGACGCCTCTGGTCGGATTGAGGGAAGATTTAACATGTTATAGCAAAGTGTTTGCATATCAGTTTGTTTTTAAAGCAAGGATTTTATTGTATTGGGGTGGGGGAAATAGTGATCATAACAAAATAAAATTAAGCAATACAAAACAGAACAAAGTAAAATAAAACTCATTAAATTGCATTACTAGGAATAAGCCTCATTACTGCTGGCAAATTTCATTTCTAATAATTCTAGGCACATATATAGAGAAAAACACACAGATGGACCCTCAGACACAGAGCTAGATTTTACTAACTGGTATTTTTTAAGTATTAAGATTAAGTTTAAAATGTACTTAAATTTGTGGCCCAAATTTATACTTCCTCATGTTTTGTAAAACCTCAAGGGAAAAACAGGATTTCAAATCACCCAGACTGTGATACTGCCTGAAGGTACACAACAGAAACAATTGAAATTTCCCTCTGGAGGACACTCCTTCTGCCCAGCTCCCAGAGAATTCCTACAGATCAAGTTCTAAGGAGCAGCTTAGAATTTAACGTTACAAAACACCCAAGAAAACAAGGGCCATGTTTGAGAGTAAGCGGAAACAAGAAAGGGTGGAAACATAACGAAACATTTCAGATATAGAATTATCCACAACTACAATTTAAAATGATGTTTACTATACTTGGCTGGATGCGGTGGCTCACACCTGTAATTCCAGCACTTTAGGAGGCGGAGGTGGGTGGATCGCCTGAGGTCAGGAATTCGAGACCAACCTGGCCAACATGGTGAAGCCCATCTCTACTAAAAATACAAAAAATAAGTCAGGCAGGTACCTGTAATTCCAGCTATTCAGGAGGCTGAGGAATGAGAATCACTTGAACCTGGGAGGTGGAGGTTGCAGTGAGCTGAGATCACACCACTATATTCCAGCCTGGGCAACAGAGTGGTACTCTACCCTAAAAAGTAAAAATAAATAAAATTATGTTTACTATGCCTAAAGAAATAGAGGGGACACTTGAAAATGAACAGAGAACTAAAAATATGAAGCGTACCCAAACATGAAAAAAACAACCAAACAAAACTTCTAGAATTTTTTTAAAAAGTAATAACTGAGATTAAAACATTAATGATTGACTGCAAAGCAGATTAGTCATAGCTGAAGGGACACATAGTGAACTAGAAATGAGAAGTAAAGAGATTATTACAATTCGCCACAAATAGATGAAGAGATGGAAAAATACAAAAAAGAAGTCAAGAGGCATGAACGATGGCATAGGAAGGTACAATACTTTACGGTCAGAATTCCAGAAAGAAGAGAAGAACCAGGCAGAAGCAATCTTTGAAAAAAAAAAAAAATAATAAGAGGTAAGCATTTTCTAGAACGGATTAAGTACCCTAATTCACAGAATTCAGAAGAAAGAGGATAGAGAAATACATTATGAGATACATCAAAATCAAACTAGAGAATACCAAAAACCAAGGGCATATTATAAAAGTAACCAGGAAGAAAAGATAAATTAATATCAAAGGAGCAAAAATTTTATTACAAGTCTCTTCTCAACATAAACCAGAATACAGTGGGGTGACATCTTCAATAATGAAAATTAGTATTTACAAGTGCCTATGATGTGCCTAGAAGTGTTTATTTCATTAACTCTTAATCTTCAAAATCACAGTGAGGTAGACATTACTATTATTCACATTTTACACACAAGAAAACTGAAGCAGAAAGCTTAAATAATTGTCCCACACAGCTAGTGAGTGTCATCAGAATTCAAACCAAGTTGGTCTTGTTTCAGAGACTATGTTCTTAACTACTATCGTCAACTAATTCTCTGTGCTGAAAGATCATGTCAGCCTGAATTTTTTTTTGCACAGTATTTTTCTGTAACAAGGCCTCAGTTTCCTTTTTCAGTAATGTCAGACTATATAATTCAATTAAACATTTGAATCTGTAATTTAAAACCTTCCCACAAGGAAAACTTCAGGCCCAGATGGACTCACTAACCAAAAATCTACCAAATATTTAAGAAAAATATTAAGCCAATATTATGCAAACTCTCCCAGAGGGCAGGGTGGGGGGCAGGAAAGAACATCACACATTCCCTTTTTGAGGCAAACATAATCCTGATACACAAACTGACCAAAAAAAAAAAAATTGTAAGAAAGCAAACTTATAAATCAATATCACTCATGCACATACATGCAAAATTTTTTATCAAAGTATTAGCAAACCAAATCCACAAGGGAAATTTGGCAAAATCTGTGCATTTAAAAAGGCATTTACCCTGTGGCCTGGCAACCATAATTCCGGGAATTAATTTCACAGATTTAACTGCCCTCCTAGAAATTGACCAGTGTTTACTAGAATATAGAGTATTCATTACATCATTGTTTGCATTAGAAAAAGATTGGAGACAACCCAAGTTGTCAACAATAAAGGCCTCATTAAATAAATTATTGCACATCCATACAATGGAATATTGCTTTATAAAAATGAATAACAATCCTACATATTGATGTGAAAGATCACTGAGATACACTGTTAAATTTAAAAAATCAAGGTACAGAAGTGTTTGCATTGTGCTGACTGTTGTATTTGAAAGTAGAAAAATAAGAATTCATATTCACAGTTGTGTGAATACTAAGAAATATCAGAGGATTACGTAAGTCTTCTGTGTGGTGAGGTGGTAGTCAGTAGTGGGAGAAAGAATTTTTTATTGGATTTTCACCTCACATATTTTGGGTTTTGAACCATGGAAGTATACTACAAAACCAAATAAATAAATATCAGAAAATAATAATGTCTTAGGAGGAGAAAGTAAAACAAGATACAGTGCAAACATATGACAGAAATAGCCTATAAGGAAATAAGGACATAACTGGAATGATGGGTGTCCCAAGGTTCTTCGTTGTTTGGGATGGCAAGCAAACATATTGGTTAACTTGAGAAGTTAAGCATTAATGTCACAATTCACTTAATTGATATATAGGATTCTAATAACATAGGCTTGAAACAAATAAAACAAAGTTTGACAGAACTACTACGAGAAGTAAATAATTCTCAATCATAGTGGGACATTTTAAGATGCCTGTCTCAGAAATGTATGGTTTCAAGACAAAAAAAAATATTAAATTAAAAAGTAAGGATATAGAAAATGTGAACAACATAATAAACAGGCTTCATTTAATAGCCGAGTATATATAACTCTGGAATCAATAATTAGAGAGAACAGATGAGGTGCAAATGAAGTATTTGTAAAAATTGACTCTGTACCAGCCCATAAAATAAATCTCAATCAATTTTAAACCACTGGTAACATCAGACTTTGTTTTTACTACTACACTATCAGTACAGAAGCTCACAATTAAAACATGTATTATATTACAACGTTTAAAAAAATTATCTCCAATCTTGGCCAGGCACGGTGGCTCACGTCTTAATCCCAGCACTTTGGGAGGCTGAGGTGGGTGGATCACCTGAGATCAGGCATTCAAGACCAGCCTGAACAACATGGTGAAACCACATCTCTACTAAAAATACAAAAATTAGCCAGGTATGGTGGCATTTTCCTGTAATCCCAGCTACCCAGGAGGCTGAGGCAGGAGAATCACTTGAACCCAGGAGGTAGAGGTTGCAGTGAGCCGAGATTGCACCACTGCACTCCAGCCTAGGCAAGAGAGACTCCGTGTAAAGAAAAAAAAATTAGTTCTAATCTTAAACCATAGAACATATTATGAGGCAAACATAACCTTAATTTGAAAACAAGACAAAGACATTATTAGAAAGTAACATTACGGTCTAACCTCGTTCATGAATATCATGCAAAATCCCTACACAAACTATTGTGTTTTTTCTACTGGCAAAGCAGGAGGGGCTAGAAATCAGTAGAAATACTGAGGCCATAATAAAAGATGGCACAGAAACAGCAGTGGTCTCGAGGAAAAAGGCCACCAGAGCTCCTGCTCAGCATTAGAGGATTTTGGCTCTGTTTCGCAACAGTTCTGGGTCTGAGCCCCAAATGCAAATTTTTACAAGTGTGTGTTGGGAGACAGGGAGAGAGTCCTCCCCTTTCTAGTAGAAAATCAACTTGCCTATAAAGTTCTTGTCACACTCTTTACCTCGGAACTTTCTTGGTGTTATCTCACTGTGTTTTTACACGTTGATCCACTTGATTTTGTTTTGTTTTGTTTTGTTTCCTAAGGCCTCTCTGATCATCTCTTGGTTTACTGGAATTTTACCATAAAGTAGTTGATTTATTTGCTTCCAGAAAGGCTCTAAAGTAATTATTCCCTGATTTTTTTATGTTTGATAATTGCTGATGTTTTGTTTTATTTCATACTTTCTCTCATAATTATAGACTTTGCTCCATTGACTAGATTGTTGCTGTGGAAAGTCTCATAAGAATCTGACCCTTATTCAAAAGACTTGGTTATTCTGCATGATGAGCTGAAGAATGTCTATCTTTTTCTTTCTCCAATAAATTTAAAGGGATACATTGCAGAGTCTACCATCTGGACCAATTTTGTTCTACAACGTGGTTTATCTTTTATATCAAATTCAGATATTCATTCCAGAAAAATTTTTCTTCTACGAAATCTTTTAACAACTTTTCTATTGAGTTCTTTACTTCATGTTTATCAGCATTTGGTTGTTATTATCTCTATTCCATTGCAGTTATCATCTTTTTCTCTATTTCTTTCATTCTCTTTTATAAATCATCTATGTTTTGGCCAGGCACGGTGGCTCATGCCTGTAATCCCAGCATTTTAAGAGGCAGAGGAGGGTGGATCACTTGAGTCCAGGAATTTGAGACCAGCCTTGGCAACATGGCAAAACTCCTCTTAAAAAAAAAAAAAAAAAAAAAAATCAGCTGGGTGTGACGGTGCATGCCTATAGTCCCAACTATTCAGGAGGCTGAGGTGGGAGGTCACCTGAGCCTGAGAATCGGAGGTTGCGGTGAGCTGAGATCACACTACTGGGTGACAGAGTGAGACCCTGTCTCCAAACTAAATAAATAAATAAATAAATCATCTAAGTTGTTTTGTTTTGTTAAGACAGGGTCTCTGTCACCCAGGCTGGAGTGCAGTGGTGTGATCACAGCTCACTGCAGCCTCAACCCCCTGGGTCAAAGTATACTGCCACCGGAGCCCTCTGAGTAGCTGAGAGTGTAGGTGCTGTCACCATACCCAGCTAATTTTTGTATTTTTTTGTAGAGACAGGGTTTACCATGTTGCCAAGGCTACTCTTGAACTCCTGTAATTTATATGACTCAACCTCCTAAGGTGCTGGGATTACAGGCATGAGCCACTGCACCCAGCCTACATTTAATATAGTTATCTTTAGCTTTTCCTGAATTTCAATGATTACATTTTCAGCCATGATTATTCTACTCCTTTCTGTTTTTAATTGATTACTCTTATAGTGGTAGTGCTTTATTCCTTATTTTCTTTCCTTAGCTCTGCAACCTCCAATTCCACCTAATTCAGATGTTTTATCATCTCATTTCTGAGCTCCTTTAAAGATTTAATCAAGTTCTTCTTAAACTGTTGCATAGCATGAAATACAGTCAGCCCTCTATAGCCACACAGTGGGTACCTCAGATTCAACCAATGTCCAATCAAAAATACCCAAGAAAAAAGAATTTTAAAAGATAATAAATAATACCAGTTTTTAAAATACAGTATAACAACTAGTATTTACATAATATTTATATTGGTATTATTAGAAATCTAGAGATGATGTAAAGTACATGGGAGGACATGGATAGGTTACATGCAAATACTGCGTTATTTTGTATACGGGACTTGAACAGCTTATAAAATACAGTATTTATGATCATTTTATTGTTATCTCATATTTAATTGATGTGTGTGTGTATATATCTATGTCTATCTTAGTCCATTTTGTTCTGCTGATAAAAAATACCTCATATAAAGCAAAGAAGTGTATCTGGTGCTTAGTTCTGGAGTCTGGGGAGTCTAAGCAAATGGTGCCAGCATCAGGTGAGGGCCTCTCTGCTGATTTATGTCATGATGGAAGGCAGAAGGGCAAGCAAGTGGGAGGGACAGAGATAGGAAATTGGGCCACACTTATCCCTTTTATCAGAAACCCATTCCCATGATAACTCACCCACTTCAGTGGATAATGGCATTAATCAACCCATGGTAGCAGAACCCTCGGGATCTAATCACCGCTTCAAGGTCTCACTTCTTAATACTATTAAACTGCCAATTACGTTGCAACATGAGTTTTGGAGAGGACATTTAAACCATAATAATATCTGTTTATCAACATATAAAGTATAATATACAAATATATAAATTTTTGTAAAAATACAGAAAGGTACATGCCAAAATGTTAATACTGGTGTTCCCCAAAAGAATAATTCTCACTTTCTTCTTTATGTCTGTCTACATTTCATAAAATTTCTACAATAAACATGCATTTTTTTCAAGGCATGTTATTATGTTATTTTATTGGTTTTATTTATAGCCTGCCTTTTTCCAAAATGTGTTTGATGTTGTTTTCAGCAGAAAAAAAAATGCATAACAAAATGAATGAAATAGAAACTCAGAACCAAGGGGAAGACAAAGAAAATAAATAAGGAAAGTTGAGAGAAACAAAGGAGCTGCAAGGACGACCTGACTCTGCAGAAAAATACGTTGCTGCCGCGTCCCTGCCACGTCCAGCCTGGACGAGCCCAAAGTCCTGTTGTAGGTCTGTGGGTTCCAGTTGGTGAAAAGGAAGTCAGATGGGGCAGGGGTGAAACAGAGGCTGGACCCACACCTGCTCTACAGACTGAAGGGTTATTTCTTCACATAGCCCAGCCCAGAAGTGAAACATGCAGCCTGTCAAAAAGAAGCTGCTGTTTACAGCTAGAACCAGCCCAGCCACTACCATCAAAAAAAAAACCATCTACAGGCTGGGTGTGGTGGGTCACACCTGTAATCCCAGCGCTTTGGGAGGCTAACACTGGAGAATCACTGGAGCCCAGCAGTTTGAGACTACCCTGGGAAACATAGCAAGACCCTGTCTCTACCAAAAAAAAAAAAAAAAATTAAAAATTATCTGGACATGGTGACGTGCACCTGTAGTCCCAGCTACTTGGGAGAGTGAGGTGAGAGGATCGCTAGAGCCTTGGAATTCAAGACTGCCGTGAGCTATGATTGTGCCATTGCACTCCAGCTTGAGTGACAATGGGACCCTATCTCCAAAAAAAAGAAAAGAAAAAGAAACATCTGTAAATGTGATTATGGGGTGATTTAAATAAACCAACATTTGGAACATTAAATTAGATATTAAAATTAAAAGCTAACATGGGGTCAATTCTGAAATTGGCTAATTGCTCCCCTCTGCAGGAGAAGGCTTTCACATGCCCGTTCACAGTGTCTGAGGGAGTAGCCGTCCAGGGCTGCAGGCTGACAGGTGACCCAGCTGTCCTTCCTGCCTAGACTGCTCTTTGTTTGATGCTGCCCCATTTTTGTTAAGCATGGCAGAGTCCATTTCATCAGCTACTGCCTGCCCAGCCCCCATCCTAATGCCTCTTCATTGTCTCCTGGATAAAATACTAACTCCACAAACTGATGTTCAAAGCTCTCAACAATCAGGTCACATCCTGTCCACATATATTAATTCCAACTCAAATTAGCAAAGATGTACTCAGTCTAACAGTTGAGGGTGCTTGACTGCATAAACTTCTCCCTAAAATCTGACTGTCTAGCAGGAGAGACAGATATACAAACCAAACTAGTAATACAATGTGGAATGGCATTTATAATGGAACCCAAATAAGGGAATAACTTATTCTTTTGTATAGGCTGAGTGGCTACAGAAAATCCTAAAAGGTCATGGAGTCACCTGAGCTAGCTCTTGGTGTAAAGAAGAATCTTGCCAGTGGTTAAACTAAGGAAGTCTGTTGAGAAAACAGTGAAAAAGTGTGAACATTTTATTTTCAGAGAACCAAGAGGATTCCAGAGCTGCCGGAGAATAACTGGACTATTTTGCTGCAAAACTCCAGTGGCACGAAGGAATTGTCATTCATATAGAAATATAATGTGAATGGCACCCCACCCTACCGTGCTACACAGCACTGGCCCCTGGTCATCGCCGTTAACATGTGACTAGAAAGATGGACTTGGGCTAGGAGGGACTTTGAATTCTGAAAGAGTTATACTTTATTCTGTGAAAATTAAGAGAGCTATCAGGAATTTTAAAGCCTTGGAGTGACTCAATCTCGTATGAGTATTCAAAGAGATGTGTGTTTATTTTAGCTACTTCTGTGTATCAGAAAGACATTTATTTTAAAATATCACTTTTATTTTTATTTTATGTTTTGAGCCTGAGTCTCACTCTGTCACCCAGGCTGGAGTGCAGTGGCACAATCTCAGCTCATTGCAGACTCTGCCTCCTGGGTTCAAGCAATTCACCTGCCTCAGCCTCCCAAGTAGGTGGGATTAAGGCACGTACCACCACACCTGGCTAATTTTTGTATTTTTAGTAGAGATGGGGTTTCACCGTGTTGCCCAGGCTAGTCTCTAACTCCTGACCTAGTGATCCACCCACCTCGGCCTCCCAAAGTGTGGGGATTATAGGCATGAGCCTCCATGCCTGGTCAAAAGAACACTTTGAAAGTAGTGAGGAAAATAATGTGAGGAGAGGGAGAGAGCGAGACCGAGACTAGGGTTCAGTTAGGAAGAGATTGCAACTGTTCTGACCAGGGACTATGAGGACCTTTAGCAGCACAGTGGCAGGGGAATCAAGGTAGTGAGATATAAGAGGTTTTCCAAGACAGAGTCCAGTGAAATTAGTAACTCATTGATGTGAATGGTGAGAGAGAAAGAGTCAACAAGTTCAGGGATTGGGTGACTGGTTGGGTGGGAATGGCTTTTACCAAAACAAGAAATTCCAGGTAGCAGTTGTTTTACAAGGAAAGATGATGAATCCCATCTCAGATATGTACATTCAAGAGGTTTGTGAAACATTAGGATAACAGAGTCCGGGATTCATTAGCCAAGTTCTGGCTCAAAATAAAAATAGGAGAATTGTTACTATGTAGATAGTATTGAAAGTTACGGGGCTGTGTCTCTAGCTTTCAGTGATGATGTGGACAGTTGCAATGGGTCATCACACTCACTACAACAACTAGGAAAAGCATAAATAAGCTAAAAATCATTGTATTTTTTTATTGTACTTTAAGTCCTGGGGTACATGTGCAGATCGTGCAGGATTGTCACATAGGTGCACACATGCCATGGTGGTTTGCTGTCTCCATCCCCCCGTCACCTACATCAGCCATTTCTCCCAGTGTTATTCCCCCCAACCTCCCCACCTCCTGCTGTCTCTCCCCGGGCCCCCTGCCCTCCAACAGACCCCAGTGTGTGACGTTCCCCTCCCTGTGCCCAAGTATTCTCATTGTTCAACACCTGCCTATGAGTGAGAACATGCAGTGCTTGGTTTTCTGTTCTTGTGTGAGTTTTCTGAGAATGATGGTTTCCAGATTCATCCATGTCCCTACAAAGGACATGAATTCATCGTTTTTTATGGCTGCATAGTATTCCATGGTGTATATGTGCCACATTTTCTTTGTCCAGTCTATCATTGATGGGCATTTGGGTTGGTTCCGGGTCTTTGCTATTGTAAACAGTGCCACAATTAGCATACATGTGCATGTGTCCTTATAATAGAATGATGCTTTACAGTTCTTTGGGTATATACACAGTAATGGGATTGCTGGGTCAAGTGGAATCTCTATTTCTAGATCCCTGAGGAATCACTACACTATCTTCCACAATGAAAATCATTGTAGATTTTTTAATGACATCAGAGAGTTGTGGAAGCAAAGAAGTATAAAGGAAAAGAGTGCTGGTGGAGGAGGCCCTCGTAGGTGAAAAGAGGTCAGAGGCTGCTCTCCTTCCTAGAAGGCTCTGTTGAGTATGCGGAGAATCTAGCCTGCTGTAGGCACAGGGACTTTACAAAAATGAGGAAAACCTAGCCAAGCTTAGAACAACCTGTGGGCTGGCAAGAGAGACTGGAATCTATGACAGCATTAAGTGCAGAGCTAATTCTCTGTGTCAGCCACATCTGCTGGCTGTGCAGTGGCAGCAGCGAGAGACGCTGGGCCAGGCTGGAGAGTTGGAGACACCCACAGCATGAGGAGCTCAAAGTCCAGAGCCCTGCTAGAAGCAGGGCCTAGAACCTACACAGGATGGAATCTTGGCCCTTATTTCTCACCACACGCAGAAATTAATTTGAGATAGATATGTGAAATGTGAAAGCTGCAATTGTATTTTTAATTGATAAATTGAACTTGGCCAAAGTGAAAAACTTTTGTCCATGAGAAGATACCATTAAAACAACTAAAAGATAAGCCACAGGCTAAGAGAAAATATTCACCCTAAATATATATATATATATACATACATCATGTAACTTGTATCCAAAATACATAAAGAACTCTTAGAAATCAATAACAGAAATACTGCCTAATTAACACATTGGACAAAACACTTGGGAAGGCATTTCACAAAAAAAGCTGTCTAGGCGACCAAAAAGCTAATAGGAAGATGTTTAAAATTAATCAGGGAAATGCAAATGAAATCCACAAAAAGATGCTACTATATTATCAACAGAATTAGCTAAAATAAGAAGTCTGACTACTGCAAACATTGGTTAGGATACGGAGCCATTAGAATCCTCACAAACACCTGTTATGAGTGTAAAATGGTAAAAGCACTTTCGGAAACTATTTAGCACTTCCTTCGAAATGTAAACATAAGCTTTCTGTATGGTCTAGCAATTCGACTCCAACCTTGGAGTAGATATATATAAAGATACATAGAATATATATCCACAAAAGGCTTGTAAAGGGTTTTTTATAAAAATTTTATTTATAATGACCAAAAACTGAAAACATTCTCCAGCAAAAGGAAAATAGATAAGCAAACTGCAGTGTATTCATGCAATGGAATACTAAACGACAGAGGAAAAAAACGAACTGCGGATCTACACATCAACATAGTAGAAACCCAAAAACATTATATTAGATGAAAGAGGTAAGACAGGCTGGGCACGGTGGCTCACGCCTGTAATCCCAGCACTTTGTAAGGCCAAGGTGGGTGGATGACCTGTAGTCAGGAGTTCGAGACCAGCCTGCCCAACATAGCGAAACCCCGTTTCTGCTAAAAATACAAAAATTAGCCAGGTGTGGTGGTGTGTGCCTGTAATCCCAGCTACTCAGGAGGCTGAGGCAGAAGAATCACTTGAACCTGGAAGGCAGAGTTTGCAGTGAGCAGAGATCGCACCACTGCACTCTAGCCTGGGCAACAAAGCAAGACTGTCTAAGAAAAAAAAATAAAGAGGTAAGACATAAAATAATACTGACTGTATAATTCATTTTATATGAAATCCCAAAACATGAAAAACTACTATATGATGCTAGAAGAGGGGTACCTTGGGGTGGGGAGGTGAGAGTGGACGTTCACACGAAGCAGGACAACAAAGCTCCCTGAGCCGATGGAATATTCTCAATTTTGATCTTATTAGTTATATGGGTATGTAATATGCAAAAAGTCATCAAGCTATACACTTATGATTCATGCATTTTCCTGCAGTTAAATTATACTCACAGATGTTATCCTCTGAAAAGAACACATCACCTATGCAGTATTCTGGCAGAGAATGTAGAATATAATCAATCTAATCGCTAGGAAATATCAGGGAAACTTAAAACAAGGAACTTTCTATTTTAAAAACATGTAAATATTGTAAAATCAAAAAAAGGCTATGGAAAAGTTCTAGATTAAAGGAGGCTGTGGAGACTTGACAGCTAAAAACAATACCTGATCCTACATTAAATCATATATCAGAAGGAAGGAATGCTATAAAAGACATTATTAGAACAATTGAAAAAACCGGAACATAGACACTAAGTTAGATAAAATTATTCTATCAATCAGTGAAAATTAATGAAAGTGACAATTGCACTATAATTATGGGAGAGATTATTCCTATTCTTAGAATATATACCGTAAAGCATTGAGAGATGTATATAATTTGCTTTCAAATGACTCAAAGGGAGGAGTGAACAAGAAAAAAATAATATAAGATGAGGCCAGGCACAGTGGCTCACTCCTGTAATCCCAGCACTTTGGGAGGCCAAGGCAGGAGGAGTTTCAGACCAGCCTGGGCAATACAGTAACACCTCAACTTTACAAAAGATTAAAAAATTAGCCAGGCATGGTGGTACACACCTATAGTCCCAGCTATTTGGGAGGCTGAGATGGGAGGATCATGTGAGCCCAGTTGAGGCTGCAGTGAGCCATGATCACACCACTGCACTCCAGCCTGGGTGACACAGCAAGACCATGACTGAAAAAAATAATAATAATAAATAAATAACCCAAATAAGAGAAATCTAGGTAGATTTTTCTTTTCATTGTACTTTTTTGTTTGTTTGGTTGGTTGGTTGTTTTGTTTTTTTTGTTTTTTGAGACAGAGTCGCACTCTGTCACCAGGCTGGAGTGCAGTGGCATGATCTCAGCTCACTGCAACCTCTGACTCCCTGATCCAAGTGATTCTCCTGCCTCAGCCTCCCGAGTAGCTGGGATTATAGGCACGTACCACCATGCCCAGCTAATTTTTGTATTTTTAGTAGAGACGGGGTTTCTGCTGAAGATCTTTAGTAGAGATGGGGTTTTACCACATTGCCCAGCATGGTCTCGATCTCCTCATCTCATGATCTGCCCACTTCAGCCTCCCAAAGTGCTGGGATTATAGGCGTGAGCCACCACACCTGGCCTCATTGTACTATTTTTAATTTTACAAATTTTTGTAAATTTGAAATTCTTTCCAAGTAAAGTTTTTTCAAAAAACAAAAACATTTCTAAATGCTTATATTGAGAAAACAGCAGACTACAGATCACTGTTTATTAAATGATCATCCCAAATTAACAGTTGTTATTTCTGGAGGGTTATGAGGATTATGAGGTGATGGAAGTAAGCATTAATTTTTTCTATATTATTTGACATTTTCCTACTTTCAATATTGTTGGAGGAAAGATTATTTCAATTTTTTAAGTACAAAACAACTATCAAAATGTGGCTTTATTTATTTATTTATTTATTTATTTATTTATTTATTTTGTAGTTCAGGCTTTGACCAAAAGCCAAAACATCTAAGTCCTATGAAACCTTTAAGACTCAGGTCAGATGTCACCCACTCCAGAAAGCCTTCCAATTTAGAAAAGAGTCTTTTGGTTAGTTACAACTTTAATAAGTATCACAGGTGCACATATTGGCCAAGGAAATACATGGAAGATGCAAACAAGCAAAACTAGAAGAGGAAGAAGCTATAGCTAGGCCGCAGGAACAGCTGCGACTATGGAGTAAAAGGTTCCCAGACGCTCCATCTCCTAACCCTCTCTTCACTTCAGCTCCATTCTCTCTCACTGCAGCCCGTTTTACTCCGTGAACGTTGTCAGAATCAAAATAGAGTTCGTTGTGTTAAAAATTCTGACATATAGAGCCAAGCAAGGTCGTGAAGGGAGGGTTCTCACACATGAATGTCGATGACAAGAACTATCACAAAAGACTCTGTAAAAACCTCAACTTTGCTCAAAGGCCATCACAACCTTACACACACACACACACACACACACACACGCACATGCACACACAAATACTTCTGCAAGGACATCTCTCCAGCAACTACCTGTCCACCCTAGGTCTAGTGTCACTCTTGTTATTAATCCTTGTAGCCAAAGATAGTATCTCGGAACTATTATGTAATCTTCCTCATTTTTCCTTTAAAATCCTTTGTCTTCCTTTATCTGCCTGAAAGCACACATAGTTTTCCATAGCACACATATCCCCATTGCAATGCCTATTCCCAAACATAATTTTCTTTTAGAAAGTCTCCATCTCTGTTGTTTAGATTGACACTTCCATGTGGCAGGAAATATGGCTGCCTACAGCTCTTTAGAACTTTGCCTCTTAAAATGTGCAGTCTATTTCTTAGGAAGAAATAGACCTCTTAATTGCATTCTGAAATATCTCAGAGAAGAAAGCAGATTGGTCAAGTGAGGATCAGCCTCCTTCCCTAGACCAATCAACTAAAGCTGGAGGGTATGGATCAGCTTGAATGCTGTTCCCACCACTGGACCAAGAGTTGAAATTGTATACAGACATGGAAGTTCCTTCAGAAACCACAGACAAAGAAGGAAATGTTATATTCTCCCATAATTCTTAGTTTCCGGCCCTAATACCACCTTCAACTAGTGCCACAGCTACTCGTGTGCTTGCCATAAATCTTCAGGAGACTGTAAGTTCCTTGGAAGTAGGAATTACATTCTTTGCTCAGTGGACAGTCTCTAAATTGATACCACAGTGCTTTCCACATACTATAAGCCCCGAATGGAGAGATTGAGCCACCATTTTCACTGAACCTTGAACCATGCCTGGGACATGGTAGACACTCAATAAATATTTGTTAAGTAAAGAAATGATACATAAGGCTGGGCATGGTGGCTCATGTCTATAATCCCACCACTTTGGGATGCCAAAGCAGGAGGATCGCTTGAGCTCGGGAGTTCGAGACCAGCCTCCTTGAAACATGGAGAAGACCCATTTCTATCAGGAAAAAAAAAATTATATATATATATATATATATATATATATATATATGTATGTATATACACACACACACACACACATGCACGCATGCACACAAATTAGCCAGGCATGGTGGTACACATTTGTAGTCCCAGCTACTTGGGAGACTGAGGTGGGAGAATCAATTGAGCCTGGGAGGTCTAGGTTGCAGTGAGTCATGATTGTGCCACAGCACTTCAATCTGGGAAATGGAATGAGACCCTGTCTCAAGGAAAGGCAGGCAGGCAGGCAGGCAGGCAGGAAGGAAGGAAGGAAGGAAGGAAAGAGGGAGGCAGGGAGAGAGGGAGGAAGGGAGGGAATATAATCAATCTATATAAGACGGATGGATGGATGGATGGATGGATGAATGGATGGATGGAGTGATAGACATTTTCCTCTAGTAAAGGTAAATTTGTCCTTCGGGAAACCAAGGCATGCTTTCTGAGCTTACTAGGCTGGGTTGGTGAAGCTGACTATGGCCATCAAATAAGCACAGTTAGCTAACTAACATTTGGGGTGATCTTGGCTTCATTACCTTAACCTGTTCATTGAAGCCTTGGAATTGTGAGTGAAACAGAGGCTAAATCAGTCTTCTACAGCTTTGCCTCCGTGGAAGATGAAAAGATACCTAAAAACCCAGCTTAGGAAGGTTGATGTATGACTGGGCACGGTGGTTCACGCCTGGAATCCCAGCACTTTGGGAGGCCAAGGCAGGCAGATCACTTGAGGTCAGGAGTTCAAGACCAGCTTGGCCAACATGGCGAAACCCTGTCTCTACTAAAAGTACAAAAATTAGCCAGGCATGGTGGCATGTGCCAGCTACTTGGGAGGTTGAGACACAAGAATCACTTGAACCTGGGAGCCGGAGTTTGCAGTAAGCCAAGATCGTACCACTGCAATCCACCCTGGGTGACACGAGACTCTGTCTCAAACAAACCAAAAAAAAAAGATTGAGGTTATCAATCAGCAAATGCTTCAATACCCACCAGAGGCCCAATGCTATTCAAAGTTTGAGGGCGGGATAGGAGGCAGAAATAAATGTGACAGTGTTGTGAAGGAAAAGAGCAAAGTGCTCTTTTGGGAAGATAACCAAGGTTTATAACCAAAAGACCCATGTGGAAAGGTATTTCTTTACCCTTGAGGTCAGGAAGGCTCCTGGAAGAACTGACATCCTAAGCTTGGACTTGAAGGAAGAAATAAAGGTTAACTAAGTAAAGAGCCTGGAAGCAGAAGAGCTCCAGGCAGAATGTATGCAAGCCCACAGCTTGGAACTTAAGAGGAACTTAAAAATAATCGAGTAAATGGAGCAAGGCTTATCTTTAAGGATGTTTCTTATGGTATTATTTATGGAGAATGAAATATAAAAATAACCCAGGCATCTACAGAGAAGTGATTAAATAAAGCTGTGTGATATGAAGATAGAACCAGCAAGGCATTAAATATAATAGTGCAGTTGACAGTGCTCAAGGTATATTACATTTTTAAAACAGGATGTAAATTTTGCTATATCTATATTATATTTTATGCATGCATTGAATTGGTTCAGGCTGATTACCCCAAAATTCTACCTGTAGTCATATCTGGGTCGTGGAAGGAATGACAGATAATCATTTTCTACTTTGTGCTTTTCAGTATTTTCCCAAAAAACGTTTGTTTTACAATGACCATGTAACACTTGTGGTAGCAAAAAAAAATTTAAGGAAGAAGTAGCCTTGCTTTTTCAGTCCATTGCTCAGTGTGTTCTCCAGGGTGGAAATCATCAGGGAGCCTGACAAAGGCCTCCGGGTTGTGCGACTTGGCCAATCCACCCCCTCAGGTCTCACATTCAGAGCTACCTGGGCCTGTGACTTTGCTGTCCCTGCCTCCTCTTGCATGGGAGTTTTCCTCCCTCGGGAGGGTTTATTTTGCCTTCATTACACAAGGGCTGCTGCTCTGAAAGGAGCTTCACTCCAGGGCTTGACGGCGCTGGGGACACAGGAGACGGAGCCATGCTGCTCTTAGCAAGTAGCCCAGGGAAAGCCCCCTCACCCCTGGTGGCCTCACACCAGAAACAGGCATGCCTGAGGTTGGTTGTGACCGAAACGGGCCTGCAGCTTCCCAGCCAACCATTGCCACCTGCCCACCAGATGCAGAAGTAGCCACCTCTGCCCAAAAACAATGAACTCCTTCCAACATGGGAAGACTCCACGAGTGAGGCAAGAAGAGGAAGCGCTTCTGTGGACTTGAGCACACGCATTTCACGGTTTCAAGCATTGGTCTCAGCCTTGGCCACAGGCTGGAATCACCTGGAGAGCTTTCAAAAATACTGATACCTTGCTGCCCTAACCAATTACTTTAGTTAAAAATGGCTGCAGCTGTGAGAACCCTTGTCTGATATATTTGCAACTATGCTCCGACTTATAAATGTACCTTCTAATGCTCAGTTGCAGATTCCAATGCAAAGGCAGCATGGACTCCCTTTGTGTGGGTGGAGTTTGTGGGTGGTGGTGAAGGACCAATATCAGAAAAATGCCTTCAAGTGTACTAATTTATTAATAAACATTAGGTGTTTGTTTAAGAAAAAAAGAAAAGAAAAAAGAGAGAGAGAAGGCAAATACTGGTGCCTGGGCCCATGCCCAGAGATCAGTTTCACCTGTGTGGGCAGTGACCTGAGGAAGGGGTCTGAGGAGCTTTCATTCTCTCTTCCAAGCTCTATTCCTGCACTGCATGTTCCCTCTGAGTCATTCCCTAAGCAAGAGTGCCCTTCCCATTCCATGTCCTGCCACCCTCTCTCCTTTCTTTTAAAGCAGTGCTGAAATTCTATATGAAAGAACTGGAGCCGAAGCCCCGTGGTCTTACGCAGTTCTCTTGCGCTTCATTTCTTTACTCACTCAAGTGAAAATGGGCCACGGCTTTCCTCCACTCGCAGACCTCCCCTTCCTAAGAGACATCAGCAGCAGCCAACAGTGGCCCCTCCTCGGAGTCTGAGTTTTGTTTTGTTTTGTTTTTTTAAGCGGAGTCTTGCTCTGTTGCTCAGGCTGGAGTGCAGTGGTGCAATCTTGGTTCACTGCAACCTCAGCCTCCCAGGTTCAAGCAATTCTTCTGCCTCAGCCTCCGGAGTACCTGGGACTACAGGCGTGTGCCACCATGCCTGGCTAATATTTGTATTTTTAGTAGAGACGGGTTTCACCATGTTAGCCAGGATGGTCTCAAACTCCTGACCTCAGGTGATCTGCCCACCTCGGCCTCCCAAAGTCCTGGGATTAGAGGCGTGAGCCACCACACTCGGCTGATTTTTGTATTTTAGTAGACCAGCCTCACCACATTGGCCAGGCTGGTCTCGAACTCCTGACCTCATGATCTGTCCACCTTGGCCTTCCAACGTGTTGGGATTACAGGTGTGAGCCACCGCACCCAGCTGTTGTCTGAGTTTTAACTCCTCCAAGCTTCTAAGTTTTAGAAGGCGTTCCCAGGCCGGTGTCTTTGCTCACGCAGTCCTGGAGGTGGAAGCTGCTTTCTACAGGCACTACCTCCTTGATACCTCAGTACCGAGCAGGGGTCAGCAAACCTCTCTGGCAAAGAGCTAGACAGATAATTGATATTTTAGAATTTGGAAGCCATATAATCTCTGTTGAGACTGTTTAACTCTGTCATGACAACACAAAAGCAGACATAATACGTAAACAAATGAGCATGGCTGTGTTCTAATAAAATTTTATTAACAAAAACAGGTGCAAGCCGAATTTGGCCCAAGGGTCGTGGTTTGCAGACCCTGACTTCTGGTCATACTTCTACCATTCCAGTTACCGCCTTAACAACTTTGGACCTAGTTAATAATTCTGTAGATTGAATTGTCTATGTTTGAATAACTGTAGTTATTTCTGTCCCCTAAGTGGGCTCTGTCTGGTTTCTCTGATGTACTTTTATTAGGGGGAAGAAAAAATTTTAAGTAATCTCTTCAATGCTTCTGTATTGTTTGAATTTTTTACAAGCACATACTTTCCAAAAGTGTGTTCTCCTTTAATAAGCACTTAGTAATGCCTTTTCTCTTCCTTAGTAGCGAGGGGAGATTATGTGTTAAATATTTCATTTCATTTAAATATTCCCTCTGAGCATGGAATAGTTGTATTCTTCTCAGAAATACTACTGATTATTCCATATTGAATTTTTGTGTTTTAAATATATATATATGTATATTTTTTAGAAGAAGCGGCAAAAGAATAACAGCTGCATTCCCAACCCCAGGGTGGTTGTGAAAAACAAATCAGAAAATGGATGGAAAAATGCTTTTGGAGAAGCTAAAAGTGCTGCACTGATAGGAAGAGGTGGAAGGAATCACCCCTTTTAGCCTTCCTGCTACAGGCTCTTAACACATCTTAGGGAAAATATTTAATCTACTCTTTCCTGGTCTTTAAGTGCATTTCTCTTATAAGCAGATATTCGTTGTGTGTTTTTAATGAGTCACCTGGTTATGAGCATTGCAAGACCACAAGCAGGAGCCCCAACTCCACCTACCACAGGCCATTGGTAAATGCCTTGGCATTGAGAGTCGGCGGGAGACCAGGTCTCCCAAGACAATCCACTGACATGGAAGCATTGCCGCTCAATGTAATATTTGCTAGAGGCTTAACACAGGGAAGGAGGAAATTTATATTATCCCTAGATAAAGTAGAAGTCCTTTATCTAGGGTCTGTGACCTTGGTTGGACAAAAATACTAAAGTTAAGCCCTTCCTTCTGATATTAAGGTAGGCAACTGTGTGAGCTGTAGCTATAGCTCTCTCAGCAACAGAAACCACTGGGTTTTTTAAAATATCATATTACATTAAAATAACATATTACATGTTGCATCTGGAAATATGTCATCTATGTTCATCACTACTTCAAAGTATATGGTGACTATTAGACCCACTTCTAGATCTTCTTATATAAAGTGTTAATAACAAAGTCCACATGCTATTGTATCTCAAATTTGTTTCCTTTTATATTTTGAAAACTGTATTTCAATGTCATGTTTGCTTTGTAAACCTGTGTATTTTATTTTCTGCATGGAAAGGGATCTGTAGGTTTACCAGGCTGCCAAAGGGCGACAAGGCACATAAAAGGTTAAGATTGGGAGGCCAAGGTAGGTGGATCACCTGAGGTCAAGAGTTCAAGACCAGCCTGGCCAACATGGTGAAACCTTGTCTCTACTAAAAATGCAAAAACAATCAGCTGGGTATGGTGACACACACCTGTAATCCCAGCTACTAGGGGAGGCTGAGGCAGGAGAAACTCTTGAACCCAGGAGACAGAGGTTGCAGTGAGCCAAGATCATTCCACTGCACTCCAGCCTGAGTGACAGAAAAAGACTCCATCTCAAAAAAAATAAATAAATCAAAACTAAACTTTTGCAGCAGGACCAGCTCTGGNAAAAAAAAAAAAAAAAAAAAAAAAAAAAAGAAAGAAAAGGTTAAGAGCTTTGACCGCAGGATAGTAAATATGTAAATATATTCTCCCAAGGTTTGATTGGTTTTGTTTCCTAATCTATATCCTGATCCTCACTGGTTCTTCTCTCTTCACTCCCCGATTCTCGTACATACCCCTCTTTTCTAACCCCTTTCCACTATGCAGAGCAATTCACCTCAGCTACCTTGTCAGGGCAAAATGAGGGTCTCTTCAGTTGCAAAACTTATCCTCCTTTGAAGGTGGTTTGCAGATTACGTTTTTTCCCTTGAAGACCTTGAGGTCTTAGCCACTATGTTATGGGCTTATTAAACTTCTCTTCTCAAGAATAATTTTGATGAATTGTTATAGAAAAGCCTGGTGTCTGTTGTAAGACCTCAGACACCAGGCTTTGAGGAATACTTTGTTACTGACTAAAAAACCTCCTGCAAGAAAGAACAAAGCAAGGACATGCTATACAGGATCTCTTCAATTTGTACGCTCAGTTCCTTGACTGGCTTTTCTAGACACACAATTTAATGGAAATGGAACAATGGATTCTTTTACGTACACTGAATTAAGCAGCAAGGTGACTACGGTATAGCAAAATAGTATAACAGGGCAAGATGTTCTGTGATGTTCTCTTAAAATAGAGCCTAGGTTAGCAGTTTCTAACGGGCCGTTTGTAAAGCCCACTTATGACTGACTTTTGAAAAGGGTCACAGTATTCGTTCAGGCTAAATAAAACGTGATTCTTGTTTTCCAAGTTTTGAATCAACAGTATCTGTGACATATAGCTTTATTATTGGGGAATTAGAAGGGCAGGCAGATATTTTCTGCAGAATGATATGTCTCCATCTTACACATCAAGTTTACAGTGCTCTCTTTGAATAACACAGGGAAAAGTCACATGGGAACCATCTATCGGTCAAGGATATGCAGTGTGAGAGGAAGCATTTTTTCCTGGCAAGTGATAACAAGCTACAAGAGCAAGCAGAGATCATTGAGAAATGTACAGGACATACTAAAACTCAATGGCCTCCCAGTCCACAATATGAGGCCTGAGATATTTGGCCTGCATCTCTGTGTGGTTCTTTAGGACTTCCTTATTGCCTGCCCTACATCTCTAGTAGATGCCAAAAGTAATACATCTTGATTTTGCCCTCATGCTTAAAAGATATTTTCACCATGTACAAAATTCTAATTTGGCAGCTGTTTTCTTCCACCACATTGAGGATATGTTTTTTTGCCCTCCATGTTTGCTGTTGAGAAGTCCGCTGTCAGTCTACCTGCAGCTCCCTTGATTGTGATCTGTCTTTGCTCTTGGTCTGCTTTTAAGTCGTTTCTTTGTCATTAGTTTTCTATAGATGTATTTCTTTCCTTTCTTTTTAATCTTGAGATGCTTTTTATATTTCTTGAATCAGTAGGTTGGTGTCTTTCATCTGTTAGGCAATAGTCTCAAGAATTATGTCTTACAACATTGCCTCCATCCCATTCTCCATCTCCTCTATTTCTGGAAGTCCAATTACATGTGTGTTAGACCTTATCACTCTATCCTCCATGTATCTTAATTACTTTTTCATATTTACCATCTCTCTATCTCTTTATGCTGCCTTCTGTACTTTTTTCTCACTGAGATTTTAGCCTAAAAATTGTTTATTCCCATGTTGGCTCTTTGGTGCTTTTAAGAATTTTTTAAATTATATTTTGTATAACATTTCTGGTGGTTTTCATTGGTATGATTGTTTTAAGTATTTAGTCAAGCACATTCCAACCATGTCTATAGTTGAAATTTGATGAGTAAAGCCACTTAGGTGTTGGATAATTTTCCACTAAAATGGGAACTTTGGCCTATGAGATTAGTTGGAATTCTTACACATGTCAATATCTTTTCTATCTAATACTAAATACCTTAGAATTTGATAAATTCTTGCATTCTTTTATACCCCCAACTACCTTACTACTGTTATTGACATTTATAATTATATCCAATTGAACGTCAAACGTTTTCTATAGTTTTCTCTGACTTAAAGTCACAATCAATGACATCATCCTACCAATGGAAAATTTTTTAAAAAGTCTGTGTGTGTCTGTGTGTACTAAGTTTTATACTAGATTATTTAGTAATAGCTTATATTAACATCAAAAATCTTATTCCTAGAAAAAATAATTTACTTATTTGCTTTAATTGACAACGAATAAATTTCAAAATAGCAATACCAATATTAATACAAACAGTGATCCTTCTCAGTGAAGTTCAATAGAGTAACTGCTTTTCTTGTTGCCCTTAGAACACATCTCACTAAAAATGGCAGTCCCATTAATCTGTATTCTGGTGTATTCCCAAAACTCTTTGTATTTGTTTTCAATAAATACTGTTGAATTAATGAATTTTAAAATCACTCATTATCCCACATTTTTTCTGGTTTTTAAAGTACTTATCTGAGTTGCTATCATCTCATTATTTCCCTTTATTTTTCAACAAAGGTGTTGACATTCTAACAGATGGTAGTTCTAAGTTTTCCAAAGAGTAGTTTTGACTACTATTGTAGTATTTTCTCAGTAGCAATATTCAGCTAGTACAGTAAAGTAGAAAGTATTCTGTCCCACCACTTCAAGAGATATGTGGAAAGTCATCTATGAGAGTTTAGGCTTCTCTGGGCCATCCACAGTTAGTAAATGCAGGGTTATATCTGATGAGTCATAAACGTAAGATCCTGATAGGCAAACCAATTGTGCATTCTATTGTTCAATTTCTAGCAATATAGGAAATTGCATATTCAATTAAAATTTTACTTTACGGAATTCTCATGTGATATTAGAGTTTTTATATTGTCTTTATACCTTTTCTTAACTAATTTTTCTCTTTATATAATAAGAAATAAATATTCCCTTATCTAAAAAATTACATCAACTATTATTATACTAAAGTTTATAGTTCATAAATCAAAATCATTCTCCTAATGAGTGTTATTTTGGATCAGCACCAGTTAAAGTCTTTAATTTTCCTTCTGGGCATTTTACAGAGTATCATAGTGTTTGGAATTTCATGTGATAACCAAGGAAGGATACATGCAAACACAGGTTATTATAATTATGTATAAGAGTATAACTTCATAAAGTATATCAGGAATGTATTGTTAGGAAGCCTACTTGTTTTGCGACAGAGTCTCACTCCGTTGCCCAGGCCGGAGTGCAGTGGTGGCATGATCACAGCCCACCGCAGCCGAGCCCCTCCCAGGGTGAAGTGATCCTCTCACCTCAGCCTCCTAAGTAGCTGGGATTATAGGCATGCACCACTGCACCCAGCTAATTGGAAATCTTATTTTAAATGAAAGGCAATCCTAGTATGGAATGCCAAATTCAAAAAAGCCTTTAAATAAATATGTTTAGTATTCTAATATGACGTAAGTTTAGACTTCTAAGAGCAATTTAAGAATATTAGGAAATACAACAAAGTATAAACAGATAAAACACCTTGCTTAGTAAACAGATATTAGAAAAATATTGACAGATATTACACCTTAAAATTTTTCTCAGAACAAGAGAAAGAACTTCCTATAAATAAAAATTGTTGCTTAAGAGAAAATATGCAAAGCCTACACATGAAAATTTGTAAATGTTCCTAAAGGCACAATAGCAAAAGATGAGGCACACTCAAGATCTGGCAATGAGATCAATTGAAGAGGTAATTGTAGGCACACAACGGAGCACTACAGGACTCAAGAAGGAATGTGGAGGCTCTCCGTATATGACAAAGAAAAATCTACAGTTAAATAGTAAGTGAAGAAAGCAAAGTATCTCACAGTGCCTTTACTATGTTCCCTTTTAGATTAGGAGAGCAGAGAAATAAGAATAAATCTTCATACCTCTTTGTATGTATTTTCAAAAGAGAAACACTAAGATAATAAACATGAAATTAATACAAATGATTACCTCTGGGGAACCAACTGGAGGGGATGAAAACAGGAATGAAAGCAAATGTTTTAGTGCATGCCTTTCGGTATTGTTTTGATTTTATTTAACCATGAAACTGTATTACCTATTCAAATAAAATAAAATGTATACTATTCAAATGTTCTAGTGGAAACATTTCTCTAGATGCATATATTTTTCAGATTATTGGGGTTTGGCTAGCACCAATTCACAAAAGAGACCATTTCTTACCGTTGCAACTAGCATAACACAATTACAATATATTCCGATTGAAATCCCATCTTGCATTACATTTGCATAAAGCAATTGTTCTTTCCCTATGGAGAAAAAATAGCAAATCACATTCTTAATATTAAAGTGTTAAATTTATCATTTTTATTATATAAATGTTTTTTGCCACCTTTTGAAGTTGAAAAGGGATTGTATACAAAGGTCTCCCTATTTGAAAAATATATTTTAGAGATATAAGATACACAAATGACTTTTTAAACCAAAAAATCCAGCTCTATATCGTATTTTTGCTATTTCTAGAACATGGATGTTTTATTCCTTGGCTTGTGTTCTCTTATTAACAGATCAAAATCTTTTGAATATATGACCAAGCTGGAGAAATCAAATTCTTTTTTTAAAGCAGTTTAATTCATAATTTTTAATTTTAGATTTAAAAATCCTCACATTTTTTACAGTTACAAAAGCACACAGACATTAGAAAAAATGTTTTCAAGCAGAAGTACTTTATAGCTTTATCAATGAAAGCTTCATATTTGAAACATGTATTTTTAATTGTTTGCTTGGAAAGTGTTCCATGTAGTCAGTCATTCTTGAGGCCCTGCAATCACAAAATATTAATTTTATTCAGTATTCAAAACAAATCTGTGTTTTCTTGCTGCCTGTTTGTGTCTTTGGAGAATTTGCTCTAATTCAGTATTCCACTGTGGCCATTCCTACAAGAATGTTGGGCTGCACTTTTGCCACCAAGCTGGTGGTTGGTTTATGTCAGTCCTGTGAAGCTCCAGGGGCCTGTATGTGATCACATTGATGGATATGCAGCATCTTGCTAAGCACTGTACCAGCTCTGTTTCTGTCTGGAGGACTTCACTCACCCCTGCTCCAAGATGAAATATTTGTAGAAAGACCATAAAGAGATCACTCACCACCATCACAAAGGACATACACACAAACCCAGCGCTAACTCTTTCCAGTTCAGCTCCTGAGCTTAAAAGAACTGGTAACTAACCAGTTTTCTGGAGCATTATGTGAAGATGAGTAAGAGTGCAGGTGGCAGGTGAGCAAGAGTGCAGAGACACTGAGAACAGAGGGACATGGCCGGGGGCCAAGAGAAAATGACTTTTGGCAAACACGGCTAATTGCATAATCCGATGGGAATATTAAAACCTAGAATTTTTCAGTCCACGCTCCAAGTCCTGAGATCACTGGGCCTCCATCTCCTAAGGGCTGTTTATGGCTTCTTTGTGAGCTTTGCTCATGCAAATGGATACCCCTCCTGAGTAGGGGTCAGCAAAAGTTTTCTGTAAAGGACCAGATAGTAAATATTTTAGGCTCTGTTGGCCAGACCGGCTCTGTTGCAAATAACTCTGCCATAGACAACACAAAAACAGTAGAAAAGGCTGTGTGCTAATAAAACTGTCATTGTAATTGGCTGTTATTTGAATTTCATATAATTTTCACATTCATGAAACAGTCATTTTTGGCAACCATTTAAAATGTGAAAATCATTCTTTGCTTGCAGGCCATACAAATACAGGTGGCAAGCCAGGTTTGACCTGTGGGCCAGAGTTGGATGAAACAGCTAGAAGGTAAGCTAAACACCCCCGGATCATCCCCTTGCAATTTAATTTAAACTGAGCTTTCCGGCTACAGAACTACATGTCATTATGATAATTAATAAGGTTTGGGGACACTTAAGGTCTTTATTGAAAAGTCTTCTTAATTCTAGCTTAATGTAATAATTATTGCTCTCTACCTTGCAAAAGCTTTCAAGCTTATTGATTGGGTGGTTGGATTTAATGTTTAACCTATTACGTAAAAATTAGAAGACTTACCCCATAGCATTGGAGATTTAATTTGAGTCTGTGTTGAGGAATATGTTTGAACCAATGTTTTGGCAAAGTTATCATGTCTGCTTTCTTGTAGAGCAATGGTTCTCGAAATGTAGTCTCCAGATCAACAATATTAGCATCACCTGGGCACTTGTAGAAATGCAAATTCTTAAGCCCCAGACCTAATGCATGAAAAACTGGAAGTCGGGCTCAGAACTCAGAAATCTGTGCTTTTAACAGAAGTCCTCCAAGTGAGCCTGATGTGCACTAAAGTTTGAAAGAGCTGATCTAGGGGAAATCCTTGGACTCTCCAAAAATAAGCATATTATAAATAGGACATGGGGTTACCGCTTGATAAGAGAAGGTCAATACATTCAATTTGAGAGTGGGTGAAGGGCTTCTGACACCAGCTTCCCTGCATTACAGAGAACCTTTGTGAGAACAAGCTACAGTGTTGAAAAATCCAGGCACGCACAGGCAGTTGTGATTTGTTCCGCTGCTTCACTTTCCCAGGTGTCTCCTCCAACTGATGTATTGACTGGTAGAGGCGACTTAGGAATCATGGGATGCCCGTATGGGCATAAACAGGTAGTAAACAGGGTGAAGTCAGCAACATGCTGTTTTCCTGATGGCCTCTTTCTAATCAGGGGCCTCATTCTTTTAGTCATATAGTTGTTTTATGGTTGGTAAGTTGCAAGAGGAAATAGATGGTCCTTGAGGGAAGCAGCTTTAGCAGCTGCAACAACTCAAGCAATTCCCTGACTAGGCGAATCCATGTAATTGATGTGGGCTATTGGTCATGGTTGAACGGGTAAGAGGAATTATGAATGGGAATGTACTGGAGAGAAAAAATAATGTATTGGCCAGATAAACAACAGAGACCTGAGCTGGGATCCTGGAGATGATGGTATCTGAATTAGGAATTACGGAATGAACAAAGCTGCTGGCATACACATTAAGGTGGCTTAAATTCTCAACCAAACAGTAGACGACCTGTCTGCCATCAGAGTTAAACATCCTGACTGCTTTACTACATTTCTAGAGGTACATGGATTCTGGGTTAGAACCAAGACACTCGTTTAAGGAGGTTTATTCATGAAAGGCTTCATGCCTTTTATGCTTATTGTAAATGTTAAGTATTAAGGCATCAAAATGGCCTCATAGGAAATAAGACTTTGATTTTGGCAGGAAGTGCTCTAAGCTAATTCTCATTAGGGCAGCTACCCACAAACAGATAGGACTTCTGCAAGAGGCAAATCCAAACTGGACAGCTCTTGTGGCTTAGTCGCTGTTAGTTTTCCACTCAAGATGGGCCAGATAGGAAGATCTGTCTATTCCATGCTCAACCTGCAGTCCGTTTTTGCAATTAATGTGCAGAGTAAATCTCAATTCAAAACACACACAGGTCAAAAAGAGATGTTCTTCATGAAGCGTTCAGGGATGGCTTGAGGCCAGGAAACTGTGCAGAGGCAGACTCTGGTGGGCATATGGGGAGTGAACCTCCAGAAAGGCTTTTTGAGGCCCCTTAGAAGGCTTCTTCCTCAGTGTTGACTCAAATTTGCAGACTTTCTAGGGTATTTGTGTGGGAAGCAATAAAGCATCGTTTCTCACATAAGTTTCTCTTCCCACTTCCACCTTAACTCCAACTGCTCAAGACAAATATTCTTCAGGTTTCCCTACATTATGGCCCATAAAAAAGAAGATGAAACTGTGAGTCCTCCTGGTTGTACTTGTTCTATATTTTAACAAACTCTACCTACCAGGCAATCTAATACAGTGGCAAAAACTAAGCAGTGCTGGAAACCCCTGTTTAATCTTTGGACAAGGCAGTGGCCCCCATGATCAACTGATTTAGACCAGGGATAAAACAGGACACTCAAATGTTTTATAAAGTCTTATAGAAAAGATAATGTAGGCCAGGCACAGTGGCTCACGCCTGTAATCCCAGTACTTAGGAGGCTGAGGCGGGCAGATTACTTGAGGTCAGGAGTTCAAGACACCCTGGCCAACATGGTGAAATCCCATCTCTACTAAAAATACAAAAATTAGCCTGGCATGGTGGCGCACACCTGTAATCCCAGCTACTTGAAAGGCTGAGGCGCAAGAATCCCTTGAACCCAGGACTGCAACACTGGACTCCAGCCTGGGCAATAAAGCGAGACTCTGTCTCAAAAAANAAAAAAAAAAGAAAGAAAAACAGAAAAGATACTGTAGGTAGAAATAGGTGACAGAAAGAATAGACAGACAAAGGGCAGTCTCCATGTATGACCTGGAATTGAAATGACAAAGCTTTTCAAACTGAAACTTCAGGTCCAGAGACAACTGAGTCAGCCCCAGACAGCAAAGAGGAGTTCAGAAGCAGAACTGAAAGTTAGATGGCAGGAGGCTTCACTGTGTGCCCCTAGTCCTTATGATGCCAGTCCTCTTCACTTGCCTCGGGGGCCACACGGCCACAGATCCTGCAGACTACACCAAATTGATAAAGAAAGCCATACCAGTTGTTCAGATGTTCAGGTAAACTCCATCATTCACTAAAATCAGCAAGCATCAAAAAGAAGGGAGAAGCACATAATATCCAAAAGTACATGGCCCAACTCCCCAGTCTTGTTAAGACCTTAAAGCAAGGGTCAGATGACTTTTCTGGAAAGGATCAGATAGTAAATATATCAGACTTTGTGGGCTGTGCTGTCTCTTTCACAGCTGCTCTACTCTGCCCTTGAAGCAAGAAGGCAGCTGTGAAATAAGTGGGGCTATGTTCCAACAATACTGATGTGAATGTCACATGGTTTTGACATGTCAAGAGATGTTACTCTTCTTCTGATTTTTTTTTTTTTTTTTAATTTAAAAGCTGGCTGGGCGTGGTGGCTCAGGCCGGTAATCCCAGCACTTTGGGAGGCCAACACGGGTAGATCATTTGAGGTCAGGAGTTCAAGACCAGCCTCACCAACATGTTGAAACCGTCTCTACTAAAAATATAAAAATCAGCTGGGTGTGGTGGCAGGTGCCTGCAATCCCAGCTACTTGGTAGGCTGAGGTAGGAGAATGACTTACACCTGGGAGGCGGAGGCTGTCCTAAGCCAAGATTGCACGACTGCATTCCATCCTGGGCGACAGAGCAAGACTCAATTTAAAAAGTCAAAAAGGCATTTTAGCTTATGTGCTATACAAAAACAGATGGAGGCTAGATTTAGCCCATGGGGATTGTTTGCTGATCCCTGTCTTAAAGATACAGCCACCACACCGGGCTAATTTTTTTGTATTTTTAGTAGAGACAGGTTTTCAACATGTTGGCCAGGCTTGTCTTGAACTCCTGACCTAGGTGATCCACCTGCCTCAGATTCCCAAAGTGCTGAGATTATAGGTGTGAACCTGAAAATTCTAAAAGCAAACACATATTGAGCATTCAACATGTGCCAGAAGCTGCTCCACATGCTCGAGACCAGCATTTCTCAACTGGGGCCAAAAGCAGGTATATGGCAATGTCTGGAGATATTGCTGGTTGTCACAGTGCTGGGAAAGGCTGCCCACTGACACGTAGTAGGTAGAAGACAGGGGTGCTGCTGAACATCCTGCAGAGTACAGGATGGCCCCCATCACAAGGAATCATTCAGCCCAAACACGAATCACACAGCAGTTAGGAAACCCTGTTCTAGATGTATGATCTCATTTAATCCTCACAGCAACCCTAAGAGGTAAATCTGATTATCCCCCACTTAACAGATGAGGAAACTGAAGCTTGGGGGATTTAAGTAACACACCTAATGTGACCCAGCCAGCAAACTGAATTTAAAACCAGGCAAATTGGCTTCACCACACCATGCCATGGGGTCACTATTGCAGTCTGGAGCTATACATTCATTGGTGGACTCATTTTATTAATTCCCCCAGTAGACTGAAAGAACTATGGACCATATTAGTCTCTTCTTACCATTATATTCTCAGCACCTAGCTGAGGGCCTGCTCCATGGCTGATACTCAGCAAAAGAATCAATGAATCAGTGAACATATACACACATGTACACGTGTGACTCCAGAACCTCTGTTCACCACCCAGATCTTCTATCCTTCTATTTCTCTCTCTCTCTCTCCTCTTGCTGCCTGTCTCTGTCTTTCCATCGTCTATCTATCGATCAATCATCTATCAACAAAACTTCACATAAGTAAATCATTTAACAAACTGAAAGTCATCCCTTTCCATTCCAAAACTCATTTTCTTCAGTTTTGGAGAGAACTATTTTTAAATCTTGCTGTACATATTCTTTTCTTCTTAAACACTGAGCTGAATAATTAAACTCAAACATTTATTCAGTGCTTTTAAACTCACAGAGGACTTTCCATCTACATTACCTTGTCTTCACTACAAGCCTGCAGCCGGCGTCCTATTATTAGCATGCACCTCACCCCCATTTGGCAAACATGACCCTGAGACTCTATGAGGGATGACGACTTACTAAAAGTCACAAAGCTGGTACATGGTGAGACCGGGGCTGACCTCAGGTCTTCTGAGTCATCCTCTCATTTTCCTTCCACTTAGGCATGCTGGTTCACCTTGTCTTGAGAACACAGGGTCTCTCTCTGCCTACAGGTTATTCTGTACAGCATCTAGGTGGGCTACAAAGCCATGCAGTGTGGTTCTGCTCTCAGAAGGCTCTGAACACTGTTCACCAGGCATGGGGCATTTGTGAAGTGTAATGTCTCAGGTCCTCCTTCCTTCATAGCCTTGCAGTCAGCCTCCACACACATCCTACAATCCCTTCTAAGACAGGATCCTAATCTTCAAGACAGAAAGGCAGCTATTTGGACTGACCAAAGTCATACCTAACGTGAGAGTCAGCAGGATCTGAGGGAGAGCCTGAGAGGCGATCTTTTGAGTAAGGGTGTGAGCTTCTGTGCAGGGTCTTCAGTGAGCCATTCTGTAGCTGAATATGCAGGATGAAGACAGCAAAGTCATCTGTGGGCCATTTGAGAAGGTCAGTGCCACCAGGGATGGAGCTCAGTAGAATTTCCTAGGTTTCTACAAACTCCATGCTATATTTTATTTGGCTGCCTGTTTCCCTGTGGAAACCCTAGGAACCTCTGATAAAATCAGACCCAGAGGTGGGAAATTTTCAGGTCGGCTCTCATAGTGAGGGTCAAAGGCTTACCCTGGAAATGCTCTCTTAAGCATTGGGTGGCCATGGCAACAGAGATACACCTCATTTTTTGCTCCTCAAGAACCTGCCACCTTTCCCAAGACAGTTCCCCCCGCCAAGCCTGCCTAGATTTAAAGAGACTTCTCTCTACCTGACAAACTCCTTTCTTCTTTGTCAGTGGTCTTCTGGTGGAGGCAGACGTCTCCCTATGAAAAACTGTTACAGAATCCAGATAGTCCAGGGCTGAGATTTGAATGGCTGGGCTTCTGACTATAACTACGGATGAGACGAAATGATGAATGTAAAGTATTTAGTACTATCCTTGGACACTTAATAAATGCTAGTTGTTGTTATTATTATTACTGCTTTTACTATTTTATCATTTACTATTGAATGGACAATGGTCTATCACTATTGTTAATGTCATTTTGTGGGGGAGCTTTGTAATGGAAGGTACCTTCTGTCTTTTTTTTTTTTTAGCTCAGTTGTAAATAGGTGGAATATCTGAATAAGTTTCTTTAAAAGTAAATATAATGTAATATATAAGAACTAGCATTGCATGTTTTCTATGTACCAGGCAATTTTCTAAGTGCTTTACATGGGTTAATTTACTTAACTTTCATGTTACTAAGAAGTAGATACCATGACTATCTCCATTTTACAGATAAGGAAACAGAGGCACAAATTTACTTAATCAGTGAGTTGTGCAGTTACAATTACACTTGCTATCTCATCTGCCTGGAACATCCTCCTTTTATTTACATATCTTATCCCTCTTATTCCTTAATCTCAGTTGAAATCTTTTTTTTTTTTTTTTAAATGGAGTTTTACTCTTGTTGCCCAGGCTGGAGTGCAATGGCACGATTTCAACTCACTGCAACCTCCGCCTTCCAGATTCAAGCAGTTTTCCTGTCTCAGCCTGCCGAGTAGCCAGAACTACAGGCACCTGCCACCACGCCCGGCTAATTTTTGTACTTTTAGTAGAGACGGGGTTTTACCACATTAACCAGGCTGGTCTCGAACTCCTGACCTCAGGTGATCCATCTGCCTCGGCCTTCCAAAGTGCTGATTACAGGTGTGAGCCACCGTGCCTGGCCCTCAGTTGAAATCTTATTGACATTTTGAAGCACATTTCTGGCAGTAACTCTCCCAAGAGATCTATTCTGATCTTCCTGACTCAGTGGTTTCCCTCCCTCCTACAAATCCTCCAGAACTGTCTTCCTGCTCCTGCCCTGTGCCCCAAACCTGACTCTGCCTTGTCATGTGGCAATTTGTGATCTTGTCTGTATTCTACAGCAGAGCATTTCAAACTGCAGGTGTGAAACCCACTAAAGTACACTAACTGAAATAAGTTACTGGGTCTTGACCAGCATTTTCAAAAATAAATAGAATAGAATAGAATATCAGATTGTATTCCATGGAGTAAGGGCAAGTATTTGTTTCATGAAAATTTTCAAGCAGTGGGGTGTGTGTGTGTGTGTGTGTGTGTGTGCGTGTGTACACGCACGCATGCACGCACACACGCATGCATGCTTATGTGTGTGCACTGAGGTTGCAACATAAAAGGTATTTCTAATGGGGCTTTATTTTTAATGGGTATAGAGTTTAATTTTTCACAGTGAAAGAGTTCTGGGGATATGTTGTACAACACGAATATACTCAATGCTACTGAACTGTACACTTAAAATGGTTAAGATAATAAATTTTATATTTTACACAACTAAATATAAATTTTTAAGAAAATATATTTTTTACTGTGAATCAGGGCCTGAAAAGTTGGAGAAACACTTTTCTTTTTTTTTTTATTGCATTTTAGGTTTTGGGGTACATGTGAATAACATGCAAGATTGTTGCATAGGTACACACATGGCAGTGTGATTTGCTGCCTTCCTCCCC
>NW_016107410.1:5090467-5111377 GCF_001604975.1 Cebus imitator
GTTTCTTATGCTGTGAAGAAGCTGTGAAGTTTGATTAGGTCCCATTTGTCTATTTTGGCTTTTGTTGTCAATGCTTTTGGTGTTTTGGTCATGAAGTCCTTGCCTACGCCTATGTCCTGAATGGTTTTGCCTAGATTTTCTTCTAGAGTTTTTATGGTGTTAGGTCTTATGCTTAAGTCTTTAATCCATCTGGAGTTAATTTTAGTGTAAGGTGTCAGGAAGGGATCCAGGGCAAAACACTTTTCTAAAGGACTGAAGTCATTTTACAGCACAGATGTGTGATGTGTCTTTTCCTTCTAAGCAGCATACACCTAGTAGAACCAGTTTAGCATAAATGCCATAAATGTCCTTTGAATTGAATACGTCTCTCATAAAAAAGCAAGAGTTAAGTGCCTATCTTACGTGATTCATGTACACATATATATACACGCCATGCGCCTCCACTCCTCCATCCCTCCCCAAACACACAGCCTGCTCATGCTTCCTCCAGCAAGACAGTTAAAGCTACTACAGAGTCTCCTATGCCTGGCCAACACTGGGGAAAGAGAACAAGATCGTGGGACATAGGAACGGAAAACAGTTTTCTGGCCCTTGACAAAGTCCCTGCATTGCCTGATGGCAAACTGCACCTTCTCTGAGTGAGGATCCTCTCCCCATAGCCTTCAACCCCCAGTATTTCCTGCTCTACAGCTTCACAGGAGGCTGTGCTGTCTCAATGAGGAAGGAGGTTTGGCCTCCTGAGATGTGGGGGCACTCCCTGAGGGCAGACACCATAGCTCCTCCAAGGAGAAGGCCCTGTTGCATAGCTGAGAATAGTCAAACGGCTGTGGCTAGAAAGTGCTGGGGGACTCTCATGGGAACTAAAACCATACACAAAATCAGAGAATGAATCCTCTCCCACAGCTCAGCAAGAGATTGCTGGCACAGGAAGAAATCCTTACTGCTTCCCTAACAGGTATGGGGACACCTGGTGCAGGATCTGGGCTCAGGGCCCAAAAGCAGTCGTGCTTATTCTTTGTATTGCTACCAATGGGTGAGGGGTGGTTCTGTGACAGGCTCTATAGGATCCCTTCACACAGCCCCAGGCAAGCCTGGGAAGACTGACAGGTGGGGAAGGGGATGCTATCCTGACATCACAGTGCACAGCGACAGAAAATAATACTCCCCATCGTGGGATGGGGTCTGTGCCTGGATCATTGTCCTACTTAGGGAGACATTTTACTAGATTAACACAGGATAGAGAGAACGTAGTATCTGAGCGACTCCATGTATGTCTTTTACACAAAAGTCAATATTGAGTCAATAGACCCAGAACAACAGAAGGAATCGTCTTTGTGAATAAACCTCCCACGGATAGGAAGAGCTCTAAAGGGACCCCAGTAAAGAGCCAAGGCCTCCCAGGGCTGTCCTGCTCTACCTAGTTCTGGTGAGAGGGAGCTGGGGGCGGAGGGCAGAGGGAGGGAAACTGAGGCCAGGCCGGCCTCTGGGACAGGGCGGTAGGCCTCTCCTAGGGTGGGGATTTGGAGGGGCTTCTCCCTGGGGCTGCGGCTGCACCCCTGCAGGGGCGCCATTCCTACCACGCTGCAGGGAGACGGCGCCCCTCGGAGTTGGGGGACGAAGTGCGTGGTCGCCCCGGATTATCTTTCACAGGAGGCGGAGCTGAGGGGGACCTGGCGAGGAGCGGACGTCACCCACTGCGAAGGGTAACTCCGTGCCTTTCTCTGGGTGGCCCAGTCAGACCAAGCGCAGCTCCCAAGCGGCTTCCCTCCGCGCGGCCTCCTCCCGTTCCCGCTCCTGCCCTGCCCTTCAGGGAAGCCGGGAGTGGCGGCTGGGCAGGGGCTGGAAGGGCCGTCCCGCGTCCTGCCCGGGCGGAGGGGAGCGGCGCTCACGGCAGGGCCAGGCGGCCAGCGGGTCCCAAGGGACGCGGAGTGGGAAGCGGCCCACGGCTGTGCGGGGAATGGAGAAGGGAGGGCGCCGACCTCACAGGGATGCCTGGGGAACACATCGGAGCCACACCCCTTCCTTCTAGCTCCACGGGAAGGGCTCTTGCAGGGCGCGGGAGCACCGGGCGGCACATACCTTTTGGGACAAGGGAAGTGGGTTCGCTGTTCTCACTTTTGCAGAGCTGTGAACAAGTCTGGCTTCTGGTCAGGAGAATCTTACCTTTTTTGTCTTTTACAGAGAAAGGCACTTAATGAAGCTGGGGGAAAAGCTGTCATCTTCTAAACAAGAGGAACAATTATTTTTCCAGCTTTTTTAATCTTCGAAAGAAATGTACCTCCCGTTCGTAGCTCATCCCTTCCCTCTCACACGCATGCGTTCACTGAGGAGGAGTCTTCCCAGTCGCCCCCGTGCCGCGCCCGCTAACCGCTGGAAACCAGCTAGGACATACCAGGGCCTGACTTGGGAAGAGTTGCCAATCCACCCAGGAGGGCCCAGTGAAAGCAAACGCTCTGAAGATGGGTAGCCACGGTGGAGGGTAGCCCCTGGAACATGAGCAGGCCTCCCCTGAAGGAATCCTCCCCCTGTGGGGAGGGAGCATGGAATCAAATCCCAGCTCCCTGGGAGATGTCTGACACCTCCACCTGTAGGAGTGTGCCACCCCCAGGCTCAGATAACACATGAACACACACACAAAGAGAGCCCCAACCCCAAGCTTTCAGAGGAAGTAACATTTTAGCATTCTTAAAAAATGAAGCAGATGTTGCTCAGGGAAAGGAGGCAAGGAAGGATGATCTAGGCAAAGGGATGGGCATACACAGTGACTTGAGAACATGTGATGCATTTAACTGACTATTATCAGTAAAATTTCGATGCCATAAAAGAAATGTTACTCGAAGATAAATCCTCTCAGCAAGGCAGTTTACTTCTATAGAAGGGTGCCACGCATGGATGGAGCAATGGTGGCTGCAGGCTTGGACAAACGGGGAAGGGGCACTTATGCCTGATGGGGGTCGTCACTACTGCTGTGTCCTTCTTTTACTGGCTAGGGTTAGACAGCACAAACTAAACTAATCCTGATTAGCTATTTTAAAGAGAGCGGGGGTCTGAGCTGGAGTGACAGGATGGGTGGTTTGGAGAGAAGGATGGTTATGGTGCGTCAGGGCAGGTAGCTAGGGGTGACCTAGGTCAAAGGAGGTGATGAAGCAGGTGACCGGGGCAGGTGACCGTGATGAGTCAGGATAGAGCCAGGGCAGGGGGGGGGGGGGGGGGGACAACAGTTGTGAACTACTGATTAGAACCAGTGGAGAAGGTTCTTTACTGGAATTACAAGGAAGTTAAACTTTAAAATACAGAATTGAAGAATAAGAGAGTGTACTGACCTACTCATTCTTTAAAGAGAAACTTGAGGTTCACCATAACATGACCTTCTGGAGGGCAGTTGGATTAGAGAGGATGCAGGAGGCGCCCAGCAGAGTGAACAGAAAAGACTGAGCTAGTAGGGTCAAGTCCCACATGGGCTTGAAAAGTGAAGGAATCGCTTCAGCTCTAAATTCATTCCTATGTATTTGCAGCAAGTTAATTTTCCCTGTTTAGATAATATTAAGTATTCAGCTGCCAGAGAGTGGAGTGGGGAGAACTTTCAACAA
The DNA here is from genome assembly GCF_001604975.1 of Cebus imitator. NCBI lineage: Eukaryota > Metazoa > Chordata > Mammalia > Primates > Cebidae > Cebus > Cebus imitator. Next base: position 5,094,058 of record NW_016107410.1, read on the forward strand.
TACTAAAAGGAACCCATACTTTGACAATTTACTTTGCTATCTGATGAGCATAAAATTAATTTCCATATTAGCACTTTACGTGGAGATAAGACACAGAAATACGAAGTACAAAAGACAGGTAGGTCTCTTACTAAATTTCTGAGGAATACAGTGTGTGCATGAGTCTGAAGCCAGGGAGCCTAATGCGAGAGAGATTTGCAGGGAGCAGCAGTAGAGATGGATTACCCGGAGAAATAGGTTTGGCTCTGGCTCCGGCGCTGATGTTTTCTTTTCCTCTGTGAATGGAACAAGATAAGACATTTTTTACAAAATGTAACCATTTCTGGCATAATTTCCCCGAATTCTCACACATGAATACTCCCCAAGTGCTGCCAGGCACAGAGGCTAGCTCTCAGCAGGACGGCGGAAGTTCATTATCCAGCCCTGTGGGGCTCTCCAACCCAGGCCCCCACGATCCTTGCAGAGGAATTGTGCAAATCCAGGGGGAAATGCCAGTTCCCAGTCCTCTCCGGCTCAGCTCTGTGTTCTGTCAGTCCAGCTTTGAATGATAAATTGATGAATTTCCCATTTGGCCTAAGGCTTTGAGACACCATCACCACTGAACCTAATTCATTTTTAACTTTTCCCCCCTTTTAACCAGGCTCCAAGGAGAAAAGATTGCCTTGAAAATATTCCCTGGACAGGCTCACAGACAGCCAGAAGGATAAATGCCATTTTATTTGAAAGACTGAAGACACTGGGGGTAAAAGAGTTAGTTGTTAGAAACAACCAGCGTGGGCTTCAGACCCCCGTGGCTGGGCTGTGGCCAAGGCCAGTTTGTGGCACCCTCAGGACCGCTTGTGGCCTGCATGGCCCTCTCTGCATAGAGAGGAGGATGTTTCGCAGCTGCATAGCACGTGAGCTGTCCTACCCTGGAAAGAATGGAGACAAGGGCAAGAACATGACTGGCCATGACCTGGCTGTATGACCTTGGGCAAGTCACTAAATCTTCCCTATTCCTCCCCTGTTCAATGAGGAGGTTGAGCTACATGATCTCGAATATCCCTGTAAATGTTAGTATTTATTATTTCTATTCTTCTATTGATTAAAAGCAATGTCATGCTTTTGCGTTATGGTGGACATGGTGGTGGGCCTTCCAGATGACCTTTTCTTGAAGACCTTGTTGCACAGCAGCTGAGACTGTCATCAAGAAAAATGGCCCCAGCTGCAGAGGGCTGCCTGGACAGACAGATGTGGGTGTCAAGGCTTGGACCTTTCACCTCTGCTTGTACCATGCCAAAGGATGTTGTATCTCCACAGCTCCTCACGCAGTTGCCAAGGCTGTCACTGGGACTCAGATTCTCCCTCTGCCCAATCCTGCTTTAGCCCCTTCCTCCCATGAAAGCTTCTCTTTAACAAGCAGCCTGCATGTTACCCACCTTCTCAGAGTTAGCGTCCTACGGAGCCCAGCCTGACACACACGTTTCCATAGACTCATACAATTTTGAGCTTCCAACTTCCCCTTCCCCAACCTAGTTTTCCTCTACTGCCATTTTACAAACAAAGAAATGACAGCTCAGAGAATGACTTACCAAGTTCACTCAGTTGGCAGAACTAGGGCTAAATCTTCAGTTCTCTGAGACTTGGCCATGTCCTCTATCCATCACCCCTCACTGACTTCCCCAGCCTATCTCATTTTCCTTGCATAGAGCAGAGAGACGTGTAGGCAGAGATAGATCGACTCATCCATCCATCTCCACTGCAAGGAGGAATAATAATCAAAGGCATGAATTCATGAGTTATTTGCTGCCTCTTCTTTAAATACATAAGCCAACAGTTTTCGTTTGGGGATTTTTTTTTTTTTAACCTCTCTGCAAAGCTATATCACAAAGACACTACAAGCTCTGGATTAGGAACTAGGAAGCTTGGGTTTTCATCTCAGCTCCTCACTCTCACATTGCAAAATGCTGCTGCTTGCTATTAGGCTCTTTGAGATGTGAAAGCTGATCGCTCCGGGCCTCCACTGAGGGAGGAGAGAGGGAATCATGTCACGGAATAGTCACCGGCGACGATGGTTATATAAGATGTTATCATTGGGGGAGATGGGTGAAAGGTACACAGGAACTCTCTGTGTTATTTTTGCAACTTCTTGGATTCTAAAAATATTTAAAGAGAAGAAGGTTTAAAACAATAATAAAAATAACCAGTGATAGCTTCCCTTATTCTAACAGAGGTTAGGTGGCTTTAGAAGGAGCGAAGGGAAACAAACAGGCAGGTTATGTGACATATTCAGATCAGACTACCCAACTCCAAGGAAAGTATACTCAATGTCATTCAGTGGCATGGAGGATAAAGAAGTGTGTCACGCCACGCATGCATTTTTTAAAGACATGTGCTCTGCAACCAAAAAACCTAAGAACTGATATTCTTAAAGCCAAAGCCCTGAGAAATGTTTGCTACAGCACCTGCTTCCCTATTCACATTAAATCTTCCCAGGTGAGTTTCACCCGTGGTTTCACCCAAAGCCAGGGCTGCCATCCACTGGGTCTGATCATTTTGTAGGCAAAAAAACCTGAAAGCTCAAAAGGTAAACAACTTGTCCAGTTTGCCCACAGAATGGCTGGTTTAATAAAGGCAAACAATTCCAAGTTAGAACTGGCCACTGCCATGGCAACTGGGGCTCAGTCTCCCTGGAAGCTTCCAAGGAGCTGTGTGTAATGCACCTCGGAATTGTCTACCTGTGGGAAAGAAAATGGAAGCATTTATTTATTCCCTAACTTCTATTTCTCGTTGGTCAAGGATTGCCACTTAGGGTATTCATTTCCTTACTTATGTAGATTGTGCATGAGTGAGCGAGTGCCAGGCTGGTTTAGCGGTCATCTCACAGAGAACATGACCAGCGATCGACAGAGCATCCTCTGCTGCTTCAAGAGTCCAGAGTGGGGAAGCCGCTGGGACCCTCGGCCTTGATGGAGTGGCATTAGGGACCTGCTTCCAGCCAGCAGGCTCCAACCACGAGCACATGAGAAGCACAGTCCTGCTGGTTGTCCGGGGCAGTCTCCCGGGAAACCACACACTGGGAAAAGATCCTGAAGGCAGGTGCATCCACAAATCACTCAAGAATTGAACGTTTTTTCACTTTGAAATGAAACTGCATTCGAGGGTATTGCCAACTGTAAATCAAATGTCACCTTTTTAAAAAAAAGGAAAGGAAAAGAAAAGAAACTAATCAACTAAATGAAGATTGTTGCCTCTTATCACAATGTCTTGCAATTAAAGGTCCATTTCTTCTCTAAGTTCTCCTTTTCTCCTAGCAAAAGTCAGTTGTTTTTAGTTATGGGAATGCTAACCAAAATCGTTGCCAATTCAGAATCCGTTGTCTTAGTGGTGTTTAATGTCCAACAAAAAACAATAAACTCTATTCCATGTTTCAAAGCCCCAAATCATAAGAGGACCATTTGAAGTTTTATGCATGGCACTGGATATTTTGAGGGTAAGTGTATTTTTAATTACTTTTTAATTAAAATGTACTTTATATATAATAAAGTGTGCAAGGCTGGTGAATTTGTATGTATTGTATACTTGGTAACCACCACCAATATAGAGAACATTCCCAGCACTCCAGAAGGTACACAAATATTTAAATCACAATTAAATATCATGCAACTTGGAGCACTCAACCTTTGTTGCCTGGGTAGCCAGCCCATCTCAGCTCTAGGAAAGTGTTCCCAGGTAGCCTGCTGAGATGGAAGGAAAAAATTATCCTGAAGACAAGTGGGAGATGTCGAGGCTCACTTTCCCACGACTGCCCACTTTCAACCCTGCCTTTTCAAAGCAGGCTCATACCTTGAGAATCTTTTCCTGACAAGGTAAAATATGTCTTAAAGAAAAAGAGAACAGGAGGAGAATGAGGATGGCAATGAGTTTGAAGCTTATGGAAAACCCAGAGTTGGGGGCAGGAGGAAGTTAACAGTGAAGGCTGACAGAGTCAACTTGTAAATGATGGTTTTCAATAAGGAATAATAATGTGCATGAGCTTGTTTTATAGACATTGAGTGGCAGAAACATTGATCTTAAGGCTGAACAGAGTTGCCCCTGGTGATTTAGATCCCTAAACTGATGTTTGCAGGGACCTCCCTTTTCTCTTCTCGATTTTCTAGTCAAGCGCCAAGTTTTCAGCTTTCATTCTGTTTTTTATCCAGTGGGAAATTCCCTTCAACTCTAAAGTCAAGATTTAATAACATATGAAGCTGCTGCCAACCCAGGATTTTGGACTTGATTCACCAATCTTCTGTGACACGTTTTAAAATCCTTCTACCCAGAAGGTTTTCCCTGCAAGGTGCATACCTCCCTATTCTTCAAATTAGAAACTTATTTGTGTTCTCCAAAATTCAAATCCTAGTTTAAAAAAGAGGTGCAATAACTTTTCCCACCTCCTGAGAGCACAGCCTTGGGTCCTTCCCACTGTTCAACCTGGGGCCTGATTGATGAACTGCGCCAAGCTGTACTGAAGACAGTTTAAATGAGACGGTTGACTCCAGGAAATGGATCAAGACCTTTAGAATTGGATGGGGTTAGTGCCCCATGTAGTGACCCTTGACCAATGGGAGAAAGAAGATAATAAATAGAAGGTATCATTTCTCAGAGCATCCAGAAATGGATCCTTGCTATCTGTCATAAGTGAGAATTTTGAGGAAATAGCAACATCCTGTGAGCTCAGGACTTCCATTTTCTTTTTCTGCATGTTGAGGTTTGATTCAGCTGATTTCAACAAGATTGGAAGCTTTTGTATATATATAACAGGGCTTCCCAGTTGAACCTCAGTGGAAGTTCAGCTCCTGTTGTGGAACTAATGGTGAATATGCTTTATTATAGTTTATATTTTTAAAAGTATTTGTGGCTGGGCACATGACTCATGACTATAATCCCAGCATTTTGGGAGGTTGAGGTGGGAGGATCACTTTATCCCAGGAGGTTGAGACCAGCCTGGGCAATATAGTGAGACCCCATATCTAAAAAAAAAATTTTAAACTGTAAAAAGAAAGAAAAGTATTTATTACATTTTTGTAAGTTGTTTGAATTATTTACAACAAATAGGTGACATTTACGTATTGTAATCAGAAAAACACCTTAAGAAAGAAGGTATGAATAAATGAGGGGAAAAGAGTAGATCTTTCGACCAAGGTGGGTTTCCTCTTTCCTGGCATCTGTGCATAAAATCTTCCTTCCTCCCTCCTGAAGGAAAGAGGGAGGAATTATGCCCAGCCATAAATACTTCTTAAAATATAAACTATAATAAAGTATATTCACCATTTTAAGATAATCAACATCAGTAGTTTGATGACTATTTTTGCAAACATCTCTTTATGCATACATGTACACATCTATGTAATTGTTAAGAAGTAGGACCTAATAGGAATGATATTTTTCCCTGTGAACCTCTCTATACATCAGCTTAATGCAAATAGAAATTCCAGTGTGTGACCACAGCCCATTAGTTCCACAACAGGAGCTGGAGTACAAGGCTGGCTTTGCAGTCTTCTTACAGAGCAGCTACAGAGAGGTCCCCAGGCAGACGGTGAGACATGAAGTGCTCCCGAGGGAAGATGCTGGAAAGTCATACCTGTATGAAGCTGGTCACTGCAGCAATGGCCATGATAGAAGGTGGGTTGAAGAATTGTAAGGGTTGAGCCATGAGAGGTGGTCAATACAATCAGTTACAAGGTCTTTAATGGAGGAGGTCAGTGGCAATTTCTACAAGAGACACTACGGGAGAGTTATTGGAACAAGCTACAGTCGTCCTGCTGCAGCTGGACCCCATATCACGGTGGATGTGCAGCATCTCTTTAACTGACACACATTTCACACTCCCCTCACTCTCAGCCAGACTTTCACCTTCATCCCTGCTGAGTTGGAGCTGTGGTTCCCTTGGCACAGTTTTGCAGTTATGGTTGCTGCCATGGCCCATTTACAGTCTCCACTTGGCATGAAGCACCAGTGTCCTCTCATCCCAGACATGTTCCTTTCTTAACCCTGCTGGGGAGTGGAAACCCAACTTCTCATAGTAATTAGGCTCAATTATTCCAACCACTATTGTTTTTTATGGCCCACTGCCTCAAGGGATCTAAGATGACCAGGCAGTAGCTATAACTTCAGGTTCAGCAGAACCCACCTGGTACAAGCATGCCTCCACGTTTTAGAGAGCCTCCAATCCAATAGTGCATAGGGTTGCAGTGTGGAAAGTATGAATTCCTCAAGTGGGTCACTGGGAGTGTTGGTGAGAATGGCTACTCCTTCTTTCACACCTTGGGGCCAGAATCCATGTACTGTAGCTACAGGGGACACAGACCATATACTGGCCATTGGCTCAATGCTTATAGTAATAACCATCCTGAAAGCTATACTCAAAACCCACAGGGTGCCATCCCAAAGATAATGCCTTAAAACAGTCTCTCATAGGTCTTTCCATCCTTGTATTGGGCTGTCAACTTCCAGGTGATGTGCTAAATGGTAGATCCAGAGATAGTCATGTATCCAGGAGCACACCTCTTTGCTATATAATGGGTCTCTGACCGGAAGCAATGTTATATAGGCTCTGTGCTGATAAATCAAGCATTTTGTAGGCCCTTGGGTAGCAATGCTGACAGCCAGGGATGAGAATCTCATATCCAGGGTAGTCATTAATTCTGATAAGAACAAATTGCTGCTCCTACCAAGGTTGAAGGGATCTGAAAAAAATCCAGCTGCCACCAGGTAGTTGGCTAGTTTTCTTGAGCAATATTGTCACATCCAGAGCTTGGTTGTGGTATCTTTGGCTGGAAGTCTGCGCATTCATCAGGGCAGTGGGTAGATCAGCCTTGATGAAAAGAAGTTTATGTTGCTGGGCCCAAGTGTATAGCCTTATTTCCAGCCACTGTGGCATTCAGAGGCTCATTGCACAAACCCTGAGGTAGTCAAGGAGCAATGGGAGCTGATGTTTATATGAAGGAAACTCCTCTATAGTAGAAGCTCTCTGGTGAGCATGAACATTACACTCAAATATCCTTGTATGCTCTGCCCACTCCCATAGGCCCTCCCAAATGCCTCATTTACTAACTTCTTGACTTATCTCTCAGTGTTGTTCTTCTCATGCCCAGACACCCAGCCAAACCACTTACCACTGCCAAGAGTTGACATGTAGCCATACTTAAGGACATCTCTGTTTCCATACAAATTCAGAATCACCATACTGCTTGTAGCTCTTCCCATAATGAGAAATTCTCCTCTTACTGTTCTATAGGGCACCCCTGCGTGGGACTACAGTGCAAAGGGGTCCATTTTCAGTTAGCACTGAAATATTGAGTTTATCCCTTAGTGAACTCTTCACAGGCATCCTTATCCATTGTGGATACTTCTAGCACCATCTTAGGGCTTCTGACCTAAGTGGCAGGAAAGCTTGCCCCAGAGCCTAGAACTGCTGCAGAGCCTTCCCAAAACTGATGGGACTCTGAGTCACCCAATAAAAGGGTTAGAGCAATATTTCCCAATGTGTTCAGTGCTACCTCCCAAATTGAAAGAGCCACACCAAGTACAGTGCCTCTCAGTAATGGGAGGTGTAAGAAACAATAAATTGTCCTTTACCCTGGAGGGACTGTTCCTCACACATCCTAGACCTTTGAGCCCCCCACCAAAACGTCACTTATGTGTTCAGTACCAGGAGTTGTTACCAGCTCACCACCACACACAGAGTTCTCCCCACTGTTTGGACAGTGAATGAAGCAGTTCCACCACAACATCTTGAGGTTCTGCTTCCTATGGTCACTTCCGGAACTAAGCGTCTAAGCCTAGATTTTCCCCAGAAGTCAAAGCCTGAGGCCAGGACTTGCATGCAGGAATTTATTTTGGGAAATGATCCTAAGGAACAGGAGTGAAGAACTGGGAAGAGCAACCTAAGAAAGGAAGAGAAACTAACTCCTCAATTATTGAGCTTACCACCACAGTGGGCAACTAGAGCTAATCCTTCTTGGGAAACTATCGTCATTTCCTGGGAGTACTGCAATGAATCACCTCAAACCTGGTGGCTTAAAGCAATAAAAACTTTTTCTCCCACAGTTCTGGAGGCTAGACAAATGAAATCCAAGCATTGGCAGGGCCACACTCCCACTAAAGGATCTACAAAAGAATCTTTCTCTGCCTCTTTCAGCTCCTGATGGCTGCGAGCATTCCTTGGCTTGTGTCTGCATCTCTCTCTGCTCCATCTTCTCTTCTCTGTGTCTTCTTTTTTCCTCTTCTATCTCCAATTTTCCCCCACTTAAAAATTACCTCTTAACCTGCCTTCCAAGAAATGTGAAAAGAAGTTATTTAGAGAGAATAAAAATAATATACGTTAGAAACAAAGAATACCCTATGAGGCAATCTGTAACCAATGCGAGATAGAAGTAAGGGAATAAATAAGTGCTTCCGTCTTCCTTCCCACAGGTAGACAATTCTGAGGTGCATTACACACAGCTTCTTGGAAGGTCTCAGGGAGACGGAGCCCCAGTTGCCATGGCAGTGGCCAGTTCAGTAAAGCACGCTTGTGGTGGCTTTCCTTCCTTCCCTGCTTTATTCTTCTCAATCTCTCCTCCTGTTCTTGGGGTCACTTCTCCAAATAAATGACCTGCATGCAAATGCAAACCCTTGTCTCAGGCTCTGCATTTTGGCTAAGTGTTGGCGCCTCCCAAATCTTGTGTCCTTCTCACATTTCAAACATAATCATACCTTTTCAACAGTCCCCCAGAGTCTTAACTCATTCCAGCATTAACTCCAAAGTTCAATTCCAAAGTCTCATTTGAGACAAGGCAAGTCTTTTCTGCCTATGAGCCTGTAAAATGAAAAACTAGTTAGTTACTTCCAAGATATAATGAAGGTAGAGGTATCAGGTAAACACAGGATACAGGCATAGGTAAATAGTCCCTTTCCAAAAGAGAGAAATCTACCTAAACAAAGGAGCTACAGGCCCTATGCAAGTCTAAAACCCAGCAGGGCAGTCATTAAGTCTTAAAGCTCCAAAATAATCCCCTTTGACTCCATGTCTCACATCCAGGCCACACTGATACAAGGGGTGGGCTCCCAAGGACTTAGGCAGCTCTATGCCTTTGGCTGGTGTTAAGTGCCTGAGGCTTTTCCAGGTGCATGGTGCAAGCTGTCGGTGGATCCACTCTTCTGGGGTCTGGAGGATGGAGGATGGTGGCCCTCTTCTCACAGCTCCACTAGGCAGTGCCCCAGTGAGTACTCTGGGTGGGGGCTCCAACTCTACATTTCTTCTCTGCACTGCCCTAGTAGATGTTCTCCATGAGGGCTTTGCCACTACTGAAGACTTCTGCCTCGATATTCAGGTATTTCCATACATTCTTTGAAATCTACGTGGAGTGTTCCAAACCTAAACTCTTGCCTTCTGTGTACCTGCAAGCCCAACGTCAAGTGGAAGTCGCCAAGGATTGGGACTTATACCCTCTGAAGTAGCAGCCCAAGCTGTACCTTGGCCCCTTTTAGCCAAAGCTGGAGCTGGAGCATCTGGGACACAGGGTACCGTGTCCTGAGGCTGCACAGAGCAGTGGGGACCTCAGCCTGGCCCATGAAACTATTTTTTCGTCCTTGGCCTCCAAGTCTATGATGGGAGGAGCTGCTGTGAAGGTCTCTGAAACGCCCTGGAGGCATTTTCACCATTATCTTGGCTATTAACATTTGGCTCTCCTTTACTTATGCAAATTTCTGCAGCCTGGATTTCCTCCCCAGAAAATGGGTTTTTCTTTTCTACCACATGGTCAGCTGCAAATTTTCTAAATTTTTACTCTCTGCTTCCCTTTTAAATGTAAGTTCTAGTTTCAGGTCATTTGTTTGTTTATGCAAATGAGCATAGCTTTTAGAAGCAGCCACACCACATATTGAATGTTTTGCTGCTTAGAAATTTCTTCTACCAGATACCCTAACTCATCTCTCACAAGTTCAAACTTCCACAGATCTCTAGAGCAGAGGCACAATGTTCCCAGTCTTTTTACTAAAGCATAGCAAGAGCGACCTTTACCCAAGTTCCCAATAAGTTTCTCATCTCCATCTGAGACAACCTCAGCCTGAACTTCATTGTCCATATCACTATCAGCATTTTGGTCACAAACATTCAACAATTCTCTAGAAAGTTCCAAACCTTCTCTCATATTCGTGACTTCTTCTGAGCCCTCTAAATTGTTCCAACCTCTGCCCATCACCCAGTTCCAAAGTCACTTCCACATTTTCAAGTGTCTTTATAGCAATAGCCCACTTCTCTGGTACCAATTTTCTGTATTAGTCAGTTCTCACACTGCTATAAATAACTATCCGATACTGAGTAGTTTATGAAGAAAAGAGGTTAACTGACTCAGTTACACAGGCTGAACTGAGCATATGGCTGGGGGGCCTCAAGAAACTTACAATCATGGCAGAAGGAGAAGGGAAAGCAAACATGTCTTACCATGGAAGAGCAGGAGAGAGAGCGAGGGAAGGGGGAAGTGCTACACACTTTAGATCTCATGAGAACTCACTCACTATCATGAGGACAGCAAGAAGGAAATCCACCCCTTGATCCAATCATCTCCCACCAGGGACCCCCCCTCAACATTGGGGATTGCAATTCAGCATGAGATTTGGGTGGGGACACCAAGCCAAACCACATCAGTTACACATAGATTAAGAGTAAATGGATGAAGAAAGATACACCATGCTAACATCAATCAAAAGTAAGCAGAAAAGCATTAATAGCTGTATTAATTTCAAACAAAGAAGGCTTCAAAGCAAGGAAAGTTACCAGAGATAAAGAGAGGCATTACATAGGCATGTCAGCTCTCCAAGATAACATAACAATCCTTAATATGTATGTACCTAACAACAAAGTATAAAAATATATGAAACAAAAACCAATCCACTACAAGAAGAAATAAATGAATCCATTATTGTAGTTGGAAACTTCAACACCCCTCTATCAGAAATGGATCAATTCAGCAGGCAGAAAATCAGGAAAAACATATTTGAACTCAACAACACTATCAATCAACTGACTATAATCAACATCTACAGACATTTCATCCAACAACAGCAGAATACTATTTCTCAAGTTTATGTGAAACATCCACCAAAATAGACAACATTCTTGACCATCAAACATACTTCAATAGATTTAAAATAACAGAAATCATGCAATGTCTGCTCTCAGACAACAATGGAATTAAACTAAAAACAATAGAAAGATAACTGGATAATCACAAACTACATGGAGATTAAACAAGACACTCCTAAATAACACATGGGTCAAGAAGTAAATCTCAAGAGAAATTTTAAAATATAATAAAATCTAAATGAATATGTCACAAAATGTGTGGGATGCAATAAAAGCAGTGTTTATGGAGAAATTTGTAGCTTTGAATACAAATATTAGAAAAGAAAAAAGTCTAAAATCAATACTCTCACCTTTTACTAGGAAACTAAAAAAAGGTGAACATATTCAATTGAAAGTAGTCAAAAGAAAAGAAATGACAAAAATGAGAACAAGAATCAACAAAGTTAAAAACAGAAAATAGATAAAATCTATTAAACAAAAACCTGGTTCTTTGAAAAGAAAGGTAAAATTAGTAAGTCTCTAGCCAGGCTAAGAAAAAAAGAGAGGACACAAATTATTAATATCAGAAATGAAAGAAGAGACATTGTTACAGATTCCAAGGACACTGAAAGATAATTAACAAAACCATGAATAACTGTATGCCCACAAATTTGATAACCAGATTAAACAGACTAATTCCTTGAAAAACACAATCTGCCAAGATTCACAGAAGAAAAAATAGAATAGGCCCATATCTATTAAAGAAATTGAATCAATAATCAATAAACTTCCAAAACAGAAAGGATAAGGCCCAGAAAGGTTCACTGGTGAATTATATCAAATGCTTAAGGAAGAACTTATACCTATTATCTTCTATCTCTTTCAGCAGATAGAAGTAGAAGCAATCCTTGCTAACTCATCCTACGAGGGCAGCATTCCCCTAATACCAAAATTAGACAAAAACATTACAAGAAAAAGAAATCTACAGATATTTCTTATCAACATAGATGGAAAATCCTCAAAAAACATTAGTAGATCAAATCCAACAATATATACAAAATTATACATCATGACAAGTAGAATTTATCCCGGGTATGCAAAGCTGTTTTAGCATTTGAAAATCAGTTAATATAATACACCCGACAAGCTAAAGAAGAAAAAAATATATATGATTATATCAATAGATGTATAAAGAATTTGACAAATTCAACATCCCTTCATGACTTCAAAAAAAAACTCGGTAAACTTGGAATAGAGGAACTTTCTCAACTTGATAAAGAATATTTACCAAAAAAACAACTGATAAAATCCTATCTAATGGTGAGAAACTATAAGCTTTCCCAATAAGATCAAGAACAAGACAAGCACGTCTCCCCTTACCACTCCTGTCAGCATTGTACTGGAAGTCTTAATTAATGCAAACAGACAAGAAAGGGAAATAAGAGGTATACTTATGGAGAAGGAAGAAATAAAACTTTCACAGATTGTCTATAAAGAAAATCCGATAGAATCAACAAACATCTCCTGGAACTAATGGGTCATTATAGCAAGGTTGCAAGATGCAAGGTTAATATACAAAAGTCATTTTTTTTCTATATACCAGCAGTTAGCAAGTAAAATTTGTAATTAAAAGCACAATGCCATTTACATTAACAGTCCAGAAAAATGAAATACTTAGGTATAAATCTAACACAGCATATACAAGATCTATATAAGGAAAACCGCAGAAATCAAAAGAAAAACTAAATAAATGGAAAGATGTTCCACACTCACGGATAGAGAGATTCAATATTGTCAAGATGTCAGTTTTTCTCAACTTGATCTATACATTCTATGCAATGCCTATCAAAATCCCAGTAAATTATGTTGTGAATATCAACAGATCTAAAGTTTATATAGAAGCAAAAGATCCAGAATTGCCAATACAATATTAAAGGAGAAGAACGCAGTTGGAGGACTGACATTATGTCACTTCAAAAGTTATGATAAAGCGTAGTAATCAAGACAGTTTGGCATTGGAGAAAGGATAGACAAATAGATTCATATAATAGAATAGGGAGCCCAGAAATAGACTCACATAAAAATAATCAGCTGATCTTTGACAAATGAACAAGGGAAATATGATCAGAAAAGATGAAGCCAGGCACAGTGGTTTATGCCTGTAATCCCAACACTTCGGGAGGCTGAAGTAGAAGGATTACTTAAGCCCCCAGGAGTTTGAGGCCAGGCTGGGCAGCATAGGGAAACCTCCTCTCTGCAAAAAATTAGCCAGATGTGGTGGTGTGCACCTGTGGTCCCAGCTACTTGCTTGAGCCTGGAAAATCGAGGATGCAGTGAGCTATGATTGTGCCATTGCACTCTAGCCTGGGTGACACAGTGAGACCCTGCCTCAAAAATAAAATTAAATAAATAAAATGAAAGATGATATTTTTAACAAATGGTATTTGAGAAACTGGATAGCTACATGCAAAAAGTAATGAACCTAGGCACAGATTTTAAACACTTCACAAAAATTTACCCAAAGTTGATCACAGACCTAACGGTGTAACTATATGTAAAAACTAGAAAACGCCTAAAAGATAGCATAGGAGAAAATCAAGATGACCTTAAGTTTGGCAATGACATTTTAGATATGATATCAAAGTCATGATTCATGTTAGAAAGAATTGATAACCTAGACTTCCCTAAAATTAGAAACTTATGCTCTTTGAAAGACACCGTCAAGAGAATAAAAAGACAAGTCATAAATGAGGAGAAATATTTGCCAAAGACATATCTGATAAATAACTTATCCCCAATATGCAAAAATGCTTAAACCTCAGCAATAGGAAAACAAACAACCAGACTAAAAAATGGGTCAAAGACCTTAATAGCCACATCACCAAAAAAGATATATATAAATGGCAAATAGACATATGCAAAAATGTTACACATCATGTGTCAGCAGGGAATCGCCAATTAAAACAACAATGAGATGCCACTACACACCTACTAGAATAGCTAAAGTCCAGAACACCAACAATAGCAAATGCTGGCAAGGCTTTGGAGCAACAAGAATTCTTATTCATTGCTGGTGGAAATACAAAATGGTATAGCCGCTTTGGAAGACAGCTTGGCAGTTTCTTACAAAACTAAATGTACTCCTGTCATATGAGCCAGTAATTACACTGCTTGGTATTAACTCAGAGAAGTTGAAAACTTATGTCCACACAAAAACCTGCACACAGATGTTTACAACAGCTTTATTCATAATTGCCAAAACTTAGAAGCATCCAGGATGTCCTGTAGGTGAATTAATACATAAACTCCAGTACATCTGCGCAATGGAATATCACTCAGCACTGAAAAGAAATGAGTTATTGGGCCATGAAAAGACATGGAGGAAACTCAAATGCATGTTAAGTGAAAGAAGCCAATCTGAAAAGGCTACATACCACAGAATTCCAACTATATGATGTTCCGGAAAAGGCAAAGCAATGGACACAGTAAAAAGATCAGGGAAGGGAGGAATGGATAGGCACAGCGTAAAAGCTTGTTAGGACAGTGAAACCATGCTGTGTGATACTATAATGGTAGATACATCACATTATACATTTGTAAAGATTCATAGAATATGAACACCAAGAGTGAAACTTAATGAAAACTCTGGACTTGGGGTGAGAATGATGGATCAATGTAGGCTCACCAATTTTTCAAAATACCATTCTGGTGGAAGGGTGTTGATAATCGGGAGACTGTGCATGTGTGAGGGTAAGGGATATATTGGATATCTCTGTACTTTCCTCTCAATTTTACTGTGACCCTAAAACTGCTCCAAAAAAATAGCCTTAAAAAAAGACACTTGTCATTGGTTTTAGAACTCACCTGGATAATCCAGGATAATCTCCTCATCTCGAAATCCTGAATTTAATCACATCTGCAAAGACCCTTTTTCCAAATTTGTGTGTTCTAGAGATTTAACATAGATCTCTTTGGGCAGCTTTTTTTTTTTTTTTTTTTTTCTGGCCTAGCACAGACACTTGAGGAGTTGTTTGTATGAAATACACCTGAAAATTGCCCACCTGAGGGAAGGAACAGGCAAGGGTTAATCCACCAGTTCCCAAGCCCCATTGTTCAATGGCTGCCACATGGGTGTTTCCCACCTTGAACTACCAGGTTGGCATGCATGTGTGAATGCCCGTGGGACCCAGCAGGCATCCACACAGTGGCATCAGAAATCCTAAGTGAAAGTGGGCGGTGCAGCTGAGAGGCGGTACTGTCAACTTACCTGCCTGAAGCTGGTAGCTGCAGCAAAGCTTGGCATAAGAGGGAGACTGAAGCACAGGCGACAACAGAAAAAATAGATACATCTGTATTAGTCCATTCTCAATTGGTATAAGGAAATGCCTGAGACAGGGTAATTTATGAGGAAAAGAGGTTTAATGGACTCACAGTTCTGAGGCTGTACAGGAAGCATGGTTGGAGAGGCCTCAGGAAATGTACCATCATAGGAGAAGGCAAAGGGGAAGCAGGCACATCTTTACGTGGTGAAGCAGGAGAGAGCAAGCTAAGGGGGAAGAGCCACACACTTTTAAACAACCAGAGCTCGGGAGAACTCTATCACGAGATAGCGCTAGGGTGTTAATGGTGCTAAACCATTAGAAACCACCCCCATGATCTAGTCGCCTCCCACCAGGCCCTACCTCCAACACTGAGGATTACAATTCAGCATGAGATTTGTGTGGGGACACAGAGCCAAACCATATGAAAATTAGAGTACATCAAAATTTAAAACCTCTGTTCATCAAAGGACACAAACAACGGAATGAAGAGACATCCCACAGAATGAAAAAATACATTTTCAAACCACATATCTGATAAGTGGTTAACATTCAAAATACTATATAAAGAATATGCATTAGTTTGCTAAGGTTGCCATAATAAAGAACCACAGTGACTTAAATAACAGAAATGTATTTTCTCACAATGCTAGGGGCTAGAAGTCTGAGCTCAAGGTGTTGGCAGGATTGATTTCATTAGAGGTCTCTCTTCTTGCCTTGTCGATGGTCACCTTCTCCCTAGGTCTCCACATAGTCTTCCTTCTGTGTCCGTCTACGTTCTAATATCTTCTTATAAAGACACCAGTGCCCACCCTAATAGCCTCATTATAATTTAATTACTTCTTTACAGGTCCTATCTATAAATATAGTCACATACTAAGGTACTGGGGTAAGAACTTCAACATATGAATTTGGGGGAAACACAATTTAACCCATAACAGAAGTCCTGCAACTCACCACCAACAAAACACACAAACACAGAGATAGATACACAAGTACACTCACACACACGAATAAAAAACGGGCAAAAGAATTGAATAGACATTTCTCCAAGAAAACTATACAAATGGCAAAGAAACACATGAAAAGATGCTCAACTTCGCTAATCATTAGGGAAATGCAAGTCCAAATCACAATAAAATATCACCTCACACCTACTAGTGGAACTACTATTTTTTAAACCCAGAAAATAACAAGTATTCTGAAGGATGTAGAGAAATTGGAACCCTTGTGCATTGTTGATGGGAATGTCAAACGGTAGAGCTGCTGTGGAAAATGGTATGACAGTTCCTCAAAAAATGAAAAATAGAATTATGATATTATTTGGTAATTCTGCTTCTGGGTATAGATCCAAAAGAATTGAAAGCAGGGACAAGAAAAGATATTTGTACACCCATGTTCACAGCAGCATTATTTGCAATATCCAGAAAGTGAAAGCAATTCAAGTACCACTGATGGATGAATAGATAAAATGTGATATATACATACAATGGACTATCATTCAGCCTTAAAGGGAAGGAAATTCTGATCATGGTACAATATGAAATAAGCCAGTCACAAAAAAAAACAAATACACTCATATGAGGTAGCTGGGGTAGACGAATTCACAGAGACAGAAAATAGAGTAGTGGTTGATGGGGGCTGAGGGTAAAAAGAATGAAGAGTTGGTATTCAAGAGAGTTATTGTAATTGTCTTTCAGTTTGAGAAGATGAAAAATGTTCTAGAGATGGATGGTGGTGATGGTTGCCTAGCAATGTACTAATGCCGCTGAACTATATGCTGAAAAATGATTAAGATGGTAAATTTCACATTATGTGTATGTTACCATGATTTTTAAAAATTAACAAAATTTTTAAGATTAACTGAATAAATACAGGCATGTTAAAAACAACAACAAAAAAAGAAAACTTAAAATATTTAAAGAGTTTTCTT
>NW_016107410.1:5111487-5142318 GCF_001604975.1 Cebus imitator
TCTGTCACCAGGCACCAGGCTGGAGTGCAGTGCCATGATCTCGGCTCACTGCAACCTCCACCTCCTGGGTTCAAGCAATTCTCCTGCCTCAGCCTCCCGAGTAGCTGGGACTACAGGCGCATGCTGCGACGCCCAGCTAATTTTTGCGTTTTTTAGTAGAGACAAGGTTTCACCATGTTGGTCAAGATGGTCTCAATTTCTTGACCTCGTGATCCGCCCACCTCAGCCTCCCAAAGTGCTGGGATTACAGGCTTGAGCCACGGAGCCCAGCCGAGGAAGTCTTTAGAGGTTCTGAGAAGGTGTGCCCAAGGCAATCGGGTTGCAGCTTGGTTTTATACATTTTAGGGAGACAGAAGTAACAGGCAAATACATAAATTAATACATATAAGATATATATCAGTTCAGCCTGAAAGGGCAGGACATACCAAAGGAGGCAGGGCAAGGGAGGTTAGGTGAATTCGAAGATTTTTGTTTGGCAATTGGTTGAAAGGTAGCTTTGCAGAGCCGTTTAATAACATGTCAAAGAAATATATTTTGGGGTAAAATATTTTTATTTCCTTCAAGATATCCTATCTGCCATGTGATGCTATACCAGAGTCAGGTTGAAATTTGGTATCCTATTGTCACAAAGAGTCTGTTTTCTCAGTCCTATGGCCTCATATTTTAATGTTAATGCTGGTCAGTTGTGCCTAAGCTCCAAAAGGGAAGGGGTATAATGAGGCATGTGCAACCTCCCTTCCCATCATATCTGGGATTCAGTTTTTCAGGCTTTCCTTGGCCCAGAGAAGGTCCATTTAGTCGGTTTGACTTAGCATTTTGTTTTTGGTTTACAGGCAGGACACAAAACATGTGTGATACCATTTTAACAACCTACATTGTGTCCTTCCCTTCTATTACTTTATAGTAACAAAATTATATAAAGACCATATGATGCTTGAGGCCAGGAGTTCAAGACCAGCCTGGGCAACATAGCGAGACCCATCTCTACCTAAAATGAAAAAAATAGCTGGGCATGTTGGCACATGCCTGTGCTCCCAGCTACTCAGGAGGCTGAGGCCAGAGGAACACCTGAGCCCACGAGTTTGAGGCTGCAGTGAGCTCTGATTGCAACCAGTGCATTCCAGCCTGGGCAACAGAGTGAGAACCTGTCTCTAAAAAAAAAAAAAGAAGTATGAAACAATCCCTTAAGCATACACATATATTAAAACATGAGGGGTTATATTGTTGTATAAAAGGGAATTAAATTTCATAAGCATTTCTGCATCTTTAATTTGCAACTCAAATCCCTCCAAGTCGTCTGAAATAGGACTAATTCATTCTTTGCAATGTCTGCATATTATTCCACAGTACAGATATAACATCATTTATTCATACAATTTCTTCTCTTGATTGAAAATCAGTTTATTTCCAGTCTTTAAATAGTAAAACCGCAACACACACTGTTATGCATATTTCTAATGGCTTAGTGTTAAACTCTGTAGACAGAGGAGCTCAAGGCTGACAATCATAAGGATTTTGTGAGTCCAGATTCAAGCAGTGATGCTTTAGGCCTCAATGATAAGATGTAAGAACTCACCATAAAGCCCCATGCCCCCTTGTCCTCTGAGGCCACAGGCAGCTGAGGGTTGAAGAAATGCTATGCCATGCAGAGGGCATTCTCTCGGAAGGCACCAGCAGAGGCTGGATGTGAGCAGACATGTCCCTGGGCACAGATGACGCCCCTCTAAAGATTCCCAGAAATCACTGGGGGAGACTCTGCCCAGGCTTGGAGTCTCCACAATTGTTCCACTGTGATTTGTGCCACCAGGTTGTTGCAGCTTGGGGACATCTTGGTTGAACAGGGAAGCTTCCCATGTTCAAGGTAATGATGACGCACGTCATTGTTCTGAGGAACTCCGGGGATTCATGACTATGGAAATCATCATAGGGGCTCTACATTTTGCAGAGCAAGCTAGAGAATTGCATAAGCAGCTTTATTTCTCTTCAACAGTAAGAGTAAAATAAATCTGGCAGGAGAGGACACTGGGGATATAAATGGCAAGTGTCAGAATGATAAACGATTCCATAAAGCATGTGTGGCGTGAATAAGGGGAGAGAAAAGAATTTGGAGACTTCATTCATTTCCCCTTCCTCTCGCTAAATCTTAATTCTCCACTTTATTACCAGTCGTTTAAAATGAAATTCCCCATGAGAGACTTCCAATGAAGGAACTCTGTCCAGACAATTCTGCCCAGGGATGCACTCCACCCAAGTACATCAATTGTCTGGGCTTATTCTTAAGCTCACAATATATTTAAATGGCCAGGAGAAGAATGGTTAAGTGTTCATTCTGAGAACTCTGTCTGCATTACTTCTAAGTCATTTGCATAATAATTTCCACCGATCTGTATGCTGTTTCACCTGATTCTACTCTTGCATTCAGACATAATTGCAATACTTTAGATATCTTTAAAACTCAGAGGGTGGAGAGAAAGACTGGGCAGAGTGAGAGAGAAAAATAACTGCTGAGATGTCCACAGATTTTCCTGCCCCGCCATCTGCTCTGCTGTTTTTGCTCCATCCTTTCCATTTGAAGTTTGCACACATCCTCAGGGCTCTGTGAAGTTTGCACATAAAGTTCAATCTCCCTGGCCAAGCTGTCAAGCCCAACTCCAACCTCCCCCTTAAATGTGATTTCCTGTTGCCCCCTACCACCAATTCTCCTTGGCCTTTCCCCTAAATCTCCTTGAGTTTCCTTGAGTCTAAGCTTCATACTTGCTGTCCCCCACCGATGTTGTCTTCTCTCTTCGAATCAGGCCTCCTCTTCCTTCCAGATCCAGCTCAAGCCCCCGTTCCTCCATGAATGTTTCCAAAAATGTAAACTCCCCACAGGGAGAGACTTTTTTGTCTATTTTGTTCACTGATGTATCCCCACAGACACTGGCACATGGTAGCTGCTAAATAAATATTTGCTAAATGAATGAAAAGTTAAGCCTACTCCTGACTCTCAGCCCATTTTACCACCTGCCAACTATGGTGACATCTGTAACTCTTAGCACCTGTGCGTGCATCTTTCCTCATTCTCTGTCTGATCTGATCAGGCAACTGTGCCCATTTTGTTCATTTCATCTCCAGTAGACTGAAGCACCATCTAGGATAAGAATCTCTTCCAACTCACTTTTCTTTGAGCCACCATGCACATCCACATCATTCAGTTATGCTGTCAACTGAGTACTTTAATTTTAAATGATTCGGCATCAACAATGTGATAAACCTGTTTGTCAGTTTTCATCCTCTGCTACCCCCAAGAACAGGGGATAGTTTGAAATCTCCACATCAAGAATGCACACGCCACCAGCCTTCAGCCACCATTATATTCAGTTAACACTGAAGGATTTCCTAAAAGCTTCAAGGATTCTAGAAATTATTTTTCATCACTGAAATGCATATTGATCAAGGTATGTGGATTGCCTATAAATATTGTTCAAGCATTTCTGCCATTCCTTGAACAAATCATCAACATCTTTCTCTCAAAAAACTACAACAGCTTCCTAACTCATTCCTCTGATGTCCCTTTCTTTTGCAGTCTTGCCACACCTCCAAGTTCAACCTAGTCTTCACTATGCAAAGTGATAAACACAAAGCTAATTGTTCATATACTCTCCTAAAGCTCTTCAGTGGCCTCTGTGCAATGCACAGCAACTGAAGAGTTCAAGGCCCCTGAGGATTCATCCCTTACATATCTCTCTAGCCTTATTTCTCATTATCTGCCACCTTCGCTCCCCACCCACTCACCACACACACATACACACACACACACACACACACACACTATCATTTTACAGCACGTACACTTAGACAGTTCACACAGTTAGGTAAACCAAATTTGGAGACTCAAAGAAATGCAGTTTCCCACTTTTTAAATAAATTACTACTCGTAAAATACTTAATACAATGCCTGGCACGTGATGAGGACTCAGTAAAGGTTTAATTATTATACTCCAATTTGTAAACCAAGGGTCACAAATGAGACCTTCAGAAGGTAATTAAGATCAAATGAGGTCATAAGGGTAGGGGCCTGAACTGACAGGATTATTGCCCTTATAAGAAGAGACACGGCCAGGCGTGGTGGCTCATGCCTGTAATCCCAGCACTTTAGGAGGCCAAGGTGGGTGTATCACCTGAGGTCAGGAGTTTGAGACCAGCCTGGCCAACATGGAGGACCTCTCTACTAAAAATTCAAAAGATTAGCCGAGCCCACGCTCGGTGGTGCATGCCTGTAATCCCAGGTACCCAGGAGGCTGAGACAAGAGAATCACTTGAACCCAGGGTGCAGAGGTTGCAGTGAGCTGAGATAGCGCCATTGCACCCCAGCCTGGGCAACAAGAGTGAAACTGCCTCAAAAAAAAAAAGAGATACCAGAGAGCTGGCCCTCTTCCCTCCCACACACATACCAAGGAAAGGTCATGTGAGGACACAGCAAGAAGGCAGCCACCTGCAAGCCAAGAGCAGAGCCCTCACCTGAAATGAAGCCCTGCTAGCCCTTTGATCTTGGACTTCCCAGCCTCCAGAACTGTGAGAAAATCAATGTCTGTTGTTTAAACTATGCCCTCTGTGGTATTTTGTTGTGTTGCCTGAGCAGACCAACAAAGAGATCTTTGGTTTTAAGGGATGTCTTACATCAGGGTTTTGGGCTGTTGAGCTGCCTAAGGAAACATTATCATCTTCTGGACAGAGACTTTCTGCTGGCAATCAAATCCAACTTCATTCCAGCTCTAACTCTCTGGAAGTGTTTGAATCACTCTGGCAATGTGTTTATTTCTTTGCAATGTGCCAACTGGAGCTTCAAAAGCCTTCCTGAGATCAAGCTTTTGAAAATGCGGCTTAGTGTATGAATGACCGTCAGCAAAGGTCACTCTCCATCCCTGCCAACTGATTCAGCCTGCATAAGCTCCTCCGCTCTGCTGGGGCAAGGAAGGTAGGCAGAGGAATGTGGCTTCCAGACCAAAACAAAGCACACTGGAAAATAGATAGTCATACATCTACATACGTCGATAGCCTGGTTATAACAATAATGTATGCATGTTGTAGAAAAATTGAAAAAACCATTTAAGTATGAAGAAGAAAATTTAAATTACCTACAACCCCACCGCTTAGATGCACTTCCTTTCAGTCATGTGTGTGTATGAGTGTGTGTGTATGAGTGTGTGTGTGTGTGTGTGCGTGTGTGTACAGAATGGGGATCACACCATATATATGTACATACATATCCTTCTTTGTCAATTAACATCATATATCAAGGATGTATTGTCAAGTCATTAAGTGTTCTTTAAAAAAAACACAGTGTTAGTGGCATTTTCAATGTATGACCTTTACCTAAGTCCATGAATCTATTACTGTAAAAATGCCAAAGGGAAAGGGGCTGATGGTAGCTTGACTTCCTAGTGCTCTGCATACCTTAGCAGTGATTGCCAGATACCGGAAACCAGATTCAAAGGTGTGCTACCCAGAGAAATGGTGGGATCTTTTTTCTCTACAAGAATTTGAGAACAAAAGAGTCCCCTCCAGTGGGAAGTGCAGCTTTTAAAAAAAGTTTCTCAGGTATGCCAGTGATCTGGCATCATAACCAGTCATCTTAGGTTTTTATTCCTTCCCGCACCTGGCCGTCCAGACACAGCCTTGAGAGGACACTGGCAAAGAGATGTGCTTGTCTCTTTCCCGACGTCCAGTACCTAAAATCCTAGACTGCCAGCTCCACCTCTTTCCATTCCCTGGGGGAGGACGGAGACCTAGAGAGTGGAGGCAGGGATCATGAGGGGCGACCGTTAGACAGGAATGCAGGCCTAGCCCCTCATGCTTGCTCCTTTCTCTTCCTATTATTACAATGAAGTTTTTTTCAAGCATACAAAAAAGTATAATCCAAGAAGATAAATACCTTGTTTCCACCACTCAACTTCAGAAATAAAAATAACTCTGAACTTCCCGAGTTCCCCTTCCCATTTCTTGCCCTTCCTCCCTAAATGGTGACTACAGTCCTGAGCTTTGGTCTTCATGCCACAGAGATTTTCATATCTTTACTGCATATACATACAAGAGATTATATATATTTCTAATTGAGTTTGAGTTTTGCTCTTGTAGCCCAGGCTGGAGTGCAATGGCAGGATCTCAGCTCACTGCAACCACAACCTCCCAAATTCAAGCGATTCTCCTACCTCAGCCTCCTGAGTAGCTGGGATTACAGGTGTGTACCACCACATACCCAGCTAATTTTTGTATTTTTAGTAGAGACATGGTGTCACCATATTGGCCAGACTGGTCTCGAACTCCTGACTTCAGATGATTCACCAGCCTCAGCCTCCCAAAGTGCTGGGATTACAAGCGTGAACCACCGTGCCCAGCCAAAATCACATTTTTTTACATTTTAAACGACATATACTTGCTATCATACCTCGGGACCTTCTTGTAACTTTTTTTGTTTCACTCAATACTTTTAAAGATTCACCTACATTTTAACATCGAGTATTCTAGACTATGAATGTGTCACAACATATTTACCTATTCTCGGGTTTGTGAACATTTAGGACACGTTTTACCACCACAGAGGTACAGCAGTAAATATTCTTGCACAAGAATATTGTACCTAATTTTTCCTTGGCTGAGCTCACAAAGCTAAGTAGCCTGTGATTGTGAGCTATTCCCCAGATATGCATAGACTCTGGTTACATACCACTCTGCGCAGTTCTGTAGTTACTAAATTTGTGTTGTGCCATCCTGGAGAGGGTGGAAAGGAAATAGCAGTAGTGGAATGAATGAGTTGGACCCAGTACAACTTGGCAGGTGGAAATACATATAGGAAAACCCCTGCTGAAAAATAGAAGAGGAAAAAAGAAATTCCAGGAGAAACTGTGCTCCCAACTCCACCCTGTGATCAATTCCCAAACTTCTTTCCTGGAGGTGCTCTGAGGCCTGTAGGAGACAGAAAGTCATATACTCAGACATTTATTAATTGAAAAAGGTGAAGTCTAACTCTTTCTTTGTCTTTTTGATAATTAAATGAAGAAATGTCATAGATGCTAAAGTTCCTCTGAAACATTTGACTAATTGCCTAAATTAGGAGCAATTTTTTTCTATCATTGCCTCAAGTTTTTAAATAATTTTTTTAAAGAGAATGCTCTTGAAGAATTCAAGCAACACCATAAAGTAACGTTTATTCATTTGAAGTTTTATCCTCTCTTTCTAAGATCCTCTGAAAAAGCTTAACGTTTATCCCTCCAATTTTGCCCTGCTTTAGCAAGTACTAAAATTTTTGCCCTGAGTTTTTTTTTTTTAACAAAGCTGAAATTAACACTGCTCCCTTGTCCCAACTATAAAAGCTCTTCCTTTACATAGTGGCTTTCACCCATATGGGAAGGAAGCTTATGAGTCTATCATAAGCCACATAAAATGAAATTCTCTAAATCTCAATGAAATAGTGTCTGTCTTTGGCCTTTCTTAACTAAAAGAGTAAAGGATTTAGACACAAAGAAAACAGATAGTTGAAATCTGGGCTCCTTTCCTTCCCAGAATGTGCTTGCTCCAAAGTAGGTCAGACTACACTGCTACAAATCTTAACAATTCTTTTTAATACTTTCACTGGTTATATTTGAGGGCTTGGAGGGAGAAGAATTCCTTCAATTAATTAAAGAAAAATTACAGTAGTGAAAGAAAGTCTCTAGACGTGCAAGGATCTCTATCTCTACCCCCAGTGAGTTCATCAACATTAAAATTATTATCAAAAGAATCACGGGTAGTGACGCAATTAGTATACAATAGATACTTTTGCGGTCTGCCATGGTTGACTGCGGACATTCATTGCCCCTCCTGGTGTCTGAGCTGACGCAGCTTTGGAAGAGAGGCCAAGGCCAAGCTGCAAGAAGAGAAAACTAGAACGAACCCGACCACTCTCAGAGTGACATCCTTTCCAGAGGTGTCCAGGGATGGTGTTTTTCAAACCCACAATTCAAGAGAAACTTACTACAAGGCACAGATTTGGATGGAAGTGTGTGGGTGATGCAAATACACTGAAAGCTTGCATATTCTAAGTCTCTAGGGGGCATATTGTTTCTGAATCCAAATCCATTTATTTATTTATTTATTTATTTAGGCCCCTAACTCTGATGCTTCTTCCTTAACCACAAAGTGATACAGGTGTACCTAAGAGCAGCCTTGCCAGGAAGTAAACAGTGCAATTTTGTCACAGAATCAAAATGTTGCCAGTTTATTTTCTTTCCTTTATTCTTTTGGTGAGGCGGGGTTTCACTCTGTCGCTCACCCTGGAGTGTAGCGGCATAATCACAGCTCACGGCAGCCTCGACCCCCCAGGCTCAAGCTAAATTTTCTTTCTAATTATGTATTTGTGACTTCGAAATCTTTTAAACTCCTTTTCTAAATCATCACAAGCCAGCAAAATCTGCTGGGCTTTAAAGGATTTTTAAAAGACTTCTGGCTTATTCTCTTAGTACATCTGAGTCTCTGCAAGACATTATCCCAGAAAGGTGACTTTTCATTAAGCTATCCAGAAGCAAAATTTCCCAGTGTTCCCCCAATTAACCAATCTAGGACAACACAGATACCATCAACAAATTCTGTCTTCTTTGTATCTAAAAGATAGAGGCCTTATTTCAGTCCTCACTGGGAGGGAAATATTGTTTTTGTATTATTGCTTATGTCCCTAGCATTACTTTCTTAACTGCATTTATTAGCAATTACCAAAAATATACTGCATAAGAAGCAATCTGAAGACTCAGTGGCATAACAAAAGTATTTGTTCTTGGTCAGGTATTTGTGTGTTGTTAGAGAATTGATGACTCTATCTGGGTTGACCTCAGCTAGTCTGGCATTCAAGCTGTGGGCTGAGACCAGGTCTATGCCACTTGTCTCTCATTCTCTTCAGATCAGCATCTTCCAGAGGTCTGGTCTTCCTGTGTGAGGAAAAACAGAAACACAAATGAGCAAGCCCATCCCCACTGGTAGACGTAAAGCCTGTGGCTGCTCCACACCCACTAACGTTCCTTTGCCCAAAGCAAATCACTCAGCCAGACCTAACATCAAAGGAGCCAAGAAATAAACCCTACTTCCCGTGGTAGAACCACCAACTCCCATGACAAGAGTGTGGACTGAAAGGCAGGTGGGAAAAGTAATGTAATCTACCTCCCAAATCTTTTCTATTTTAAACTAAAGCTAGGCTGTACATAACCATTTTTGGAACCCTAGAAGACCCCACAGAGAATCAGATAAGCTTCTGAATTTCCCCATTACTGGGTATATATCCAAAGGGAAAAAAGTTACTATAGTAAAAAAAATACATGCACATGTATGCTCATCACAGCACCATTCACAAGAGCAGACATGAAATCAATCTAGGTGCCCATCAGTGGTGGATTGGATAAAGAAAATGCAGTATATATTGATATGGTTTGGCTCTGTGTCCCCATCCAAATCTCATGTTGGATTATAATCCCCAGTGTTGGAAATAGGGCCTGATGGGAGGTAACTACGTCACTTTGCCAGCCAGAAACCTTTGTGGTCAATATTGCCTTTGCCCAAGGTTTTACTCAGGCCCACTGGGCTCGTTCCACCCACTTTGCCTGACAGGCGACACTCAGCTAGCACTACTGGCCTAAATCTCACACCTGCCAAGAGCAAGCCAGGCACAGAGCAGCGGGAGGTGTGTGAGCAAGTGAGCATGGGGTCCAGCCACTAAACACAGCCAGGCATGCTAGCCGCAGTGGAGTGGGCAGCTCCAAATGATGTGAAGCTGCAGCTGGACCAGGCGTACAACAAACAGCTTCCACAGCTGGCGCCAGGTAATGTGGTGGCGCCAGAGGCGAGAAGACACCAGGAACCACAGAGTCTCAAAAGGGTGTCATAGCCCTGGCTTGGGGAGCTCCAAGATCTGGGCTTGCTGAAGGGCCACAGCTCTTCTCTCTTTCTCTCTTCTCTCCTTGTCACCCGCAGTGTGGCAAGCAAGGGGCGTGTTTCAGCCCTGTTTGTGTTACAGCTCTTTTAGCCGTGCCATTCAGCAGATCTCAAGTTCTTGTCCTGTGTCCTGGAAGAAGGAAGTGCACAGAACAAGGGTAGGATGAGTAAGGCCAAGAGGAGTTTTACTGAGTGACAGAACAGCTCAGAGGAGACCCTCAGGCAGGTTATCCCAAAGAATGTTCAGCTCTCAGCAGAGAGGAGACCCTGGAGTGGGTAGCTCCTCTCCATAGGCAGGCCATCCCACCGTCTCTTCAGGTCTGGCTGAGTCTGGGCTTTCATGGGTTTCAGAGGGGAGGAAGTGTGTGCTGATTGGCTCATGGACGGCCATAGGCAGGTTCAGAAAAGGCACCATAAGTTCACATGCTGGTCCATCAATCCAGCCCCCAGGCTTCAGGTTGTCCCTGGCTTGAAAGTGGGGCTTCACCCGGGACCCACCCCTTTCCACGCAGAAGCCTGTCTGCCTCCTGCTGTTGCTCAGGCTGTCTGTGTTGAGATGCACCTGCAGGCCCATGTGGAACCTCCCTCAGCACCCCCTCAGCCTCCCTTCCATGCTTGTCAGTGCCCAGAATCTGGAGGGGGCTGAGGCAGCAGGGGGCTGGTATGTCAGCACTGCCCCAAGCATGTGCATACCCAGACAGGTTGCAACAGCACCTGGACTCATCCTCAACTTTGCTCTGACATCAGACCAGGCACCGGGAGTAGGGAGAGGCCAGGCAGCAGGAGCAGGCACTTCTGAGCCTGTGGGGGCAAGGGGGTCTCCCCAGATCCCCAAGAATGTAGATGCCCTGGTCTGCGGCTGCAGCTGTGCCTAGGGAGCATGAGCTCTTTTTGTATCAACTCAGGAGGCGGCAGGGCTTCCAACTGTTCCCAGCTCCCACTGGCTCCATGGAGCATGCAGTCCCAGCCCTGCCTTCCCCACTGCAGCCGGCATCATGGCAGCGGTTGCTCCAGGTGGGTCGCTGCTGCCATCAATTGGATCATGGGGGCAGTTCCTAATGGTTTAGCACCATCCCCCTAGTGCTATCTTATGACAGAGTTCTCATGAGATCTGGTTGTTTAAAAGTGTGAGGCACCTCCCTGCCCACCTCCTACTCCAGCCATGTAAGAGGTGCCTGCTTCCCTTCATCTTTCATGATTGTGAGTTTCCTGAGGCCTCTTCATCCATGCTTCCTGTACAGCCTGTGGAACACTGAGCCCATTAAACCTCTTCTCTTCACAAATTACCCAGTCTCGGATATTTCTTTATTGCAGTGCAAGAATGGGCTAATACACATATACAGCGTGGAATACTATGCAGCCATGAAAAGAATGAAATCATATCCTTTGCAGCAACAGAGATGCAGCTGGAGGCCATTATGTTAAGTGAATTAATGTAGGAACAGAAAACCAAATACTGTACATCCTCATTCATAAATGGGAACTAAATATTGGGTGCTCATGGACATAAATATGGGAACGATAGACACTGGAGACTACTCAGACGGGGAGAGATGGAAGGGGGAAAGGGCTGAAAACACCTCTTGGGTAGGTACTATGCTCACTCTCTGGGTGGCAGGACCATTCATACCCCAAACCGCAGCATCAAGCGATATATTCATGTAAGAAACTTACACGTGTACCCTCTGAATCTAAAACAGAAGTTGAAATTATTATTTAAAAAAAAAAAAAGTCTAGCCCAGTGTGGTGGCTCATGTCTGTAATCCTAACACTTTGGGATACTGAGGCGGGTGGATTACCTAAGGTCTAGAGTTCGAGACCAGCCTGGCCAAAATGGCAAAAGCCCGTCTCTACTAAAAATTCAAAAATTAGCCTCACATGGTGGCACACACCTATAATCCCAACTACTCGGAAGGCTGAGGCAGGAGAATTGCTTGAACCTGTGGGGACTAAGTTGCAGTGAGCCGAGATCATGCCATTGTACTCTAGCCTGGATGAAACAGCAAAACTCCATCTCAAGAAAAAAAAAGCTTTTGGATTTCAATGTTGGCTCCTTCACGAGGTGGCGAGGTAACTTTGGGCAGATTATTTATGTTTTCCAGGCCTCAGTCCCTGAATGTGTAAAATGAAAGAAACAAGCCTACTTTACATGACTGCTGGGATGACGCAATGAGGCAGCATAGAGAGCTTAGCATAAGGCATTGTGCATAGAAAATGGGCTCGATAAATACTAGCTGTTAATAACAGCTATTCAATAGACATTTGCTGGAAAGTTACTACATTTGTTTGAAAATGCCCCTGGCAATTTTTCTAGGAATTTTTCTAGGCTGTGATGATATAAAGATACCTGGTACAGTCCCTGTAACAGGTCATGGTAACTAGGGGTGCATGGGCAGGAGGCACTTAACCAGCCCACAGCATCAGGAAAAGCCCCTAGTAGAGATGACATAGAGTCTTGGAAAATGAATGTGAATTTGCCAGAGAGGTGGGGAATTTGCCAGACACTGGGAAAGGCAGAGAGGGCATTTCAGGCAGAGGAACAGCCAGGAAGGGTGAGGTGTGCTCAGAGGAGATATTCGCGCATACATAGCGGAGAGAAAGAGAAGCTGGAGGAGTGAGATGGGATAAGCGACAAGTTTAGTTATCATAATTATTTTTTGCTAAGGAGTTGGATTATATCCCAAAGGCCATTAGCCAACTAATACTGTTCAAATTGGAATCAATCATTTAATTGCATCATCTCCAACCTACATTAATGCTACACAGTCTCATTTAAACTCCTGTGACACAGAGAGGTCTGGAGTCTGCTGGAAGTGAGATCTTAAGTCACAGTTGCTACGAGGAAAACAGGAACCTTGGCTGTACTTTCAATCTCATGCAATTCAGCAAAGGTTTAATAGAATCGTCCTGTGTCCAACACAGCGCTTGGTGCTTGGGATAGAGAGTTGGGGTGGAGTGGAAAGTGTGAACAGACACGATCTCTGCTCCTAGAAGTTCCAACCTAAGGGTTGGTTTCCAGGAAAAGGCAAACCAAAGCATATCTCACAGAAGTGCTGCAGCTGTGACATGTGCCCTGCCTTCACCCCTCAGCCTGTCCCATCTCAGACCACGCCCTCTTTTAGGTTATATTTTCTGGACAGTAAACAGGGCTCACCTCCACCGAGCAGGATTGGCTCTTCTGGGTGCCACTCAATGCCGGTCTTCCCTCTCCTGCTGCAGACCCACGGCTTTCTAGAGGAAAGAAGACAGGGTCAGCAGGGTAGGGTGGAGGGTTGAGAGTGAAGGGAGGCTTGGACTCACCGTGCCTTGCCTTTGCTGCAGGGGAACAATTAAACAGCTTGTGAAGCCCAATTCTGTATCTCACAGGCATTGAAGAAAGGGATTTTAAAAAGCTGATTCTAGGCATGAATTAGAAATGAGTTCCTGCTGAATTTTTTAAAGTTGTACTTGTCATACCATTCAGTGGTCATTATCCCTTTTTAATGAATCCACAAGGTTAGTTTTATGATTTGCAAGAAATTCAGAGTTTCAAGAGAGACTGTATGTTAGAGAACCCCTCAGGCCAAGGTCGTTCTTTACAACAGGTAAAAAAGCAGCCTCCTTTCCAGGGTGCTCCAGCCTCGTGGGGACCCATTGTGGGGCAGCATCCTTCCCCTGCAGGCCCAGCCTGCTCTGCTTCCATATGAGGTCACCCAGTCCTTTCGTCCCTTGAGAGACTCCAACGCTGAATGCCTGGAACTCGAAGCAAATGCTTCTCTCAGCTCCTCTTATGAATGTTGGGTGCCACCTCATCTTTCCTCAAGACATTAGAAGCCAAAGGTCAGAGATGCCTTCTCAGACCTTCCTGCTGCCCTAGCTCAGAGCCAGTGGGTGGGATCCACCTTCACTTGATAGAGATGATTTGAGAGCCAACTCCCAGCAGGAGGGGTCTATAGGCAGACTCTGCCCTGTCCTGGGTCAAGCACGACCCACTTTTCTATTTCTATTTATTTCTTGTTGCAGCTGTAACAACATACCACAAACATGGTGGCTGCAAACCACCCAGGGGTTGATTATCTCACCCTTCTGAAGGTCGGAAGGTTGACACAGGTGCGTCAGTGGGCTAATACCGAGGTGTCAGAAGGCTGCATTTCTTCCGGAGGCGCTAAGGGAGAACCCTTCTTCTTGCCTTTTCCAATTTCTAGAGGCTTCCTGCAGGTCGTGGCCTCAGTCTTCCATCTTCAAGCCAGCAGTGGCTGATCAAGGCTTTCTCACATCGCAGAACTCTGGCACCAATGCTTCTCCCTTCCTCTGCCACATTTAAGGATCCTGTGATCACAATGGGACTTCCAGGATAATCCGGGACCACCTCGTTTTCTTCAGGTCAGCTCATTAACAGTCTCAATCCATCTGCTCCCTTCGTTCCTCCTTGCCATGTAACATAACATATCCACAGGCTCCTGGGACCAGGACAGGGATGCATGTGCAGGCCACGATTATGCTTACCACAGTAATCAAGGTGAAGGAGATAGGAGAAAACAAACGAACAGACAAAAACCCATTTCCCCAGCTTGTTTAGTGGGACAGACACAACCAGAGAGAGCCCCACGCGGCAGAATCCTCCCAAACAGGAAGGGAAAAGGAATTGCTGTTACAGAAACATCTCATTTCCTCCACTTAACTTCTTTTATCCTCCCAGGATTTGAAGTTGCCAAAAAGGTGGGAGCCTTTCCTTTGTTTATGGCTGCGACTTTGACACGTTAATGACAGGGGACTTCGCTAGGCTTGAAAGAGCGGGGAGGACCAAGGAGACAGCCTGCCTTTCTTCCATCTGCCACCGGCCTATAGGAGCCAGCATTTCACCTCGCTCTGCGGAGGTTTCCTTCATGTATTCCACGAGGATGAGGCCATCTGCTTCCCTATCTGTAATTAGTTGCACACTTGTGTTTCTGCTGCTTGCATTGTTATTATGTTCGGGTTTTTAAAAGTATGATGTGCACCTCGCCTACATGAATCAAGACTTCCTCAGAGAACAGTGCGTGTTTTCAGTGCATGAGGGAGGGCGTCTGATGGGGAAGGAACCTCTGGGGGATGTTCTGAATCCTGCAGGGGCAGTCAGGCTGCTTTCTTACCCTTACCTCCTGGGAAGACGCGGTCACAGTCAACAGGGAAACATCTTACCATCAATTCTGAAAGCCTCGTGCAAGCTGCTTGGCTTTGTAATTCAGGAGACTAAGGAGGGCCTGCTGGTTGTCTAGAGCAGGAGACAGGGACCAGAAGGGGAAGGTGGGATCCTGAGTGTAAGTCGTTCTCACCATTTTATCCTCAAACAGAAAAATGCGCTGGTGGTGGGAACCAAGCAGAGGAATAAGCAAGTTCTAACATTAAGGGCAGGGAGAAGAGAGGGGATGAGGATGTAGCAGCATGTGAAAATAGTTGGTAAGAGATGGCTGGGAGAATGAACAGGTTTAAAAATTGAATTAGAAAAAAAGAGCAGCAACTCCTTTTGCCCGCCTTGTCTGGTGTTGCATGGTCTTGCCAAGATTTTTTCATCATGGTCCTATCAACAAATTACCTGGTAGGAAAAAAAATAATGAAAAAGCTTTCCTTTTAGAGAATGTGCTCACAGAAAGCAACTGTTTCCCTAAGGACTTGCTCTAGTCCCATTTCTACATCTGGGACCTGGAGAGAGAGGGAGTCAGAGCATGTGGCCTGCTGGTGGACGTTCTCTGGCAGTGCAGGAGCAACGCCTCAGGCAGTACAAGGTCTGTGCATGCCTTGGTGGGCAAGCTGATGTGGGGACTGACCCTAGCTCCCTCCTGGATCCTGCTGCTCTGCCGCTTTTTGGTGGAAAGGGAGGGAGACCCAAACTGAGTAGTCAGAGCTCAGTTGTATCAGTAGACCTTAGCATAGATGCTGGGGGTCGTCGTGGCTTCTATGGGTGAGCCACTTTATTTTTGAATAGTCACGTAGTATAAAATTGCAAAGAAATAAGAGTACATAGTGAAAAGGTTTCCTTCCACCCTTGACTCCAAACACCTAATTCCTTCACTGGAACCAACTAATGTAATTAATTTCTTGCACACCCTGCCAGAAGTATTTAATGCATATATAAGCAAACATGTTTAAGTATCCTCTCCCCTCCTTTGGAAATGTAATTGTATTATTTTAAAGGGAATTTATTCTTTAGATCACCTTTAGGTTCACAGCAAAATTGAGCAGAAGGCACAGAGATTTCCCATATGCCCTCTGCCCCGTGCATCCACAGCGCCCGCCACCCCTCCCCCGTTATCAACATCCCTCACCAGAGTGGTACATGCTGTTACAATCAATGAATCTACATTGATGCAACATTACCACCCAAAATCCATAGTATACATTAGGGACACACTTACTGTTGTACATTCTAGAGATTTGGGAACATATATAATGCTATGTATTCACCATTGCCTTAGTTTCACTGCCCTAAAAGTCTCTGTGCTGTGAGTATTCATCCCTCCATACCCCAACCCCTGGCAATAACTGATCTTTTTGCTGCCTCTGTAGTTTCACCTTTTCCCGAATGTCACATAGGTGGACTTACACAGTGTGTAACTTTTCAGATTGGCTTCTTTCATTTAGTAATATGCATTTTAAGTTTTCTCTGTGTCTTTTTTTGACTTGACAGCTCATTTCTTTTCAGTGCTAACACTCCATTGTCTGAATGTACCAGAGTTTATCCATTCACTTACTGAAGGGTATCATGGTTGCATCTAAGTTTTGGAAATTATGAATAAAGCTGCTTTCAATATCCATGTGCAGGTTTTTGGGCAGACATGGGTTTTCAGCTTCTTCGGGTAAATATCAAGGAGCGTGATTGCTGAATCACATTGTCTCCGTCACCTTCTTTTATCCATATACAATGTTCTGCAACTTGCTTTTCTTGTTATATTTTAGAGATCATTCCATATTATCTCCAATGAACTCTTTATGTCAGTAAAAGAAAATTGCATGGGAAGGATTATGCATCTAAGCTTATGAAAAGAACATTTTTCTCTTTGATAGCCGTTTTGTGAGACATGGTCGCGGAAGATGAAAAATCCCCTTGGGAAAGAAAAAAGTCCTGCTGAGAAAAAAACCTATGGTTTTTTAAAATTTAAATGGGGGAGTCGGGGAGGGAAACATTCTGGAAGCAGGAACATCATCATGGGGAACAGGGGACAAGCACACTGTTTGAGGAAATGAACAAAAGATACAGAGTCAGAAGCTGGTTCGAACTCCGGCTGCTTCTTTTGCTATGTAGCCTTACAAGTCACTCTTGGACCTGGATCCTCACCTTTCTCACCTATAAAAAAGAACCAGTGAAGATGCCTATTTCACTGGTTTTTGGAAGAATCAAATGGGATAATGCACAAGACAGAAGTCTTTGGAAAACATTAAGTGCTAGATGGATATATTCACTCTCTTGGCGATACCAGAGTTCCAAGCCCTGGATGTTGGGTGGAAAGCTGACGTGTCCCCATGCCCCATGGAGCTTCTATTCTTAGGGTATGGGCAGGATAAATGAATAAGCAAACAAGAGAGTTTGAAAGGCAGTGCTAAGCAGGAAATAGCACACAGAGAGGTGAGTAAGTGGTCAGATGGGTGCCCAAGTGAGACGGAGAGGCCAGAAGTATGGCTTGCTCAAGGGTTTCCCATAGAGCTGGTTGCCACCCAAGGCAAGGAAGGAAGGGTGTGGAAGCCAGATGTAAATTATCTGTGCCCAGCAGTGCCAGGGGAATGGCAGCCTTGGGACGAAGGTAGGCAGATAGCCAGGTTGTTTTCTCCTTTTTCAAACTGAAGCTCCTCCCCCTGGCCTTTTCTCTTCCTAAGGCTTGTCTGAGGCTGGTGGCACCAAGCAAGGTAGTGGAGGCCATAGGCCAGTGTAACACGACTCTCATCGATGCACAGACCCGGAACAGGAGCCCAAAGGAGGTCAGAGGTAGCAGGGAGCCCAGCCAGCTACATGCTTTCCTTCCACACTGCCTTTGCAGCTGGGCTATGCTGTTTGTTTGGATTGTAGAGTGGTTTTTTAATTTTCTGCTAACATCACAAAGCAGCGCATTTGTGCATGTTTATGTGTGAATATTTAAAATGAAACAAACTTTTATATAAATGTACAAACGGACAGAGCTGTATTTCTAAGCTTTTGCTGTACTTCTAAGTGCAGTGAGAGCAAAACAGCTTCTCAGATTCACCCTTCATTCAAAAGCAAGCCTGGAGCCACTGGGGTGGGGGTCAGGGGGGCAAGAAGGGGCCTGGAGTGTCTCAAGCTGCAAGAAGAGAATCCAAGAGGCACCTGCCTGAGCTCCTATTGCAAATGCCCCAGAGGTGACTGAAAGGCTCCCAGCCTAAATCCAAGTTTATCCCAGGCCACCTTGTGAATAATAGAGGTAATAGTCATCCTCCACGAAAGAAACACTATGTGCAGAGTACAAAGGTTAAGGATGTTCTCCAGTTCTCCCAGCACACCCAGGTTGGTGCTGCCCAGGTGGGTCTCAGGGACTGGTAGGTAAGGGGTGGAAACCGAAGGGAAACCTGTACCATCCTCTGAGAAAGCCTTGATTTAAATAAAGTTTTGTGACGTGACTAAGGGCAAAAGCTAGTCAGTGGCCCAGCTGGGATCCCAACACAGATGTACCTAGTTCTAGATGCAGCATCTCTCAACCCATAGCACTGCATTTGGGCCCCCATTTCCATCCACAAGTAACCAGAATCCTTAGGTTGCTGGTCTCAGGGACCCCTGAGAGGCTGTTCAGGGATCCCACTAAAGACCACCAGGCAGACCCAGTTTCCTAAGCAGAGTCTATAACCTGGCGATGATGATGAGAAGTTCCCAGGGAACCTCTGACTGTGCTTTGCAGCATGCAGGGAAGCCTGGCGCCATTGTGTTGTCTCACTTGGGCTCCTGCCTTCTGTCTACCTTCCATTCATCAGCCTTAACAAGATTGGAGACCAGGGTAG
Source organism: Cebus imitator (assembly GCF_001604975.1). Classification (NCBI taxonomy): domain Eukaryota; kingdom Metazoa; phylum Chordata; class Mammalia; order Primates; family Cebidae; genus Cebus; species Cebus imitator. The sequence goes on from NW_016107410.1 coordinate 5,130,385, forward strand.
GAATCTATTCTGATTTATCCTTTCTCACTAACCATCTATCAAAAATTACCTATCCCAGATCAGGTGTGGTGGCTCACACCTGTAATCCCAGCAGCACTTTGGGAGGCTGGGGCCAGCAGATCACCTAAGGTCAGGAGTTTGAGACCAGCCTGGCCAACATGGCAAAACCCCATCTCTACTAAAAAAAAAACACAAAAATTAGCTGGGCATGGAGGCACACGCCTGTAATCCCAGCTACCCGGGAGGCTGAGACAGGAGAATTGCTTGAACCNGAGAGGAAAAGGAGTGCACTTTGGGTGGTGGTGGTAGCAGTGCATGTTTAAATAAGGTGATCAAAGAAGACAGCATATGGCATTTCCAAACTCATCTAACTAAAGAAACTGTCATGGAGCATGTCACAGAAGTTAGGAAATGCTGTTTCAAAAAGTAGTTTCAGCCAGGGAGGAGAAGTATATCAATTAGCAATTATATTAATATTTGGCTACTTGTAAGAAAAATGTAAGTGGTTTAAACAAGATAGAAGTTTATTTTTCATTTGCATAAAAGAAGTGCGGACCGGGCAGTCCAGGGCTGTAGGATACCTCCATGTTGTCATCAGGGACTTCGGCTCCTTTTACCTTTCTCTCCACCCTGCTGAGTTCTTGGCTTCCATCCTCAAGCTTGCTGCAAGATTCATCTTTATCTCCAGCCATCACACCTATGTTCCAAGCACAATGCTCCCTCTCAGAGTCTGCTCATAAGTCCCACCCAACATGTTTTGCCTTCATCTCATTGGCCACTCTCCAGCTGGAAGGGAGGCTAGGAAGGCATTTTGGCCCGAATATGACTTCTTATAATAAGATTAAGTTAATTCATCTTAGTCTTGCTAAGTAATTGCTAATGGCAATTAGCAATTTGCCTCAGGAAAGAAGGAGGGTGTGGCGGAAGGGACATCCCTGCGTACCAGAGTGCAGCTTTCTATTTTGACACAGCATATAGTGCAGCTGCTCACACATCAGTCCTGCAGCTGCACTGTCCATGTTTCCTAGAGAGCCTGGGGTTAAAACGTCGTAGAACACAGCCCCCGCTAGCAAAATCACTACACTCCCATCTTCTGGGGCAATGTGCCACCCAGCTCCTGTTTTGTCCATTCACCACACAGGAGCCAGAATGCCTTTTTTTTTTATTTATTGAAACAGAGTGTCACTCTGTCACCCAGGCTGGAGTGTAATGGTGTGGTCTCAGCTCACTGCAACCTCTGCCTCCCAGGTACAAGTGATTCTCCAGCCTCAGCCTCCTGAGTAGCTGCTACTCAGGCACATGCCACCACACTCGCTTAGTTTTTGTATTTTTAGTAGAAATGGGGTTTCACTCTGTTGGCCAGGCTGGTCTCAAACTCCTGACCTCATGATCTGCCCACCTCAGCCTCCCAAAGTGCTGGGATTACAGGCATAAGCCACCACGCCCAGCCCAGAATGCCATTTTAAGCATGTAAAGCTAGCCAGGTGCGGTGGCTCACGCCTGTAATCCCAGCACTTTGGGAGGCTGAGGTGGGCAGATCATGAGGTCAGGAGTTCAAGAACAGCCTGACCAAGGTGGAGAAACCCTGTCTCTACTAAAACTACAAAATTATCCAGGTGTGGTGGCTACTGGGGAGGCTGAAGCAGGAGAATGGCTTGAACCCAGGAGGTAGAGGTTGCAGTGAAGTGAGATTGTGCCACTGCACTACAGAATGGGCAACAAGGGCCAAACTCCACCTCAAAAAAAAAAAAAACAAAAAACAACAACAAAAAAACCTATCCCAAAAAGAGGTTAGTTGTTGCCTAGGGCTGAGGGAATGGGGAAGAAGGAAGAATGATTGCTGAAGGAAGATTTATCTCTGATGGGTACGAGGTTTCTTTTGGGTTGTTGAAAGTATTTTGGCATTAGATAGTAGTGATTATTGCACAGCACTGCTAATATATTAAAAACCACTGAAATGTACACCTTATATTGGTGAGTATGTGGTATGTCAGTTACACCTAGAAAAACTGTTAACAGAATATTACCTGTCTCATCTCCCATCTTTTCATGGCTATTGAGTGATTAGATATGGTAGGTTTTATGTCTATAAATTACTTGGTCTACAAATATGTCTACAAATTATTTGGTTCTCTTCCATTGAAGAGACAGAATTTAGTAACACTCCCCTTGAGTATGGGCTGGACTTACTGACTTTATCCTAACAATTGTATTCGCCAGGCTGGGCACAGTGGCTTATGCCTGGAATCCTGACACTTTGGGAGGCCAAAGCAGGAGGATCACTTGAGCCCAGGAGTTTAAGTCCAGCCTGGCCAACACAGGAAGATGCTGTATCTTCAAAAAAACATAAAAATTAGCTCTGTCGTCCTAGCTACTGAGGAGGCTGAGGCAGGAGGATCACTAGAGCCCAGGATATCAAGGCCGCCATGAGCTATAATTGCACCACTGCACTCCAGCATGGATGATAGACCAAATAATAATAATAATGGCATTTGCTAGAAGTGGGAAAGTTTAACTTCCAATAGCATGCATTACAGCTTCCCCCTTGCTTCTCTTCTTTGGATCACTCACCCTTGAAGGAAGCCAGCAGCCACATTGTGAGGACACTCAGACAGCCCGGTGGAGAGCACACGCAGTGAGGAACTGAGGCCTCCTACCAAAAGCCACCTGAGTGAGCCATCTTAGAAGCAGATCCTCCAACCACAGTCAAGCCCACATGTGACCACAGCCTCGGCCAGGATCTTCACTGCATCTTCATGACAGACCCTGAGCTAGAACCACTAGCTCAGTTGCTCCCAAATTCCTAACCTGCAGGAACTGTAAGATGATGCATGTTTATTATCTTAATTCACTAGATTTTGGGATAATCTGTTAGGCAGCATTAGTTAACGTAAGATACAGTAGAATACATGATTAGATAGCAATCTGTTAGATTGTATTGGTAACAATTAGCTAATCTGGGGTAAAGTTTGGACACACACTGGTGGGGAATGCTTTGTCCTTCCAAATAACGCCTTTCTATTTTAACAGAGTAACCTACGTAGAGCCACAGTGCCCCAATTCTAAAACACCGTGACAACGGCGAATATTTCCACCTTAGCGGTAGGTCTGTAGGGGAGGTTATTTTTGATCCAGGGCTGGGGAGTTTCTGTGACTTTCTAATTATGCCATGCAGCCAGCTGCCTGTTCTTCCTACGAGTGTGTCAGCACGCATTCCTCAGGTGGCACAGGGAGACAATTCCTGTCAGAGGCAACACGGGCAGAGACTCGATAATGCCACCAGCCTCCAAGTGGCAGGAAAATGCTCCTTTCTCTCTAGGGTTCCCATTTCCCTTTCTTTTCATCGCACCGCTTCCTTTGAATACCTGATCTCCCACAAGCAAAGGTCAGCCACTCTGTCCTTTATGTCCTTCACTCAGGGGTCTTTCCATTCTGGGTGAGTTATGCCTTTGCTGCCTGCTGACTTTTTCTCTTTTTTTCATGTCTTCTGTCTCCTTTGACATTTGTTGTTGCTACAGCCCTTTGGAAAGCCTGGAATTCTACTAAGAATGTACTGAAAGCTGGGGATTGGCGTTTAAGAGGGCTAGAGTCCACAGCAGGGACTTCAGAGTGTCTTTATGCTTGTGTGAAACAAGCAAAGAGGTGCACACACGCAGCACACCACCAACAAAACAACAGAAAGGAAAGAAGTGAGTGGAATGGCTACCCGGGGTCTGCCACCGCAGTCACAAGCCTGGGCGAGGTCAAGCTTTGACTCAACACCATCCTCCATGCAGAGGTGACACCTCCCACCCGGGCTGAGGGCTATTAATAGGTAACTGACACCAAAATCACTTACAAAGGATTAATAGTAATCTCTCAAGCACACACTATCTCCTTTGCTATAATCTTTACCTTCGAGTATTTTATTTCTCCTTCTGCTTTGCATATGTTTGAGAATTTTCTTTGTCTCTCACTACCAATGTAAACAATTGCTTTGTATCCCCAGTTACTTACTCCAAGTTTTTTGCATTTTGTGGTTTCACTGCTCTCTCTCTTTTAGAGACCAGGAACTACTTGTGGCCCAGGAATTCCCAGACTGGGCTGAGGTGCCTCAGAGCACTGCAGGGAACTCACAAGGGCACTGGAGCTGTTTTAAATTTTTGTGGGAAATGCAACAATACTTGACATTGACAGACACCTCATGAACTGAGGTAGTTCAGAGTTAAACCCAACTATATTCTTTTCAATAACATTGTCTCTTTTCAAAGCTGAATTTTAGGTGGTTATTGTGGTAAAAAGGAAGTGCCACCCAAAATTTAACATGGCACAGAAATGAGGGTGGCAGTGTCCAATCTAATTCCAAAGTTTGAGAAACTGTGCAGTGTGCAACAGGTATGAGCATCCTATTGGTAACTGTGAGTATTTAAGACTGGAATAATAATGTTAGTTTTTGGCTGGGTGCAACGGCTCATGCCTAAAATCCCAGCACTTTGGGAGGCCGAGGCAGGTGGATCACCTGAGATCTGGAGTTCGAGGACAGGCTGGCCAACATAGTGAAACCCCATCTCTTCTAAAAATACAAAAAAAGAAATAGCTGGGCGTGGTAGCATGCACCTATAATCCCAGCTAGTCAGGAGGCTGAGGCAGGAGAATTGCTCAAACCTGGGAGGCAGAGGTTGCAATGAGCCCAGATGGTGCCATTACACTCCAGCCTGGGCGACAGAGCAAGACTCTGTCTCAAAAATAATAATAAAAATAATAATATTAGTATTTGTTTCAATTTCTATACTTTGTTTTCAAAAGGCTAGAATTATTAGGACACAAATATCCATTAAGTGGTTTAGACCCAACTACTCAATAAATGGAAGTGGCAGGTGTTTCTCTTGGCCTCAGAGCACTATTAATAATATGTCTGCTGCACTAACAGAGCAGTGAACTGAGGAACTTTGGAGACCTCTGTTGTGGCCCCTTGTGAGCTATCCCCACCCCATCCATCTCTAGCGCTCCCCTGCTCTCCCATTCTATGTCTTTCCATGGGGCACTGGGTGCTGTTCGCCAAGCTTGCCATGCCTCCTCAGCCCTAGGACTTCACATGCACTCTTGACTCCACTGTGAATGGTCTTCTTTCCTCTCTATGTATACACCTCAATCACCTGTAATGCCTGTAACTGCACCCATCACCTTGAATTGCATTGATGTGGTTGTAGATTTGTTTTCTTACCAGGCTGTGAGCTTCTTGAGAGTAAGGAACAGTTCCTATTTACCTCAGTGTATATACCCGGCATTGAAGAAAAAGGGCTATGTCTATTACTGGAAGCTGTCTAGAATTCTGCTGGTTATGTACTGCCTGCTACCCTCTCCTCCACAGACACTCTTATTCTTTCCAACCACCACTGCATCAGCAGTACTGAGAGTACAGAGACCGACCATGGAGCGTGTGGTCTTCCTTCCTCCTGAAATTATTCCTTTGACAGGAAGTTGCCTATGGGTTGGAACCTGGAGATTTTGCTTGGGATTCTCTGTTTTTCCTTAGGATGCTCTGGTCTAGCTTCAGGAAGAGTTCTAGAGCAGGGTGCCAGGCCAGATGCTTCTGGTTCCAAGAAACAGACTCCTAAAGGAAGCAAAGAAGATGTGTTGTGTTGTGTTGTGTTGTGTTGTGTTGTGTTGTGTTGTGTTTTGGTTGGTTGATTGGTTGGAAACCCAGCCTTACGCTTCTCCAGCAGCAAGTATATGCCAGAAACAGCATCTGTACCAGGATTCCTCAGCGACTGGGCTTCACAGAGCCTGGGACTTCAATCAGAAGCTCAGAGCTTGCCCTGAATCCAAGGCAGTACTGCTGCCCAGGTCACAGTGAACTTCACCCAAAGCTCCATAGTCAGTGTGACAAGTTTTTCCCTCCTCTCTCTCAGGCCCCTCTCTACGGTGCTCCCATTACAATTCACATTCTAACCTTAGCCCTGGTTCAAAGTCCAAACAGAAGGAATCTGATTGTCCCAGGTGATCACTGAAGTCTGTTAGCAGGGATATTTGGTAGTGGCCTCCACCTGGCTGTGCTGGCGTCAGGTGTCTGCTTCTCATTCAATGAGCTGAGGTTCAGAGAAGAGGCTCAGAGGCATCAGTGTGATGACTCACTGGAAGAAAGTCCTCATCAGGCGTGCGAGCACAGCAAATGTGCCAAGGACTTTCCTCTCTGGTCCCAACGGTCTTTACTGCTGTGTAATATTAAGTAGCTATTTTCTCAACAACAGTGCTTGTTCTATTACAGGATCCTTATTTATCATCCTGAAACTGTCAGTTACAGTTTATGCTCTGATAATGCTCAGACATCCTGTTATAGAGCTATCGGTATCAAGCTCATTATTTAACATATTAACAACAAGATGACACTCTCTGTTTCCTTGAGCAAGTCTCTTTCTCACTTGGGAGCTTAGTTGAATTGCCTATGAATGTGAGCACAAAAATGCTTTATTTGCCCAAAAAGTGGGTAGGGATCAGTTCACCTCTTAAGGTACTGTTTCATACCCAGAATCTAGAATTCTGTAGTGATTTATGAACTTAGAGTTTCCAGCCCACTGAATCAGGATCTATGTGCAAGATAAATGAATCAATGAGGTAGAAAAAGAGAGCTTCTTAATTTGAGCAATGAAACCCATTAAATAAAGGAAACTGTTTTAATTGGTATGTCCAAATAATTGAGGACTTTGTCCTTGGCCTAAATTGGAAGGTATTTTGCATTGTGTAGGCCAGGCCTGAGTCTCCAGTGAAACCCTCTCTGGATCCAGACTCATTCCCAGGGCTGACTTTCAACCCCAAAGTTGGATTTTTCCCTACTTCTCCCATGAATCTGTGGTGTCAACCATACTGTGGCCTCTGCCACTGAGTTATTTGATGTCTTGAACCATTTACAGTATTCACAAATTTCACTTTCATCCAAACTGCTTCTCTCTCTTAGACCTCCTTTCTTTTGAAGCATTAAGCCGTGTTCCAACTGGCTCTCTTGCCTGAACTTACACACATACTCAAGCCTCATCCAAAACATAAATCCCCTTCCTTGGACCCTGCATGATCTCCTAGCTTTCACTCCAGGGTTTACACCCAAGCTTAAGGAAAAAATGGTCTATACTCAGAGTTTCCATTTCCTCTACTTCCTACCTCCAACCTGAGACAAGGGCACTTTTGCCCCCTGCACACTCCTAACTCTGCCTTTACCAGTGTTACCAGGAATCTCCTAATATCCACCAGAGCGTCCCCCTCTTTAGGCCTGACATACCTGGCCCTGTCCTTAGCATCTGACCTCAAGGATTCCACCATCCTGCCTGGAACCTGTGATTCTCAAATGGTAGTGAGCATCCAGATCACCTGTAAGAGCTTATGCACCCAAAACTTGCCAGGCTCCAGCTTGCAGTTTCTGACTTAGAGGTCTGGTTTGGGATGCTAGAGTGTGCGTTGCTAACAAGTTCCCTGGTGACGCTCATGCTGCTGGTCTGCAGATGACACACTAACTAACATTGCTGGGGGTGATTTTGCACTCCCCTTTGAACATTTGGCGATGTCTCTAGACCTTTTTGGTTGTCACAGCTGGAGGGAGAGGCAAGGGGACGGGGGAGATGCTGCTGACATCTGAGAAGTAGGAAGCAGAGGACACCCCCATCCCACCTGCCAACAAAGAATTATGTGACCCAAAATACCAATGGTGCTGAGGTTGAGAAACACTGCCCCAAACACTCTTTCCTTGGCTGGCTCGTCTCTGCTATCTTCTCCCTCTCCGTCTGTCATCCCCACGGCCTCACAAATACCACCTGTCCTCCCTTCTTCATTTCCACTGTCCTTCCTTGGTTCCAACTTTATAACCTCCCATGTGGATTACTTACTACAATAGCTTCTTTTTATTTATTTACTTGTTAGTGCTTATGTTTCATTATTTTTTCCTTCTTTTTTTTTTTTTTTTTGTTATAAAGTCCCCTCTGTCACCCATGCTGGAGTGCAGAGCCATCGTCATAGCTCACTATAACCTTGAACGCCCAGACTCAAGCAATCCTCCCACCTCAGTCTCCCAAATAGCTGGTACTAAAGGTGCATGCCACCACATCGGGCTAATTTATTTATTTATTACTTCTTTCTGTAGAGATGGGATCTCATGGTGTTGCCCAGGCTTGTTTTAAACTCTTTATATCATGGGATTCTCCTGCCTCGGCCTCCCAAAGTGCTAGGATTATAGGCTTGAGCCACTGTGCCTGGCTTACAATAGCTTCTTAAATGAACTTTTGGATGACAGGGTCATCCCTCCTAAATCGACATAAACTCTCTGAGCATGTGGCTTCCCTAGTTAAAAGCCATCAATGCTTCCCCTCCTCACCCAGTGCCAGTATGAGACCCCAGACCCTTGGGACTCACAAGCCTCTGTGAGCTGTCTCTTGCTGGCCTCGCCCATCTGGCCTGCCCCACCACCCTCCCCACCCACTCTTCTGCCTACCAAAGCTGCTTACAATTTCTGCTTTCTGTCTCCCGGTACATATTGTGTTCTCCCCCACCTAGAAAGCCCTTTCTTCATCTCTGCTGAGCGAATTCTTTTCCCAACCTTTGAGACTCAACTCAAGTGTCACCTCCCCCAAAGAGCCTTCCCTTACCCTTCTCATCTGCTAACTTAACTGCTCCAATTGTGGGCCTCACAGAGCCCCAGGCTGACGTCTGTGCTCATCTATCTTAACGCTTACCACCTGGGAGGTGCAAGAGAACCCAGTGCTAAACACACAGACTCTGAGCAGAAATTTTAGCATTTGAATCCCAGTTCTGATATTTACTAGCTGTGTGACCTTAGATAATGCACTTAACGGTCTGTGCTTCAGTTTCCTTTTTTTTTTTTTTTTTTTTGAGACAGAGCTTTGCTCTGTCACCAGGGGCCAGGCTGGAGAGCAGTGGCGCAATCTCGGCTCACTGCAACCTCTGCCTCCTGGGTTCAAGCAATTCTCTTGCCTCAGTCTTCCAAGTAGCTGGGACTACAGGCACGCGCCACCATTTCTAGCTAATTTTTGTGTTTTTTTTTAGTAGAGACGGGGTTTCACCATGTTGGCCAGGATGGTCTTTATCTCTTGACCTCGTGATCCACCTGCCTAGTGATCACCTTCCTCCCAAAGTGTTGGGATTACAGGCGTGAGCCACCGTGCCCAGATGCTTCAGTTTCTTTGTCTGTAAAATGAGGTTGATGAGTGCCTACCTCATTAGGTTGTGAGGGCCAGATAAGTTACTATACACAGAAAGCACTTAGAGCAGGCTTGGCAATTAATAAGCAGTTTAATAGAGTTGATCCTTGTTATTATTATTGACTTATCTGTATACCTCACTGGGTTGTAAACTCTGTGAAGATAGCAGTGTGTTTTTGATTTCTGTATCCCCTTGTCCACAGTAAGCATTTAATAAATATAAGTTAGATTTGTAAACTCCCTGAAGGCAGAAGCATGAAAAACTGATGTATTTCTTTTCTTCCTCCCTCCCTCTCCTTCCCTTCTTTTCTTTTCTTCCAGTCTGTCTGACATCATTTATTCATTCAACAAATGTTTACTGAGCACTTGATATATGAGTAATTATTGTTCACGTCCTTGGTTTCTAGGAGCATAATACAGTGCATGAGGCACTGAATTAAGAGTTGAAAAAAACAGGCCAGGCACAGTGGCTCACGTCTGTAATCCCAGCACTTTTGGAAGCTGAGGCAGGCAGATCACCTGAGGTCAGGAGTTCAAGACTAGCCTGGCCAACATGGTGAAACCTCAGCTCTACTGAAAATACAAAAAAGTAGCTGGGTGTGATGGCGCACACATGTAGTCCCAGCTACTCAGGAGGCTGAAGTGCGAGAATCGCTTGAACCCAGGAGGCGGATGTTGCAGTGAGCTGAGATCGCGTCACTGCACTCCAGCCTGGGAAACAGAATAAGACACCATCTCAAAAAAAAAAAAAGTTGAAAAAATCTTGAGTCCTGGCTAACCCCTTATAGGCCTTTCACATCAAACAAGGATAATAGTATCTTTCACCCTCCTCTGTTTCCATAATGTTATGACGCTATCGTGAGATAATGAATTTATAGAAAGTATAGGACAATCGTCAAATGTAAAAGATTTATTTTCCTAACCCACCTTATTTCTTTTTAATGGCTCTAGAACAAAGGCATTGGTGTGACCTACGATTATTTGCATACTGCTCTTCACAGATGAGTTGGAGAAAATGTTAAGGGAGAAATAAATGTGCCGAGGCTGCGAGAAGTGAGAAAGCTAAGGGAACAGCTTCATTGTACAGAGTCATGCAGTCAGCAATCAGCAGCTTCCAAGGTGTGTTTCAAACAACACTTATTCCAGGTGCGGGAGGGAGTTACCTATAGTCAAATAAATTTGGGAGACACTGGGTTAAGCAAATCCAAACCAGTGTCTTTGTGGTAGGACTTTCTAGCACCTTGAATAAGCTAGTGTGCACCATGAATCTCCAAGAAGGGGACCTCAGATGTATGTAGGGTGCAGAATTTTCTAAAGTCATTGACTTCAGAACTTTTTCCATTAAATGTCTTAAAAAACAAGTGTTCCATGGTACACAGTTTAGACAAGCACAATAGAAAACACTGTTTTGAACCATCTTTCTTACCTACAGACATTGAAAGTGAGATCCAGAGAAATTAAACGACTTGCTCCAAGTGACACAGTCAGTAGAAGTCTCATTATCAGTCTAGGGCTTTCTCCAAACAACCACACTAATGCCATTCTCTTCCAAATTCTCAGAAAACAAAGGCCTGAGGCTTCTGATTTAGTTTGCAACTTCAAATTCCAGAATCTCAAGAAAATTCAAAGTAAAATTGTGAAGAAAATAGATGAGCAGATTTCATTGTCTTTCCATTTAGATATTGAATGATCTTATCCCTTCTCTGAAATTCTAAGTTCAAACTATCTTTCAAGTCCCCTGCTTTCAATGCCTAGCATAAGAGAAGAGCTTAAACAATATTTGCTGAGCATGGACTCTGCCATGTTTCTCCTATCACCAGGGAATCACCTCCCTCCCCCATATTCCCATCACACATTATCTGCACTATTCAATGGTAGTTTTCACAATCTTCCTTATAGCTATTTATACACATTCTCTTTCCAGCACTAGATTATAAAATCTTAGAAGAAAGGGTCTATGTCCAATTCAGTCCTATAAGTTGATAATCAAAACTATGTCCCAGGAAAAGAGCTACCATAATCACTTAAACTTTACTGTAAATTAATATGAGTCATTTCTTATGTTGTAATGGCCTGGAAAATTAGGTTTATGCTGCAGTAACAAACAACCCCCAAATCTCAGTGATTTAACCCAATAAAAGTCTCTCATACATGTTACATATCTCACGTGAGTCAGCAGAGGGCTCTGCTCCACACAGTGACTCAGGACCCAGGCTCATCATGGTGGCTTGACCAATGGCCTCCTCAGTTACTGCAGCTAGAGAAAAGAGTGCTAAAGATCTCACACTGCATGTATCATGTCTTGGCCCAGAAGTAACATAAGTCACTTGTGCTCACAGCCCATTGGTTAGAACTAGTTATGTGGTCCTTCCCAACTGTAGTGGGGCAGAGAAGTCTAATATCTCATGTGACCAGAAGGAAAGGAAAATTGGATGTGGGTGAAACACAGAAGTCTCTATCACACAATGGGTTTGTAAAAATTAAGCTTTCTTTGTAATAGTGGTATGATAGGCATCAAACACTTAACAGATGCTGGAAATCACTTTTCATTGGTGAATGAATTGAAAGTTAGAAGTATTTAAAGTAACAGAAAGTGTTAAATGAATAAAGCGTGATATTGGAATTCTAAACCAATTTTGTCCCTACTCTCTGACACTGGCAAAGTTGATCACCATGCTAGACCTTAGATCTCTCATTGTAAAAATTAGAGATTGATTATATAATTTCTAAGGTCCCTTCTAAGGCAAATATT
>NW_016107410.1:5142429-5191967 GCF_001604975.1 Cebus imitator
TGATCTCGGCTCACCGCAGCCTCTGCCTCCTGGGTTCAGGCAATTCTCCTGCCTCAGCCTCCTGAGTAGCTGGGATTACAGGCACGTGCCACCATGCTCAGCTGATTTTTGTATCTTTAGTAGAGACGGGGTTTCGCCATGTTGACCAGGATGGTCTCGATCTCTTGACCTCGTGATCCACCCGTAAGGCAAATATTCTAACATTTTATGGTGGGGTAGGTGGCATTCATCCCAAGTATTACTTTCTCTTTCTCTGTAAGAGAGCTCCTGTTAACAAAGGACCCACCACAGTCAGCAGAATTATGTTTTTAACAAAAGCTGGGGTTTTGTACTAAATAAATGGAGAAGCCACAGAGGAGAGAACAGCTCAGACAGGAAGAATCCAGAAATAATCTTTCATTTCAAGCCAGAGTCAAGAAGGAGCCTTAAGCAGACTGGAGATGTCCACTTTTGTTTTGGGAAATACCAAAGTCATCTCTTTGATCAAAGATTTTAAAAGAAGCAAAAAAATTCTTTCATGTTCTCTGAGCTGCTCTCGGGTCTGATCCCAAGAAACATTGTTGTAACTGAGACAGGGGAACATTAAGTAATGTTATGTTCTTATTTGGCCTGGTGAAACTCTTTATTTATTAAAGCCTTAGGGCTCTTCAGGCCAGGGTTCAGTGTATTAATGTATGTAGTTTGCCTCCCTAGACAGAAGACAAATTTCAAAACCCTTTGCTTTAGAGTGACCCATTTTGAGCCAAGATATTAACTCTGAAGCTTTTTCTTTCTCTTTTCTTATGCTGTAAAAGATATTTGGGGCCATGCTAGCAAAAGGTCAAGATTCAACACCTCACTCCTCCCCTTACCAATGCCTCTCTTCACGATCCCTACGTGAATTGTTTTTTTTCGTTTTGTTTTGTTTTTTGAGACAGAGTCTCGCTCTATTTCCCAGGCTGGAGTGCAGTGGCGTAATCTCGGCTCACTGCAACCTCCACCTCCTAGGCTCAAGCGATTTTCCTGCCTCAGCCTCCTGAGTAGCTGGGATTATAGGCACACACCACCACACTTGACTAATTTTTGTATATTTAGTAGAGATGGGGTTTCACCATGTTGGTCAGGTTGGTCTTGAACTCCTGACCTCAGGTGATTCACCCTCCTTGGCCTTCCAAAGTGCTGGGATTACAGTTGTGAGCCACCGTGCTCGGCCATGAATTGTATTCTTAATGTAATCTGGCCCACCAGTATTTCTTGAATACTAGTAATATGCAAACTATATGCTAGTGTGACATGAGAAGACCCTAGTCCCTGTTTGCATGGGTCTAGGAAGGTCCTGGGGAGACAAACATGAAGACAAACCACTCCAGGAGTGTGGCAGCTGCAGTACCGGAGGTACCTATAGCAGGGTGGGGAGCTGGGGGTGCACATCACTGCTTGAGGGGCTCACGAGGTGATTTCTGGGAAAGAGTCCTTAGCTTAAGGCCTGAAAAATCAATAAAAGTTTGCCAGAGGTAGGTTCTGGGGAAGGGTGGGGGAACAAGGGTGTCCCAGCCTTAGCCTAGGCCAAAGCACAACAGAATAAAATGGTATTCCATGCTCGGAGAACTTCAAATAACTTCAGGTAGTATAGAAGAGAGTTGTGTAGGGGCAGAGCCAGGGAGAGATCAGGAAAATAAAGTCCCCAACCTCCAACATCCTCTCTCTCCAATATTCTGCCAAATCTCTCGGGAGGTTCAACTCAACAAGAAGCTAGAGCCTATTGACATTGACAATAAAGAGCACTAGGTCTGGAGAGACAAATGGAAGATGCCCAGCAATTTACTCCTGGCTCTGTTGACACTGTTGCTGGCTATGAGAGAGATATTGATGGTTAGGACTCTGTCCATCATGCTAGTAGCATTCTCCCCTTTTTCATGGTCTTTTACTTCACATCCCAAGCAATGCTGCCCTATCCTATCCTGGAATGTACTCTATGGGGTGTGAAAGACAAAATGTGCCAGACAACTAAAGGGATGATTTTATTTAGGCTGTTGCAACAGAGAGAACACTCATGAGTGAAGAACGCTGAGGAGCAAGCAGGGAGTCTGGGGTTTTATGATGTAGGTAAACAAGAAAATCATGACAATGAGTGGAGGCAGGTCTTACCTATGTCATACAGAGGAGGCTGATTCTTTGTGGTTAATCATTTCCCAGAATACAAAACAGTGAGAGGATTTCTTAACTCACTGGTTTCTGTGAGGACAGGGCTCAGATAAAGTTTAACATTGCCAGATCCCCCCTCAGTTCAAAACAAGTCAATATTATGCCTCACTGAACAACTCAGAAGTGATCATAAGCCCTCTGGGTGAGGCAAAGCAGGATCTAAGAAAGTTTCTCAGGGACTCTTCTTGGCATCGTTCTTGCAAAGTTACTTGAGCCATCTGTTGACAGGCAGTGGCAAAGATCAGTTCTTTTCAAGTCCTGGATATCAGGCATCTTACATTTAAAAAGAGAGCTAATAATGTAAAAGACTGCATTAAACTAAAAAGCTAAGAGTTGCAACCAGACTGTAAATAGTCTGACGGATGCCAGGAGGTCAGTGAAGGAAAATCTTTCGCCTATGCAACGCCATTCATTGAGTTTCTTCAAGTTAGGACGTCAATACTCTGGTGATGTTGTCCACGGTCTTGGTTGTCTCCCATATAAGAGCATGCATGACCTGAGCATTTTGCTGGACTTTCTTCTTTAATGGCCCCAACACCAGCCAGCCAGCAGTGTGTCCAGCAGAAAGTTCAGCCCGTGAATAATCTGTTGCAACGATTAATCCTTTGACATTCACATCAAGTTGTTGGACCTTAGTTCTCAGGGCTTCTTTGGATCCTAGAGAAAAGAGCCAGAGCAAGGCAACTTGGAGTTTCAATAAATAGGAATTTGGGTAATCAGGTATTTGTCCTCCATGACACCAGGTCAGGTGGGAGAGATGAAAACTGGAAAACTTAGCATGCAGTGTTGTAGCTACATACCGAAGGAAACTGGAAGAACTGAATATTTGGTGTGGATTGACAAGTTGGGCAAAGTAACAGGATCCAATCTAATTTGCAAATAGAAACCACAAGTGATTCTTTTACCTGATAAAGAGACAGAGGGGACAAAGACAACCCTAAATATCTACCAGAAAGATAGATTGTGAATATCCATGAAGTATGTGCAATTTACATAAAAGTAAAAAATAGCTGAAAAGTCATGAAGAGGGTCAAAATCTGATAACTGGGAAAGATTTACTCTGGGAAATAATTTTCCACTCATACACAGAATTTCTCTCCACAGTCACCTTTTGCTTGATCAAAAATATTCTCAGAGGCCGGGCGCGGTGGCTCATGCCTATAATCCCAGCACTTTGGGAGGCCGAGGTGGGCAGATCACCTGAGGTTGGGAGTTTGAGACCAGCCTGACCAACATGGAGAAATTCCATCTCTACTAAAAATACAAAATTAGCCGGGCATGTTGGCACATGCCTGTAATCCCAGCTATTCAGGAGGCTGAAGCAGGAGAATCGCTTGAACTGGCGAGGCAGAGGTTGCAGTGAGCTGAGATTGTACCATTGCACTCCAGCCTGGGCAACAAAAGTGAAACTCTGTCTCCAAAAAAAATATATATACATATATATATCTATATATATATGTATATATATTCTCAAAGAGATTATCCTTCAACACAAAATAACGGTGGTCTCATTCCATTTGGCCTGCTTATTTATATAAGTGCAGCAAGAATAGTGTAGTTTACCATATACAGGTCTTTTTAAGTTTGCTTTGATGGAAGTGTTCATAAGGAATCTCACATTGGACTTTTAAAAGGCACATACGTTTAGGAAACCAAACCAAGCACTTACCACCAGTTCTCACCTGTAATACCTATAGATTTGAGTGAATTCCTCTCTTCTTCAGGTCCCCAAAATATCTTCACATTCCTGAACCTCCCAGGAAGTAACTTCTCTTACTCAATGGAAGTGCTAGGAATCTTACAAGCTGAGCAGAGGACAGCTTTCCCAAGAATGCTCTGTAAGCATTGGCTCCATAATGTCAGCCTTTGTCCCTTAAAAGTGTTTGGTCATATCTAATTAAATAAGCATCATTCTCAAATATGACATTCTAGGTAAAGCCACAATTGCATAACCAAGATTTCTAATTATGTCCTGCTAACAAGGAAGACCTCATTATTGAACCTATTCAAATAGTTATAGTGCCATAAAAACAAAATGCTTAATAGTTCCTGAACTCTGAAGAGATCAGACAGGGAGAAAGAGATAAATGTTTCATTTCTGTTAATAAAAGCATAGTCAATTAAGTTGTTATGAGTTATAGACACCTTAAGAGAAAAGACAGCTTAGAGGATTCCTCATATCCCAAAAAAATAAAGCTTTAAAATAGTAACAATATTCAACAAAAACCTCTATCATCCCCCATCAGTTCATTCAGTACTATGTGATTAATCCTTGCTCCTTTCAATGTTGGGTTAGCAATCTCATGAACCTATTAGTTTTTTAACTGAAATCCTGAAAATTCTGACTCAGTCCACTGATAAGGATATGGCCTCTAAGTTGCTTAAGCAAGGCCTTCAGAAGCCTCCACTCATTGTCCCTCACAACATTGTTTCCACAGGGCTCTGAGATTGTCCTTTGTTGAAGAAAAACCACTCAGGCCTACAGCTGATTGTAAGACCTCTCAGGGAAGCATCAGAGGAAAGCAACACTCATCTGTAGATGACAAAATATTTAAACTGGCTGTGTTTAATTTATTACTGGTCATTTTCAAAAATGAAAAAATACTGAGGAAAGTTTATTACAAGAATAATGTAACTGACAAGAAAATGTGGTTGTTTCTATGGTGTGCAAAACAAAATAAAGCCAATCCAAAACACGTTTTAGATAAAATATCCATAAACATAGTGATTAATCCTATTTTCAAAGAAGAGTGGGTATTATATCTAGTTTGTGAAAGTGGATGAACATAATTTTTACAGAGAAAAATTTCTTTGACTGGTCATGGTGGCTCACACCTGTAATTCCTGCACTTTGGGAGGCCAAGGTGGGCAGATCACCTGAGGTCAGGAGTTTGAGGCCAGCCTGGCCAACATGGTGAAACCATTTCTAGTAAAAATATACAAATTAGCTGGGCATTGTGGTGGGTGCCTGTAATCCCAGCTACTTGGGAAGCTGAGGCAGGAGAATCACTTGAACCTGGGAGGTGAAGATTGAAGTGAGCCGAGATTGTGCCACTGCACTCTAGCCTGGGCGACAGAGTGAGACTCTGTCACATACACACAAAAAAATTCAGATATAGTATATAACAATCCTGAGATGTACACCATGAATATTAAGCATATAGTTAGAATATACCAAAAATATGTGGAAAACATGAAGTTCAGGGATTCACTAAGTCTGGAGTAAGTCCTAAACATCTGTATACTAATAAAATTTCATAGGCAAGTGATATGAAACCCCACTTGAAAACCACTGGTCTAAAAGATGCTAGGTTCCAATTAAAGTTCTGAACAAGTTAGCACTGAAAAAAAGTGAATGAAACGTTGAATGCTAACACCATACTGTTGCTGTCTAATATGAGGCAAAATAGTACCAGGACTCTGGGAAATAGAAATATATCATGGACAGAGAGGGCATTGACAATTCTCCAGGAACTTCCCATATAGCCATAATTTCAAAATATTTACAGTAACATTTAACTCATACAAATTTAACCTAGGGAAGGTTATGCTTCTTTTCTGATTTGCCAACACTATCCATGGACTTCATCAATAGTAACATATCAAATAAACCTAATTATTTCTAGACCCTTCCTTTTTTACAAGGTAAAGGAACAAATTCCTTGTCATTTCTCCAGAAGCCCTCTCAAAAACCTAAAAGGCAGTCTTAGGTATAAAAAATATTATTTAGGATTCAATTTAGGAAAGGCAAAATATCAAAAGCTGTCAGGAGATCTGAACATTGATCAAGATATGATCATGGATTACTGAGAATAATACTTGGTTATCAATTTCATCAAAGTGATGATAACAGCTTTAAGAAATACATGTAGGAGGTAACATGATGGTGAAGAACCTTAACTCAGCTCTTTCAAAAGTGAGAAGACTTTGTTCTCTTAAATAATCAAGGACATGAAAAAGTCAACATAAAGAACAGTACATTTTTCTTATAATACTCAGAATCTTTGTTATCTAGGCAGATTACACAGAAGGTAAGAATAATTGCTTGTACAATTGCTTATTAAGAGCAGACCAATAATAATAGCAAAATTCTCTCAAAATTTAGTTTGAGAGAATCAGGCTATAGTTTTGCATCAGTACAGTCCCTGCTGCTAAAGATCTTTTTGAAAATCTTACAAATAAATCACAAACCTTATCCAGCTTTGACCATGACAAACAAAATTCCATTTCTATAAACTTTCTACAACTTTTTATATTCGTGTTTTGTCCTAATGTTTTCTCTGTCTCATTTGGAATAACCAGTCGTTTAACTATAGAACAAAACTACTCTCTTTTTCACTTCACAAAAGCACATCCCCTTTAGTTCAACTTCTGAAAGTGGCAAAAAAACAAACAAACCAAAAAATAACCACACACACACACACACACACACACACACATACTTATTAACAGACCCAAAGGTATACCCTCTCCATATCATACATGGGAATTTCAGGAATACTCTATTTATGTAAGCATTTATTTATTCCTAAGCCAATCAATATAGAGGACCTTTAAAAGATTTTATAATGTAATGCCATCCAGAGGTAGGAAAATATTACAAACTCACTAATATGTGTACACTGTACATACAGATACAGATAGATAGCTTATAGATTCAATTTTAAAATTTTAGCCAAGGGTCTGGGCACTGGGACTCTATAATCCCAGTACTTTGGGTGGCCAAGGCAGGTGGGTCACTTGAGCTCAGGTGTTCAAGACAAGTCTGGGCAACAAGGCAAGACCTCATCTCTACAAAAAAATACAAAGCTTAACTGGGTATGGTGGCGTGCGCCTGTAGTCCCAGCTACTTCGGAGGCTGAGGTGGAAAGATCACTTGAGCCCAGGAGGTTGAAGCTGCGGTGAACTGTGATCACTCCACCACACTCTCGCTTGGGTGACAGAGACCCTGTCTCAAAAAATAAATAAAGTAAAATGAAATTTTAGCCATGGGTCAAGCATAACTACAGATAAAAAACTCATTGTTTTCTTAATTGATTTGAGCCCAAAGTAGACAAATACACAAACAGAAAAGAGTAATGAAGCAGATTGTCGTGCCTCTCCCAGCAGAGACAGGACCCTAAAACCAAAAGAAGCTGGCAGTAGAAATCATGCAAGTACTCAAAAAGAATCAAAATCAAATTTTACTATACTATCAATGGGCAAGAGTCTCAAACCCAAAACAGAGGCAGACTCACCATCGGCTCCTCCTGCCAGTGGCCGGGGGAGCAAACCCAAGGACCTGAGGACTCATGGGAAAGGCCCAGACCTGAGTCATGGCCCCAAACTGTCAAAGACAAAATGAACTAAACCACAAGGAGATGATTTAATTCAGTCTATTACAATAGGGAAAATATACTACAGTGAGGAATCTCAAAGAAAAGGAAGTAGATCTGGGGTTTCATAAAATCAGGAATCGTCAGGAAGAATGGAGGTAAGTCTTATCTATTGGTAGCGGGGAGGGTTATTTGAAACTAGCAGTTTTCTGGAACACAAAGGGGTAAGAGATTTCAGAAACCAAAGAATAGAAGGATCTTACCTGTTGCTGTTTTCCTGGAGTATGGGGGGCGGAGTATTGTTGAGGGCTTACCAAGCAACTAAATGCAAACCACTGTAGAATGATGCCCAAGTTGAAAGTTATTTTAGTGACTTTCAACTTGGGCATCATTCCACAGTGATTATTGCAATCTACTATAAAATCATAGTAAAAACCTTTTTTTTCTTTTTTGAGACAGTGTCTCACTCTGTCACCCAGGCTGGAGTGCATTGGCCTGATGTCGGTTCACGGCAACCTCTGCCTCCCGGGTTCAAGCAATTCTTCTGCCTCAGCCTCCCAAGTAGCTGAGACTACAGGCTCCTGCCACCACACCTCACTAATTTTTTGTATTTTAATAGAGATGAGGTTTCGCCATGTTGCCCAGAGTGGTCTTGAACTCCTGAGCTCAGGCAATCCGCCTGCCTTGGCCTCCCAAAGTGCTGGAATTATAGGTGTAAACCACCATGCCCAGCCTTAAGAAATTTTTTTACCCTAAGAGTCAAACACTAAAGTTTACAAATGATTTATCTTTTAAAATATTACTTCAGACAGAGTCAGTGACATTCCTACTCCAGTAAGGGGTCATGTGGAAGGGAAGACGTTGTGCAAAAGCATCTACAGTGTTGCAACTTCAGGGCACCAAGAGTTCCAGACTGGGCACTGAGGTGGCGTCAAGGAAAGGGGAGGCTGAGAGGTAGCCAAGGACAGGATCGGGAGGGACAGCTGGGCCTTTCACACAAATTAGAGCTCAGTCTGCAAGGAAGTGGGAAGGGTTTGGAGTTAGGAGTGTGATGCCATTTTGCTAGAAGCCTGAGCAGCAGGGTCAAACTCTCTGGGCTTGGATCTAGATTTTACCACCATGGCTCTGTGATCTTGAACAAGTCATTGTAAAATGATGTTAATTGCATCTATTTCAGGGGAGTGTGGTGAAACTGCAAGGAAAATGAGCAAAATCACGCCTGGCATGTAGAATTAGCCGTGACTACTGCTCGAATTTCAGTCGTTGTTACATTTTTGCACTTTCTTAGCTGATTGTTGCTGCCTGGGAACTCTGACACCAGTGAGTCTCCAATATTCCCTTATAGGAGTGACTAACATCAATCTGGTTGAAAGTTGTGGAGGTAGGTAAAGACTCCACTTAAAACGCATCTGCATAGCTATTTAGGCAAGAGTGACTAAAGTTAACTGATCAAATAAAATAATGAGGTTCTGGAGGTCAGGGTGTGGTTAAAGTCTCGCCGATGCTACACTTACTGTGTGTGGAGGAGGGCAGGAAATGAGACTGACTGAGATGTATGGCAATGGCTTACACTATGCAGCTCTAGGAAGGTTCCTTTTACGTCAGTATCTACTTCGTGCTCCTGCTTAAACCTCTGCTGCAATGAAAGCAGGGAACTCAAGTAAGATGGACCGAGAGAAGCACCAACAGTCTAAATATGTCTGAGGCTTGAAATGCAGAGGAAGCTACAAAGCCATGGCAAAGGTTGAGTTTGTTTGTTAAAATATACGATATGTTTCTGCACTAGTATGTTTATTGCAGCACTATTTACAATAGGCAAAACTTGGAACCAACCCAAATGCCCATTAGTGGCTGACTGCATATAGAAAATGTGGCACATGCACACCATGGAATACCATGAAGCCGTAAAAAAGAATGAGTTAATGTCCTTTGCAGGGACATGGATGAAGCCATCATTCTCAGCAAACTAACGTGGGAACAGGAAAACAAACACAGCGTGTTCTCACTCATAAATGGGAGTTGAACATGAGAACACATGGACACAGGGAGGGGAACATCACACACCGGGGCCTGAGGGAAGATGGGGGTAAGGAGAGAGCATTAGGACAAATACCTAATGCATGTGGGGCTTAAAACCTAGATGAGGGGTTGATAGATGCAGCCAATCACCATGGCACATGTATACCTATGTAACACAGCTGCACATTCTGCATATGTATCCCAGAACTTAAAGTAAAATAAAATAAAATAAAATAAATATGTATACGATGTGTTTCATTAAAATATGAGAAATTCAGATAACAGCATCTCAGCCTCCTCATAAGGATGCACACGCAGGAGATTTGTTTGTCTCAGAGACTGCTCTAACCCTCATTAGTAATGTCAACTTGATTTGCTTCTAGTTTCCAGCCTAGCTGAGCTGGTAAATTTTTTTAGAGCATGAGGTCTCTCATATTGCTGTGCAAATGTCTGCTGCCTGCAGACACAGGCCACCAGCAGTTCAAAGCCAATTTCTGCCCCCCACCTCAGTCAGGAATGGCATTGTGGGGGCATGTGTCATGGTCTGAGAACAGGGCAGCAGAGGACCACTACCATTTTTTGATGTCATGCAAGCAAAATACCCATTCTTTTTCCATGATTGGATATCTATTCTTTTCCCATAAGTTTCAAGTCATAGCTTACTTAAAACATTAGAATGAAATATTACCCCCACCCGACTCCTTCAGCAGGATAGAGGACAAAGAGAACACAGAAACCTAAACACTCGTGGCAGAAACGTCCGTAGAAAAATGCCTCTGTTTCCAAATTAATTTGGGTAGTGTCACCATTTGCCTTGCTACTGTGTCAAGCCTTGCTTCCAGGGGCAGAAAGGTTTTACACAAATAGATTGTTAGTGCTGTAGGGAGTTGAAGTTTACTCAATCACTACAAGAGTCATGGCTTTCAGAGCTTCTGACCATGACCCAGTGTAAGAAATACACATTTATTATGACCCAGTGCACATATCCATAAGCAAAGCAAAACTTCCATGGTATAAGTTCTCCCACCTTGGCTCATTACTAGCCATCAACCTCATGTCACAGAACCACTGAACATGAGTTGGGAAGAGGTGTGTACAACCAGCTGTCAGCACACAACTGCTACACACACACACACACACACAATAACAACAGTTAAGAAACTGCTGAACTAGTGTTGCAGAGAACACATTTTGGGGAACTCTATCTAAATTGCAAAACTTGTAAATCAGGGAAAAGAGACTAGGCAACACCTGAAGGTTTTCTTTGCAGAAGCCTTTTGGAAGCTTGTTTCAGCAAAACAACCTCCCCTGTAAGTTAATCTGTTAGTAAGGTTCTAAGAAAGGTGGTTTCTCTATTTTAATCTCTGCCTTCTCTGATTCTTCTGTAGTTCAGAAACATTTTGCTTCAGCCAGATGATATTTTCTTTGGAGGCAGTTTTTACAAAACACTAAAAATTAAGTCTGATACGCTATAAAATGAAGAGTGAAGGGTATGTGTGTGTATAAATTCATGTGATTCCAGGTATTCTGAACAATTGAATGAACATTGGCAGCTTTCCCTTAGACCTTCAAATTATTTTGCAAATAAAATAATCATATTGCTGCATAACAAACCATCCTAAAAATCAATGGCATTCAACAATAAGCATTTCTTTCTCACACAATTGAGGGTTAGCTGCAGGGACTATCTGCCTACTCTCTTGTCTGTGGAGCAGTTGAGGGCTCCACTTGGAGCTGGGTTTGGTTGGGCAGCTTTGTTCCAGATACCCCATCTCTTGGGATCACAGGGCTAGACTGAAGAAACCGTGCCTTCTCATAACAAGAGAGCAGGAGGAAATTGGAAAGGTCCCTGGACGGTATCACTCTTGCCTCTTTCTATTAGCCAAAGGAAGTCACTCCCTCTTTCTCTCCCACCAATGAGAGGGCAGTGCAAAATTATATGCCAAAGGGCATGGTTCCAAGGAGGAGGGAAGAATTGGGGCTTGTGGAAGGCTGAATAATGCACTCCAAAAATCTCTACATCCTAATCTCTGGAACTTGTGAATTTATTTTACATGACAGATGTAATTAAATTAAGGATCTTGAGATGGCTAGATTATCCTGGATTTTCTAGATGGGCTCAGTGTAATCCCAAGGGTCCTTCTAAGAGGGAGACAGGAGATCAGAGTTAGAAGAAGTATATGGGATGACGGAAGCAAGAAGAAAAGGCAACGTAATGTGAGGTCATGAGCCAAGGAATGAGAACAGCCTGCAGAAGATAGAAAAGTCAAAAAGGCAGAATCTTCTCTGAAGTTTTCAGAATGAAGGCAGTCCTCCCAACACCTTGATTTCAGGCTTCTGACCTCCAGAAATATAAGAGAATAAGTTTTTATTGTCTTTAACGTGGACCAAAAAGTATCTACTAGGTTTATGGTAATTTTGTTACAGCAGCAATAGAAAACTAGTACAGATTGTGGTATCAGGAAGTGGGGTGCTGATGTAACAAATGCCTGCAAATGTGGAAGTGGCACTGGAATTGGGTAGAGAAGGCCTAGTTTGCACTGAACAGGCTGTTGGTAGAACAATGGATGTTAAACACTCTGCTGGTGAAGGCTCAGGAGGAAACAAGGAACATATTATTGGAAACTAGAGGAAAGGGGATCATGTTACATAGTGGCAGAAAGATTAGCAGAACCATGTTATATATTTATTTGGATTAAAGAATTTGTCAATCATGTACTTGGATATTTAGCTGAGGATAGTTCCAAGCAAAGTGTTGAAGTTACAACCCGGCTTATTCTTTATAACTTACAGTAAATGTCAGAAGAAAGAGAGAAATTGAGGAAGGAACTGTTAAGCAAAAGAAACCAGAATGTAATGATTTTGTGAATTCTCAGCTTGTCCAGATTGCAAAAAATGATAAAATTAGGAGATTTACAGTCAGGAAAGTGTGTTCTAGAGAGAAAGCTACAGGTATGGATTTTTTTTCCAGGCTGGATTGCAGTGATGCAATCATGGCCCACTGCACTGTGGAACTCCTGGGCTCAAGGAATGCTCCAGCCTCAGCCACTCACGCAGCTGAGACTACAGGCAAATGCCACCATGTACGGTTGCTTTAAAATTTTTTTTCATAGAGATGATGTCTCACTATATTGCCCAGGCTGATCTTGAACTCCTGATTTCAAGCAATCCTGCCTCAGCCTCTCAAAGTGCTAGAATTATAGGCATAAGCCACCACACCTGGCCTAGACAACCTTTTGCTAGTGTCTGAGAAGAAACAAAATGTCACAGTATTCTGTCACACAGAGAGATCTTTGAGGAAATTAAATACATGACTCGTGGATTCCTTCAGCCATCTCATGGGGCTATCTAGGAAAGATCTGTGGAAGAGCCTCTTACCTAATGGACTGAATCCTGTGACATACATAGGAGACCCACGAGATTCTTGATGATGTTATACTAGCAGCAACACTGCCAACTTAGCCAGAAAGAGAAAAAAGAAGACAAAAATTGTAATAGGTTGTTGCACTTCCAAAATTCTATAGGCAGGAAACAGGCTGATAAAACTACTTAAGATGAGCCAGGCGCTGTGGCTCACACCTGTAATCCCAGCACTGTGGGAGGCCATGGTGGTGGATTGGTTGAGGTCAGAAGTTCAAGAGCAGCTTGGATAACATGGTAAAACCCTGTCTGTACTAAAAATACAAACATTAGCTGGGTGTGGTGATACATACCTGTAGTCCCAGCTACTCAGGAGGCTAAAGCAGGAGAATCGCTTGAACCCAGGAGATGGAGGTGCAGTGCGCCAAGATCGTGCCACTGCACTCCAGCCTGCACAACAGAGCGAGACTCCATCTCAAAAAAACCCCAAAAAACAAACAAATAAACAACAACAACAAAAAAAAACGATTTAGATGACAACATGAGCACTCTTCATGAAAAAGAAAGTATGATTCAGAGGAGAGAGTCTCAGGCTCAAAAAGAGTAGAGCCAAGAGCCACAGAGAATTAATCCCAGTTTTTGAAATGGGATTTTCACAGTTGGATTTCAAAATTTGCTTGGGACTAGTGACTCCTTTCTTCCTTCCATTTTCCCGTTTTTGAATAGGAATATGTGTAATTGTTATCCTGTGCATGTCTCATAGTGTATTTTAGGAGCAGATAAATTATTTTCTAGTTTTACGGGTCCAATGGTAGAGAGGAATTTTTCCCCTAGATGGATCATACTCAGAGTCTTATCCGCTTTTTATTTAGATAATTTAGATTAATAAATTTGGGGCTTTTTAAATGGTAATATTCAAAGAGAATTTGGACTTTGAATTGATGTTATGATAGGTTGAGATTTTGGGGAATACGGAGAAAGAGCAAATGTAGTTTGAAATGGAATGGATGTGAATCTTTGGGATTCAGAGGGCAGACAGTGGTAAGCTAAATAATGATCCCCCAAAGATGTTCCCAACGTAATCCCTGGAACTTGTGAACATTACATGGCAAAAAAGGACTTTGCACGTGGTTGCTAAGGATCTTTACATGGGGATACTATCCTAGATTACCTATGCAGATCCTAAATATATCACAAGAATCCTTATAAGAAGGCAGCAAGAGGGCCAAAATGTGATGAAAAAGCAGTGACTTGGCCGGGCACGGTGGCTCACACCTGTCATTTCAGCACTTTGGGAGGTGGAGGCAGGCAGATCACTGGAGGTCAGGCATTCAAGACCAGCCTGGTCAATGTGGTGAAACTCCGTCTCTACAAAAAATACAGAAATTAGCTGGGCATGATGGCAGGTGCCTGTAATCCCAGCTACTTGGGAGGCTGAGGCAGGAGAATCACTTGAACCTGGAAGGCAGAAGTTGCTGTAAGCTGAGATTGTGCCATTGCACTCCAGCCTGGGTGACAACGNAAAAAAAAAAAAAGCAGAGGTTGGAGAGATGCTGCCTGGAACCAATGAGTACCACAGCTCTAGAATTAGAAGAAACAAGGAATAGACTCTCCCTGATGGTCTCCAGAAGGGATTAGTTCTGCTGACAATTGATTTTTAGTCCTTAAGACTCATTCTAGACTTCTAACCTCCAGAACTGTGAAATAACACATTTCTAATATTTTTAGTTGTTATGTTTGAAGTAATTTGCTACAGCAGCAATTGAAAACTAATATAGGGTCATTAATACAATCTTCTGTAGAAATAAACCTTGCTCCCCTGTTTTTACATATAAAATTGTCTTAACCATTATCATTATTTAAAAAATATGCAGTTTGTGAACATTTGACATTCTCAAATGTGAGTTGACCTTGTGCTGGACCAATCTGTCTTCTGAAAGAAAGCACCTTTACTTTAAAAATAAAAGTCAGTGAGTAATTGGATTGGAAATGCAGAAATGTTCATTATAAGCAACAGTAGCAACAGTTAGTTGAAAGCTTAAAATAATGTGTGATGGAATAACAACCATTAATATGAGAGTATTTGAAGTCATTAAGAGGGATTTTGTAGTTACAAATGCCCCCTCCTTCCTCCTCAGTTTTGCTGGAGAGAGGCTGGGGAGTCCACATCATAAAGATAGAAACAGTGGGGAAGGAGAACAGAGGAGAGAGCTGGAGACTTATGGAACATAATACTCTGGAGTGGCTGTACCATGTGATCAGCGCAGCTTAGAGAGGAAGGGAAAGAGGACTTAAAAATATATATTGCTGTAAATCATATAAATGTATTTGGATTCTCCTTGAAGTTTGCAAGAAATATAGGGTAAGAATATGAACTGTCTGGAAATTTCTTTTGATTGTTGGATGGAAGATACATAGGACACATCAGTGGTATTATTTGGGATTCTTCCTCAAAGGTTACTTGATCCTTTAGAAATGTGTTTAGGTTATAGGTGTTAGAAAAGTGGAACGATAATACCGTAACAAATAGGAATTCGTTTACTTCATGGAAGAAGAAGCCTGGAGCTACAGAGTTGTGGAGCTTCAAAACGGTTCTTCAAAGACCCAGGCTCCTTTCATCTTTCCATACTGCATTATCCAACTGGCCTTTCAGTTTAGGCTTATACCTTGCGTTTGAATGATGGCTGTTGAGCTTCCAGGCTTTATGACCTCATTCAAAGGCAGGAAGTCCAGGGGTGTCCAGGGTAAGCACTTAGAAATCCTCCTGCATTTCTTTTTAAAGGAAACAAAATATCTTTCCCAGAATCCCTCAGAGGACTTTCCTTTGGCCAGAACTGGATCACATGCTGCCCCGCCCCCTCGCACTGCTAGAGTAGAGCCTGAGAAAGCAAATACCTGTTTTTGCAGACCCCAAAGTAGGATGAGCAAAGGAAATGGGACTTGCAATGGCTTTAGGTTGACCATCCAATGGTGTCTGCCGCAAGTGTATCCACTCTTTTTTTTTATTCAAAGGGCTTGAGGCTAACGGGTTTGGGAACTGAGTGAGGGCGACACTCTTTATTAAGAGGTCTGTCTTCCAAAGAAACGCCACTGCAGAGCTTTCCAAAAATGCTGGCATTCCCCTCACCAGTGGACTCCTCAGTGCTGAGATGAATATGTGTCTCTGGGGCATCTTAGAGAACCTAATATGGAGGTAGATAACTAACACTTATATCTCTTAGAGCATTTTCTTAAATTCTTAGATTCTCTCTTTACATAGCAAGGTATCCCTGGCATCTCACTTTCATAAATTTAGCTTAGCATAGACCTAAAAGCTGAGACTCTGGAACCAGGCTATCTGATTTGAATCCCAGCTTTACCACTTACAAGCGGCCCGTGGGAAGTTGTTTAACCCGTATATACCTGTTTTCCCTTTTATAAATGAAGATGATACTATCTGTCTCATAGGTTTACCATTATGATTAGACAATTTGATGCATGAAAGCACTTTGAAAAGTTCTCGGCACCTAGTAAGGGTTACTGTGTGCCAGCCAGCATTATTGCTTGCACCAGTCTTCATGAGTCTAGGCTTCAGCAGTCAATTAAGCAGATGATGAATACTACTCCCAACTGCTCAAGCAAACACATTGAGTCTAGAATCTTTGCTAATGCCTCCATATCGATACATTCAGCCTGATCTAATGCTATGTTCTTCCCTCCTTGGTCTAGCATTCTTAGAATGTCTCTCCACATGTATTCCCCAGATTTTTGCTTTTATAAATTAGCAGAATTTCACACTTTCTGAGACGGGTAAATCTTTTTCTTTAGAGCTTGCCTTTCTAAATGGCCTTTTGAGATGTGCTGGGCTTTGCAGTGAGAGAAAATGAGGAGTATTTGGCATAGGATATAAAGTTTCAAGGCCACACTCTCAAGCCAAGTAATTAGAAGATCTCAATGAAAGCAGCAAGAGCCTCATAACTGCCTTCATTTGGCAAAGGAAGCCAACATAAGGGCCTGAGGCCTGCCTTTGTCTTGTGTAACTCCATTCGGTCCTCAGCGTCCTACTGAATTCTAATCAATACTTTCTGTTTCAAATAAAAGAGTGGTTTGGCTATGAATGCAAGTGATTTTGTAATTCAGCAATCCAAAAGATTAATATTTGGGGTCTTTTTCACTTACTTTGGTCTCTAGCTGCTAAAAATCAAAAGGTTTTCTGCTTGTCTGTTTTAGAAGTCATAGAAAAGCCCTAGTTTATAGGTACTTTGAGCTGAGAATGTAAGAGTTTGAGCTCATAATTCTCTTTTTTAAAGTTGTTCGGGCTGGGTACGGTGGCTCACACCTGTAATCCCAGCACTTTGGGAGGCCAAGGTGGTGGACTCACAAGGTCAGAAGATCAAGACCATCCTGGCTAACATGGTGAAATCCTGTCTTTACTAAAAATACAAAAAATTAGGCTGGCGTGGTGGCACATGCCTGTAGTCTTAGCTACCTGGGAGGCTGAGGCAGGAGAATCACTTGAACCCGGGAGGCAGAGGTTGCAGTGAGTTGAGATCATGCCACTGCACTCCAGCCTGGGCGACAGAGCAAGACTCCATCTCAAAAAAAAAAAAGCTGTTCAACTCCATAAAAAACAACCACCTTACTCTCACCATCTTATTCCTAAGGCTTATTGCTCAGTTGTCACTTGCTCACTCAAAAGCTTAATTTCAACAAGTACTTCATTGTAGATGTATATAGTTCATAACAAACTTTTGCTGCTGTATACCGTAGGCTACCTGCAACAAAGACCTTTAAAGAAGCTGAGCTTTCAACCCTCAGCCTTAATCAGACTAGATAACCTATCGCTGATTTCATTTATTTCCCTTAGGGTCTATGTTGTTAATTGAAATGTCTGTATCAGTCAGGCTACTTAACCACGAGCAACAGAAACTTCCTCTGACCAATTAAGGAAGATCACTTGAGCCCAGAGGTTCAAGACCAGCCAAGGCAAAACAGAGAGACGCCCCTGCATCTCTATAAAAAAAATTAAAAAGCCGGGTGTGATGGCTTGCACCTGTAGTCCCAGCTACTTGGGAGGCTGAGGTAGGAGGATCACTTGGAGCCTGAAAGGTCAAGGCTGCAGTGAGCTGTGATCACGCTACTGCACTCCAGCCTGGGCAAAAGAATGAGAACCTGCCTCAAAAAAGAAGAAAGAAAAAAGAAGAAGGGGGAGGCCAGAAATATGCATATAGCAAGAACTCCTAAAATCATGTCATAGAAACTGGCAAGGTGAAGATGCTGCCACCTGAGTCGCTATCTGCCAGGCATCACAGCTTATACCATCAACATTATGGCATCAGTCACTGGGCACCACCACTGGCAGTGTTGCCCTAAAAATTTGGTCAGCACCTTTACCATCAGAGGTTTTACCTTGCACCAAGATTGCATAGTGGATAATTCCTCAAGCCATTAGAGTTCAGGTCCTGGGCAGAAAAAAACAAAACAAAACAACATTTGTTTATTTCACAGACCAGTTCCTAGACTGAACCACATGGGTCCCAGCTTTACAAGGTTTACATACATATTGTTATTTTGTTGCTTATAATTTTCATGCAATAGGTTAAGAAACCTGGTCTATATAGGGTATCGTAAATATCCCCTTTAGTATTTATTGTATTCTTCACAGAGTTTCTACATGGATCTTCCTTTCTTCCTGGTTATCTGGGGTGAGGAGCATGATGTAATAGAAAGGTTCTGGGCTTTGGAGTCAGAAAACCTTTGGATTCAATCCTGGCTCCGATCCTTATCAACAGTGCCTATCCTGTAAGTATATTACTTACCTTTTCTAAGTCTTGGCTTCTTTTTCTATAAAATAGGTATAGTAAAATCTGCCTCATGAATTGTTAAAATATAATTCACATAGAGCTTAGTAAGAGATGCTGAGAAACAATATATAGTTGGCCCTCTGTGAGCATGGATTTGGAGGATCCTAAATCCTCAGATTCAATTAACCACAGATAGAAATCTGCACATACAGGGGGCTGACTACACTTGCTTATATGTAAAGAGCTGTGTTTACTATGTTTATAATTGAGCAATTATTTAAAGTACTGTACATGGGACAGACATATGAAAGGAAATGAAGCAACACACAGTAGAATTAGCAATACCAACAGATACTGTTGCATTGTTGTGAAACAGTCCTAACTAGCTTACTTTTTCTAACCTGACACCCATTGTTCACAAGCGGTAGAAATGCTAAAAATGAATCTCTGTTTACCAGGAATGCCTTGACCATCAGCTGTCAGGGCTTTCATTATTGAAATGCTGCTATGTTATTTCTTCCCGAGTTTATAATGAACTATTTCTTGAGAGGATGTGATGAAATATACAGCTGGATCCTAATAAGCATCCTTATATCTAAAACAGTGTCCTTTAGCAATTAATGATCAAAATTGTAATCTTAACTCTGGGGAAAACAGTTTAGATAGTATTAATTTTTCTTAAAGGCATTAAAAGTATGTCATTTATACAAATAAATACAATATATAATACAAGTATGGAAAATGCATATTTGTGTATACATATGAATGTACTTAATTTCTCTATATACATATGCACTTTTTATAAAAATATCCTGAACCAAAAAAAATCTGTAATATCCTCCATAGGAGTGGGTTCATAAAGTTGAAATGATTGATGCCTTTCGGAAATCTCTAGGCAACCAGGTGATACCATTATTAACCACCCATGGGAACTTGGCTTCAAATCGAATCTATTATGATTAGAATCTGCATGATCTGTATCCAGTACAGCAAGGCCCGGCCACCAGATGTCACCATTCTTCTATATCCCTCCTGGTGCTTGAGGAGAGCTAGAGATACTATTTTCTCTCAAGGGACTGAGGGAAATACGTGCCTGAGAACATTACTGGGATTTCACCAAAAGGTCTTTTCTTAGGAAGACCAGTCATCCTTCCCTTGCAGATTTCCTGGTGGCTTTTGAGTATCTCGACTCAACAGTTTCTAATAGCTGAGGAGCCAAGTGGCTGATAATTTGGGGCTCATCTGGTTAGAGCCATTTCCTCCAGCTAAACTTGAAGACAGGACTGACATAAGGTGCCCAAAGCCCAGAGCTTGCTCAGTGCAGGAAAGGCTGTGGATATGCCCTATTAAGGTCCTGGGGTCAGGAGACCTCAACCAGCCATAAGGTCACTTACAAAATGAAGGAGAGGGACTGAATCATTTCTAGGGTCTAAAAATTCCGTAATCCTCAGTTTGTAAACGCCTCTGGTGGGCTGGGTGGGTAGTAGGGTGGGGGTTATCTAAGTCCAAGAAATAAGACCCCAGAGAGGATAGCGAAGTAGGGGTGAAGTCCTGTAGGGCAGATCAGGGGAAACTGAACATGAATCCTTATGAGATCTGGATGTAGTAATCAGTTATGGGGACTGGAACTTGCTGGGGTTATGATCTTGTGGATTCTACCACTCGCTCGATAGCCCACTCTTTCTCCATTCCAGATACTACTAAAAAGAAACTAGAATGTTTATCCATGTAAATATATGGCACTCTCTCTCCCGGGGCTTGGTTGGATTTAATCTGTCATGTCAGTCAATGTTCTCTGTGGTGTCTTCAGGGCATGGGATGTGTTTTATTTGTGAATTTACAATAGTGCAGTTTTCAGCTAGTGCATCCAGAGTGTTCCTAAAATCCGGGAGTGGGAGCAGGGCAGAGAAAGAATAGATTTCATTTATTAAGTGCCTCCTATGTGCCAGATATTGCTAAGTATTTCACATATATTTCTTATCATCTTCACAACAACCTCTTGAAGCAGCATTTATTATGCTCGTAGATAAAGATGAATTCAAATGGTTAAGTGGCCTGCCCAAGGTTACAAAAACCAAATGACAGTATACACACTGCTTTGTGTAATGCATTCTACGAAAGAGGAAACTAAGCCTGGGGGTGTTTTGTTTAAGTTGCCTGCACCCCTAAGATGGTTGAGGCTAGAGGCTCCCCATCACTGGGCTTCGCTGCTGAAAGGCCCATTGTCCTTTGGGGCTTGGACTGCACCGCTCCGGAGGATGCATTGTCATAGAAACATTTGCACACCACCCCTGACCTTGTTAGAATATTATTTAAGGCCGCGATCAGACTGTCCCGCTCGTTCCTTTCTCTCCTTGGGCTGCGGAACAGAGAGAGGCTGGGTGAAGTCCTCCTAGACAGGGTTGAGAGTTTGCCGACGGCCCCTGAGAAGCTGGGGCGTTCCGAATTGGCTGAGCGCGCGGCCGGGGGCGGGGAGTTTGCCGAACGTCCCCGGCCGGAATTTCTGCCTCCTAGAGCCGTGAGCCCAGTAGCGGGGAGAAGTTGGTGAGGTCGGCTAGGGGAGGGTTGCCAGAAATTGAGGACGGACTCCCGCACTGGTCGACTAAACCCCCAGCGGAGCGTCTCTGCTGCGTCGGGGCTGAGGGTGGACGCGCCGTGCGCGTCCCCGCTAGGGCTGGGAGTTTGTAGACCGTCCCTGCCGCGGCCCGCTCCGCGGCGGCCCTGCGGCTCCCGCGGCGGCGGCGGCGGCCCCGGGCGCGATCCAGCCCAGGTAGCCCTGCCGCTGGCTCGGGGCGTCGCGACCCCGCGCCTCGGGCCCCACGGGCACGGCTGCGGGCGGCCGCTCCGGCTGCTGCTGCTGCCCAACCAGGAGGTAAGAGCTGCCCGGTCGGGGTTGTAGCGTCGGAGCTCGCCATCCCCGCGGGGAGATGCGCGCAGAGGGGACCGCGGGGGGCGCGGGGAACCGAGCGCGAGCGGGGAGAGCCCGCACTGGGGTCGGCGCGGCCGGGAGCTTTCGTCCGCCGCTTCTTTGCCGCCTGAGAGGGTGCCCTGGCCCCGGCCGCTCTGCAGGACGCCAGGGTGCAGCCGGGGGATGCGCCTTGAGGAGCCCACCTGCCCCGGGAAGCCGTTCCCGGGGGAGGCTGAACCCCTCAGGCCCCGTGACGAGAGGGCTTGAAGGCTTTCCTAGAGACAGTCCTGAGGAAGCTCCGGTTCCGCGGGCTGGAGGGGAGCTGCCAGGAATGGCAGATGGGCGCTCGGACCGCGGAGGAGCCCGGTGGGGTCACGCTGCAGGCGTGGGCCGGACCAGGGTCCTCGGGACCCAGGAGCACAGGGCGGGCTCAGTCGTGGGCCAGTGGGGTGGAAGAAAGAAGGAGGGAGGCTGGCCCCGATCCCCTAGGGAGAAGGGATGCGGTGAGCCAGCACTCCCGGCCAGGGATTCTGGAGGCCCTGGGGCACCCCGGCCGCTAGGGGACGGCCCGCGAGTCCGCGATCCCGCTGGCGCGCTCGGCGCTGCTGCCGGGTCTGGGAGGCTGCGGGGAGCCCAGAGCCCACACCCGCGCACACACTCCCCGAGAGCATGCTCAGTGCGGCCCTGGGAACTTCCTGCCGAGTCGCGGGCCGCCCCGGCCCCCTCCTGGTCCCCTCCGGGCCCTCGGCTCGCAAAGTTGGGGGCGGCGGGGCTAGAGAGTGGTGGGCGCTGCTCCCTCCTGTGGCTCTTCCTCGCCCCCGGCCCCTGCCTCGCCTCAGTTGAGCTCCGCGCGCTGCTCTCCCCGACCGCCCCCGCAGCCGGGATTGGGGGGCGTAGGTGTTAGCCCCTGCTCCCCGCGTGGCCAGAGGCCTGGAGCGCGGCTCTCTGCCCCGTGGACCCGCGCACTGTGCGCCCGCCTCGTGCCCGGACCTGGCGCGGCGAGCAGGTGGGGTGCAAGGGGGTGTGTGAGCCCAGGGACGCTCGCGCACACACTTGCTGTCACACACAAAGCCGCGGTTTTGTAGCCGCCGCACGGAAGAGCTGAAGAGGGAAGGGGGTGGCGCTTGCATTGTCCAGAGGCGTAAGGAGCGCCCACGGCGTGCTCGGCTCCTGAGGGTTGCGGGAACCGGGTGCTGTGGCTGGATTCGGTCTAGTGCCCGGCACTTCTGGGACTGACTGCCACGCCTAGCCCTGGGCGGCTGCTGCTCTCTGTACTTGGCTCTGGCGGCCCGGTTAGGGGAGGTTGGATACTTCTGGGTCTGTGAAGTTGGGGAGGGGTGAACTCAGGTTTGTGTGGGGTTCGGGTGGATGGCAACATCACGCTTGTAAACACACCCAGACCAAGGTATTAGAGGTAGCATCTCATTCTAAAGAGATGCGAGTGGGAAGCTAGGTCGTTGAACTGACCCACCACCCCCAGTTTATTGTCAGGACCTGATCAGCTTGGTTTTTACTCCAAGAGACTCCCCAATGTTAACCTCTAAGCCTTGCGGCTGCATCAGAACCCCCTTTTCTGATCCGAGAAAATCACTGAACGGTTTTTCATGAAGGGCAAAGCATCTGAGATCTGTCGTGAGTGAATTTTCATCCCCCCTCCCCCCCGTCTCCACTTTTTCCTTATAAATTATTTTTGTTGCTATTGTTCAAGGCTGAGACGGGCATCCTCAGATTTATTTGGCAGTATTAGAGCAAAGTTGTCCTTTCTAGAGCTTTTTAGTTTTTTCCAGTTTAGTTTTTTCCTCTTGCCGTTCTCCATCACTCTTTTAAATGCTCATGTGGTCAGCCTTGAGTGGAGAGACCCCGAAAAGGAAGGAGATGGGAGATGGGCAAGAGGGTGACTGTTTCACCCTTTGTAGGGACTGGGAGAAGAGGAGAAGGAAGTTGCTCTGTCTGGCATCTGCCTCTGCAGGGGTGGCTCCGCCTGGGTATAGGGTTTGGGCTTTTTCCTTCGTCTCCTCCTTTGTTTCAGCCTGCTTTCTTCACTCTGGGACACTTGTGACTAGAGTCATTAGGAGAAAGGAATCTGCAGTCCTGGTTTGGAGCTTTGAAGTGTTTGCACCTGCACAGGCGGCCACCAGTTGGTCTTAAGGTGAACTGCAATGGCAGGAGGGGTGAGGGGGCTCTGCCCAGATCTGCCGGTGGCAACCGTGTGTGCTTCCAACTGCTGCTGCAAAAAGTTGGCTTTTTGATCTCCCCAGCAGTGTGCATTTCAAGTGCTTTGTGTTTGGAAGTGTGAAAGCAGTACTCATTTATATATATTCCCACATGTGTATACATTTTTATAAAGAGGTGTGTGCATATGTATGTGCATATGCCGTATTCTTTGGTAGAATCTGGAAGCTGGAAGGAAGCTCAAGAGATCACAGGAATTCACATAATCTCTCATCCCATTCAGTTTTCTTAGTTTAAAAATAACCAACCCACCTTCTGCCCAGCTGGCCTCCAAAAGCATTGAAATGCTAGAATTCCCTGTGACCCTAGCTGATAGGGAAGCTTTTGGAAGTATGAGTGCCCAGGAACCGTTCTAGGTGTCACTCTGACATTTGCCACAACTTTTTCCTAATGTTCCGCGTGTCTCAGGATCTAAATCACTACAGAGACATCCCCGGATTAATTTTGGCAGGGGACAGGCAGTGACTAGTGTACCCTGCAGAGATGTGTGGAAAACTGCAAAGAGCAGTTTCTGTCAGATCTGGGTTGGAAAGTTTATGTTCTCTCTCTCTCTCTGGGTCATACAGACAGGTGGCTGCTCTGCTCTTTCTCAAGAGGCTTTAAGAGCAGTGGGTATTCATTGTCGTCCTTCCTCCTTGTGTGTCCTGGGCTCCCGGCCCTAGGAGGCACCGAGGAGGGGTGACTGGGAGTGGCATTCTGTGTTATAACAATAATAGGCCTTAGGAAAGCGTGTGCTGTTAGCTTTGTCTCTCGGGGTTTCCTATGGTGAATTTCAAAGTTTGGAGAAGGGTCCTGGTGTCAGGTGACCAGGCTGATGGGTAGTTTTGACTGCTGTAATTCAGATGAGACTTAAGAAAAGGGAGGAAATAATTATATACAGGGGTTATTGCTATTTGGCTGACAATTGAGAAGATTGGGTGAGAAATAAATAAGCATTTGGGACTTGTCAGTGCAGGTTTTATCAGGCTGCCTTTAAAGTTAATAATTGCTTTGAAGCATAGAGTCACTCTTAGCCAGAAGATGGCTACACTTCCAAATTTCTCTTTGAAATTAAGTAAAGACCTCTCTAACCCTTAAAGTCTCGCATCTAAGCCGTATCCCCTATACATGTTTTACATCCTGTGTCAACATCTGTAGTTGTGACTGATGCTGGCTGCTGATGAGCATTTATCCAGCATCTGCCGTGTGCTGTGCACTGGGCTGGTGCTGGGTATAAAGATGTCCTCCTAAATTGTCTCCTTACTTTTAATTTATCAGACCTTCTTTTACTATGTGTTAATGCAAACTAATAGCTCTTGGAAAGCTGCCAGGGTGGGTCCTAGAAGCCTTAGCACTCACCGTGTTCTCAGCCGGAGGAGTTTGGACTTGAGCTGTGCGTTTGCTGATTTGGGCTGTTTTGTTTTATTATTTTTTTTCATTGCCACAATTAAGTGCACTCTTCCCTAACTTTGTCATATCTGCAGGGCTGTGTGTGTGCACGGGAGGGGTTGGAGGAATCACTCTATTTGTTCAAAATCCCACGGTTCTCTTGTCTGAACACACAATCTTCTGGAACAGGAACAGGGCTTTCCCTTCAGGACTCTGTCCAGTCTTAAAAATCAGGACAGGCAAGGGTTATGAGCTATTGTGGCTGGATCAGTGGGAGCAGTTTACCTTGTAAACTGGCACTGTCTCGTTGTCACCTTCACTGCTAGGCTAGCATTAATGTCTGCTGGACTCTGGCTCTTGCTGGGGTGGCTCCCTGCAATGGGTAAGGAATATTTCTCCACTCAGTTCACCCAAGTTCTTCTTTTACTAGCAAGAGTTAACTATTGGCGCTTGTAATAGTTTTACTTTTTAAAATGTCAGCACTTCAAGGTTATCCCTAGAATAATAACAGCCTCACTTATTTGCATCCCTTTGTGATTTCTGTGGCTGGCCCTTGAGGGAACGTGTGCCACCCACTCCTGTTCGAACTTCATGCTTTAATTTTTTTTTTTTTTTTTTTAAGATGGAGTCTCCCTCTGTCGCCAGGCTGGAGCGCAGTGGCACAATCTCGGCTCACTGCAAGCTCTGCCTCCCGGGTTCAAGCGATTCTTCTGCCTCATCCTCCCGAGTAGCTGGGATTACAGGCGTGTGCCGTCATGCCCGGCTAATTTTTGTATTTTTTTGTAGAGATGGGGTTTTACCATGTTGGCCGGGATGGTCTTGATCTCTTGACCTCAAGATCTGCTGGCTTCGACCTCCCAAAGTGCTGGGATTATGGGTGTGAGCAACCCCCCTCCAGCACTTCATGTTTTAATGTTGTTGTTCATTGCTCAGACTGCTTATAAATCCTGTCATGCTGGTAAAATGTTTTTTTAAAAATTATTATAAGTGGCTAGGTGCGGTGGCTCACGCCTGTAATCCCAGTACTTTGGGAGGCCGAGGCGGGTGGATCACAAGCCCAAGAGATCGAGACCATCCTGGTCAACATGGTGAAACCCCGTCTCTACTAAAAATACAAAACATTAGCTGGGCATGGTGGCGCGTGCCTGTAATCCCAGCTACTCGGGAGGCTGAGGCAGGAGAATTGCCTGAACCCAGGAGGCGGAGGTTGCAGTGAGCCGAGATTGCGCCATTGCCCTCCAGCCTGGGTAACAAGAGTGAAACTCCGTCTCAAAAAAAAAAAAATTATTATAAGTATCCTACACAGAAAAGCCTTCCACTCTGTTAGTTTTGTGTCTTTTCCATGTCTGGGTCCCCTCATGGCAGTGGGTTATGTTGGTGATCATCATAGAGATTGTATTGTATGTCTTGGTGGAGAAACATCAAGAAAAGGTGGGCAAGAAAATAGGAATGATGGTGATGAAAAAAAAATCCATCTTTTCTATTGGCATTATTGCAAATGCTTCTTTTGTACTACAGGTATTTTGTTTAATCCTCACTGCAACAGCGAGGCAGTTTATTCATGGAGAGACCGTAACATCGGGAGGTCAGAAAGTCTAGCCAAGGTCACAAACAGCTACTGAGTGGCAGAGCAAGGATTCGAACCCAGATGGTCTACGTCAAGAGCCGTTTTGGGTTGGGCTGTGAGTAATGGTTAAGGCTGATGAACATGCCCTGTGTACTAGCCAGCACCTTCTTTCCAATCCAAGTGGAGAGGGCTTCATAGACACCCAGGGACACCGCAGGGAGGTCCCTGCTCTTTCTAGCTGAGGTTACCGAGGTACAGAGAGGTAGAAGGACTTTGCTCAAAACCTCACCAGCAGGCAGCAGTGGCAAAGCTGGACCTCATGTCTCATCCATTGTCCCACAGGAACAGTTGGTAACAGCTGATAACGAGTGCCTGCCTGCTTTGTTTATAGAGATGATACAGGAAGAGAATATGACAGCCACCGGGCATCTGTTCCTCCCTGGAGCCCCACTGTGTGCTCACATGCAGCGTTACCTTGGAATGTGGTGGGGAGCAGGTTGGTGTGGCCCAGTTCCCTGCCACCGTCCCCAGCTGGGAGAATCTAAGTGACATATGTCCTTTGGAATGAGGGGTTCCCTTTCTCATGTCACCTTTTAAGTTTGACATCATAAGAATACAGTCTGGGCTGGATTTTACATTTTACTCTTATTAATTCTCTGTGTCTTAGGGCTCCTGGCTCCTCTCAGTATTGATTTCCTTTCTTTAGGAGCATGGGGTGGGTGGAGGTGACCTGGCAGAGGTATCAGGACTATTCCTGAACATTTCTAGTAAAGAGTGCTTGTGAAGACATTCCCCCAGTGTCTGTGGAATCCTAGAAAGAAAGCAGAGGCTACACAAAATGCTCCTCTGAATCTGAGATCGCCATACTTTGTGGACTCTTCCCATTGGACATAGCAGTGAGCGCCCATTTCCTTACCTGCTCCTGATTCATGATGCTTCTGCTGAATAAACAGTCCCTAGCTGGCCAAGGAGTTTAAAGTGTAAGCCTGTTCAGGGCACATCCAGAAGAGTTAAGCTCAGTGATAAGGGGAAATGTAGATGAAGAACACACTAATTCAGCCCATGTGACCACTTTGGGCCTCAGTTGTTAGGTTGAGAAGTCATAGGGGATTGAATGAGCTCCAAAGATCTGTTCAGTCCCTAATGTTGCGTAATCCTATATGTGTGGCAAAAGAGGTATAACATAAAGAAATTAAATGAAATAAATTCCCTTATTAAATTAAAAAGAAGCTGGAGAACACATTCAGGTTGTTTTTGCCCCTGCTGATGGACTTACTTTAGCAGACAGCCAAAAAGCTTAACTAAGAAGAACCAGCCCTTCATTGTTACTCTCTTGGGGGATGTTTATTTTTGTATGTTTAGAAATAAAAAACCTTGGTCCTTACTTTCAGCCCTGAAATAACCTGCTTTCCTCTAGTGAAAATACTTTTTTCCCTTGGGAAATTGAAATTCATTGAGATTCAAAGAGTAGAGAAGATGAGCAGGATCATAGCCTCCTGTGGTTCCTTCACAGCGCCCTGGGGATGTGGCTAGGTGTTTACACACTGCCACAAGCAGGGCCAAATTCTGTCTGCTCGTTCAGTGTGAAGCCACTACCTTTCAACATAAAGGAGTTTGGTATCATTCTCCTTGTAGTTCCTTTTTTTTTTTTTTTTTAAACCGTCTGTTATTTTCACCTCCAGTTTGTTATTTACAAGCGTTCATGCCAGTGAGGAGTTTTCTACATGACCGATTCTTTCTTGGATGCAAAGAGAAAGCACCGTCCCTGCCTCATGCTGTGTGTGATCTCTGTTTTCCTTTGGCACGTTTCTTAGTCCTTCTGTTCGGTATACATCCTTCATCCCCTTTCCTGTAATTTTTTAGAGCACCAGGGTTAGAGGCCCTACCCGGTGGGGATATGCAGGGAAAGATAAGTTGCCCTCTGTCCCCTTCTCCAGTCATATTCATCATGAGGTATCCTCAGTCTTGCGGAAGACCTTTAAAACATGGCTTCGAGCCCCTCTGTTCATCTCATTGCCTCCCTCTGTAAAAAAGTTCTTGTCTCTGTGACTAAGAATGGTACATTCTCCCCCCTTCCTTTGTTTGATTTTTAGCTATTATGCTTGTCAGATTTAAAGATGACATTGTTATATGGGCAGTCTTCACTGTACATTACTCATAGATGTAATTCTCCTGGGTCAATATGATCAGCTTCTACAGGTTCACCATTCCTCCCTTGCAATTCTTATGTCCAGTGAGCTCCATCAAGGGAAAGGTTTTTTTTTTTTTTTTTTTTTTTTTGCTTTTGTTTTCCCGTAGGCTTATTCCAAATAACCACCACCCCCCCGCCAAAAAAAAAAAAACAAAAAAAAAACCAACAACAAGAAAAAACCATGTAGCTCCAATAAAGAAAGGAGTGTCATGGAGCTCTTACGGGTGTAGGCTGGAAGTTCCAGGCCTGGCGTGCCAGAGTGATGAGAGGAGATGTCCAGGTAGCACGGCAGCGTGAGTGAACTCTGACCATGGCATGTGAGGTTTCTGCAGTTAGCTGGCTGTTTTCATGTGGGCTGGTTCTGTGCTCTGTGATTCTGATTTCTTATCTGTCAAGCAATGCATCACTTAGCTTCTCCTACACTTGGGGGATTCTACTAATGTGCCTGTGTGGCCACGTTCTGCACACTCAGCTACTTTAGCTTCTTTATTCTTAAAAAGATTCCTACGTATGTTCCTGATTTTGAGGTTTTGTTTGGTCACTATACACTTTTAGAGTTCATCTTTTAAAA
The DNA here is from genome assembly GCF_001604975.1 of Cebus imitator. Taxonomy (NCBI): domain Eukaryota; kingdom Metazoa; phylum Chordata; class Mammalia; order Primates; family Cebidae; genus Cebus; species Cebus imitator. The sequence goes on from NW_016107410.1 coordinate 5,171,928, forward strand.
TTAATCTTTCTGTCGACATTTTTTTTTTTTGCCTCTTAGCACACTTCATGGTCTTTTGCAGGTCAACAGATTGGGTGTCTGAATGTGAGTGTGTGTGTCTACACATTACTAGGGCTTATTACCCTATTGTCAATGTTATCTTAAGAAAAAGTGGAGGCTGGGTGCAGTGGCTCATGCCTGAAATCTCAGCACTCTTGGAGGCTGAGATGGGAGGACTGAGCCCAGGTGTTTGAGACCGGCCTGAGCAAAAAAGTGAGATTCTGCCCCTACAAAAAAAAAAAAAAGAAAGAGAGAGAGAAAGAAAGGACGGAAGGAAAAGAAGAAAAGGAAGGAGAAAGGAAGGAAGAAAAAAGAAAAGAAAAAAGAAAGAAAGAGGGAGTGATCAGAGTTAGAGCGGCAGGTCTGGAATAGCCATCAGTTAAAGGAAGTCTGCAGAAAGTTTTTGTGAAAGGATTTTGTTACTATGGCTTTTCCCCTAGTACCAGCTTGTTAGAAAGTGTAGGTAGGGGATCCTCGGTCATACTGTGTATTATGATTTTATTGTTCTTCCTGTGGAGTGTTTTTCATGATAATGAATTGGCTTATTCTATAATACTGCCTTTTCTGTTTCTCATAAGCAGAATCAAATACAACTTCCCAGTTTTTTTTTTTCTTTTTGGTGACAGGGTCTTTCTCTGTCACCTGCGCTGGAGTGCAGTGGCACAGTTGTGGCTCACTGTAACCTCCAACTCTTGGGCTGAAGTGATTCTCTTGCCTCAGTCTTTTGAGTAGCTAGGGCTACAAGCGTGTGCGACCACACCTGGCTAATTTTTTTAAAAAAATTATATTTTGGAGAGACAGGAGTCTCGCTATGTTGCCCAGGCTGGTCCCTCGAAGTCCTGGCCTCAAGCAATCCTACTGCCTTAGTCTCTTGAAATGCTCCGATTACAGTTGTGAGCCACCATGCCCAGACAGCTTTTCATTTTTTTATGCCATTCCTGGTTAATACCTCTTAAAATTTGGAGTTTCTTCCTCCCAGTTCAGTGGTTTCAAGTACGACTTTTCTAGTTCCTCATTGTCAGTCTCTAATAGAAACACTATAAGAATACCTCTATTGCTGCTGTAACAACCACACACTTAGCAGCTAAAGCCATACACAATTATTCTCTTTGAATTCTGTAGGTGAGAGGTCCCTTCTGGGTCTCACTGGCTGAGATCAAGATATCTGTTCCTTTCTGGAGGCTTGAGGGGAGAGTTGGTCTCCTTGTCTTTTCTGGAGGCTGCCTGTGTTCCTAGGCACTTGTCCCCTTTTCCAGTTTCAGTGTGAGCAATGTCCAGCCAAATCCTTGTCTCTCTGCCATCACACTGATACTCTCACCAAGCTGGGAAAGATTCTCTGCTTTTCAGGATTGATGTGATTGGATTAGACCAAGCAGGGTAATATAGCATGATCTCCCCATCCCAAGGTCCTTGATGTAATGACATCTCCCTGTAAGGCAGCATAAGCACTGGTTCCAGGGATTAGTATGTATATGATGAACATTTTTGGGGACCCTTTTTCTGCCTGCCACAGTACTCCAAACTCTTAGTAAGGAACTGGTTCTTTGTTCTTTATGTAAAGGAACTATTCATCTTTGTAAAGAAGGTTTACTGTTATAGGACCTGTTCTTCTCCCTTTTGAACATATTCAAATCAACTATTTGCAAAACACATTGGTATCTAAATAAGGTTTGAAGTCTGCTGAGGCCAGATGTTGAGCTGAGTATTTTTACATGTTCTGGCTTATGTAACTGTCAGCCATCTTATTACAGTGGGGAAACTGAGGTACAAAGGGAGCTTGCCCAGGGTCACACAGCCAGAAGTGGCAGAGCCAGGGACCAAAAGTCTGCATTCCCGAAATCACCGTTCTTTTCACTCTGCTTTTCTGCCTTACAAGCGATAAGGCAAAAATACAATGAGAAATGGTAATAGAAAACCTTAAAATAACATAAAACCTCTCTCTGCGTCTGCCAGGGTGATGATAAACTATAAATATTTCCCTGTGGTAGATTGATTTTTTTTAACTAATGGCCTCCATTAATGGCCTCCCTGTACCCCCTTTATCCACACTGTTTGCCCTGTCACTTTGCAGCTTCTCTTCCTCCTTCCCTCTTACCCCACCCTGGTCCCCCACTCTCATTTGCCTGTGTGACTTGCTTTGGCCAGTAGGATGTTAGCACATGCTGTGTACAAACAGAGTTGGAAAAAGTGGCTGTTTCTGATTGCCTTTTACACGACTGGGCTTGCTCTTTCAGACCCCGCGACCTCCGTGAGATCATGCCCAGGCTAGCCCAATGGAGGAAGGGGCAGGTTTGTGCTTGTGGATTCCATCCTAGACCAGCCAGCGCCACCTGACCTGTCAGCTGCCTGCTATCTCCTTAGCAGGTCAAGATCAGCCAGGGTCACTGGAATCACCCACCGGCTGACCTGTAGAGGGGTGCAAATCATCCATGGTGGTTGTAAGCCACTGAGTTTGGGGGCAGTTTGCTGTAGAGCAGTTATTAACTGATGCACAGCTCATGTCAAATGTTTGAATAGGAAGTAATTTTAGTGTCCTTTTAAAAACCTTTTCATTAGTTACTACTTATAACTAATATTCTTTTAAGATTGTATTTAGGTTCAAGAACTTGCCCATTATATCTGCCCCTTTTTCTCTTTTTAGAAAACCATTAAAATCCTTTACAGAAACAGACTTATTTTCCTTCTGAAATTGTTTATCTTCTAATATGGTGGCTTTTGACCCCAACCTAGAGTAAGAAATACATGCTGACCCGGAACTCGCATATATAGGTAGATAACACCAAGAAAAGTTTTGTATGAAGTACTTAACCTTTATAGTGCCTCTGGTGTTTTCTATTTTGTTCTGTTTCATTGACTTAAAAAATTCTGGTCAGGGTTCAGGGAATAGGCTGCCTATTTTGTAAATAAAGTTTTATTGACACGTAGCCAATCCCACATTTGTTCTTCTGTTGTTTATGGCTACTTTCACACTACAATGGCAAAGGTGAGTGGTTGTGACTGACAGAGATGATCTGGCCTGCAAAGCCTCAAGTATTAACTCTCTGGCCCGTGAGGAAAAAGTTTTCTGACTTTTGCCCTGAATGGATTTCATAACCCGTCAGTTAGTTGTGACCTGTTCACGTGACCCTTCGCTCTCCTGATACCCTTCTAGAAATGACAGTGAACATGTCTGACAGATGTGAAAACTGTCTGTTCTCTGTTTACTTGGAATCAACAATTAAGCCCTTGCCATCTAACATGACACCCAACTGGCTTATACAGGAAACTTTTCAAGCATTTCTAAGTTGTTTCATTATACGTAATGTTATGCACCCCCCTTCTTAATTTATTTTTAAATAAGGCTTTCTAGTGGAAACTAACTGGAATGAAAATGGACACAAATTCCATTCCAGTGCTGGTTATTTATTCATTAGATCCCAGCAGTGCCTTTTTTGGTGATATAATGGAGTCCATTAGTGGGAAAGGCAAAGAAACAGTGATCCTGGCTTCTTTTACAACACCTTTCTGGCAGCTGTGCCTTATTGCCACATTTCTGAATTAGGGTGGTGTTATTTCTGAGCAGAGTAAAATTTAGAGACATTAAATCATGGACTTCTGTGGTTGAAAAGACTTAGGAATTTTTTTTAAGCTCAGAGTTAATTGGATCCTTAAAGGCCATATTCTTCAGTACCTTCATTTTTCCAAGCCTATCAAGAAAAGACAACATTGTTATTTATGTTGTGTGCCTCATGGGATTGATGAGAAGGAGCTGAGGCAGAAAAAAACTTCAGAGGGATCTGGATATGTCTTTGTAGAATCTGAAATGCCAGGTGAAGGATGGTCCCTGGCCCATTTATTTATTGTCAGTGAGAATGGAATCAAAATAAATGAGCTTGAACCTATAGCATGAAGAGCTTAGGTAAAATCTGAGAAACGTCCCCCAAATAAGGTTGGTCCTTTGACATTGGGATAGGTTATCCTGTAACCGTAATAGGTTCGTTGCACATAGCAAGTCAATATGTAGAGAAACTGGGTTGCAGCAGAGAAAGAGGATTAATCAGAGGACCGCCGAATGAGGAGAGGGGAGGAAACCTCAAGTCCATCTCTCTGAGGAATTTGGGTTAGGGTTTTTAAGGGTTTTGGAGAGGGCCAAGCTTGGAGGTTGTTGATTGGTCAAAGAATACAGGGTGAACTTGAAGGAGATGAAACAGCTACATTCTCATGCTGATCTGTTCCTCTGTGGGGGTCTTCAAACTGGCTGTTGGAATTTAGAGTCTGAGAAACATTTTAAGCCATCCTTTAAAAAAGGCTTTATGGTGCTACTATCAGAGATCCTGTCTATAGGAACAGTGGGGTTGCAGATCAGTTCCTAAACAGTCTTAGGATCCCAGTATCAGAAGTTCTACCTACAGGAATGATAAGGGATGTAAATGGCCACTATCTAGTGCTACGTGACTTTTAGCAACAGGGATGTGAGCCAAGCTACAGCCTTACTGGTGCTTCATTGTAACTATATTTCAGTCTGGAACTCCACATGCAATTCTTAACCAACCCTGTGGGGATGGCTTCACTCCTAAGCGTTTTTGATGTTAGCTGCTGCCCTTAGTTCAGATGGATGGCCATCTTTCCAGGTGGTTGGATGCCTTTAATTAATAAAGATTATTCTGGGTGTTAGCAACAGAAACCTGCTGGAGCTTGCCTCAGCGGAAGTAGAGAACTCGCATTAGGAACACAAAGATAGGGTCCAGGAGCCCTCTGCAGCCTGGGATCAAGGCTCCAGGAACCCCAGAAGTCCTCTTTGCCCTCCTCTCTGCTTTTAACTGCCTAGCTGCTTAATTCTCTTCCCTACCTTATTCTTGTCCCAAGGACAGAACTCTGAGTAAGGGGATTTGTTATAGGGTATAAGCCACACAAGACTGATCTTTTGTAATGCCAGTTCTGGTTTTCCCTCAGTGCCCAGCTTGAGATTACCCAGAGGTGGGCCGGGGTTGGCACCTGGAGACAGGACTCTAGTTCCAGGCCCTAAAATGTCATTGGGGGCATTTCAGCATTTTGGGGGGGGCAATTTTGATTGTCAGTGATTGAGGGATGCTACTAGCATTTATTGGATGGGGACCAGGGATGCTACAGACCTGTAATGGGTAGAACAGTTGTGTATCACAAAATGTTTCCTGTTACCCGCTAGACAATCAGGGACAAGCAAAACCTGAATCTAGACATAACTTACATATAAGCAAATAATTGTTGCACTTTTTAAGTAAACATCAACTTTTCCAGTTAATGAAGGAAGATAATGCTTTCTTTTGTTAGGAAATTTACCATTTTAGAAACTCACCCTACCCATACATAGCATTAGCACATCACCAGTATCAGTCCACCTTTGTAGCAGATGCATTTTAAAAATTTCACGTTAGGTGCAGGCATCTAATAGCTCCATTATGTCTTTTAGAGTGGTCTTACCTAACTAATTGCATATTGAAATACCTTAGGTGTGTCATAAATTACTTTCCTTTATTGCCTTCTCTGTCAATCTTAGGACGTTAAATATATGTGTTTGAAATTGTGTTTAGGTAAGTTATCTAAGCATTTGGTTCAGATAGTAAAGGGAGTGTTACAAGCTCATTGTAAGCCCCAGGGACTTTGGGGCTGATTGGGTTTAGAACACAGCACTAGGGGAAATGAATTGTAAAGGAATATTTTTTCTCTAGCCCAATGATTCAGCTGAATTAATAGTTTTAATGTGAAGCATTAAAAAGAAAAAAGAGCAGACTGTGGCCCATGCATAGGGTGTAGCAGGAATTGAGATGTTGGCCCATAGTGCACCTCCCCCAGCCACACCCATGGGTGGTGGACTGTCCTTGGTGTACAGCCTCCACCCTCCCATACGTACGGTGGTTTTTGGCTCTTGCTGGGCCACGGCTCCCATGTAGGTCTCTGCATTATTCTGGAAAAGCTGCAGGAGTGGAAGGTGAAATTAGATTGTCACCTGAGTTTCATAACTGCACAAGGTTTCAGGGAGACCTGTGAGCTTGCATGGGAAAATATTAATATAAGTCATAGTAGTATTAGTGCTGTTTATGATTTTGTCACCAATAGAAATCTGTTTTCATGTCACATTAGAGACGGTTAACAGGTGTGTTGAAATATCAATATTCATCACCACTTTGAAATTATGGTGGTGGTTGCACCTGTTGCCAGATAGTGTTGTTGGTTGTGTTAAGAAATAAGCTGCAGGTATTGCTATATCACAATTAAAAACAAAGTTTGGGGGCCAGGCATGGTGGCTCACCTCTGTAATCCCAGCATTTTGGGAGGCTGAGGCAGGCAGATCACTTGAGGTCAGGAGTTCGAGACCAGCATGCCCAACATGGCGAAACACTGTTTCTACTAAAAATAAAAAATTAGCTGAGCGTGGTGGCGGGTACCTATAAACCCAGCTACTAGGGTGGCTGAGGCAGAAGAATCATTTGAACCTAGGAGGTAGAGGTTGCAGTGAGCTGAGATCACACCACTGAACTCCAGCTTGGGCAACAGAGTGAGACTCTGTCTCAAAATAAATAAATAAATACTTTGGTAACTGTATTTAAATATGACTGATTTCTTCTGCAGTCCTATGTATTTTATTTTATGCTTTAAAAAAAAATCCTTCTGGCCGGGTACGGTGGCTTAATGCCTGTAACTCCAGCACTTTGGAAGGCTGAGGCAGGCAGGTCACCAGGTCAAGAGATCGAGACCATTCTGGCCAACATGGTGAACCCTCATCTCTACTAAAAATACAAAAATTAGCTGGGTGTGGTGGTGCATGCCTGTAGTCCCAGCTACTCTGGAGGCTGAGGCAGAAGAATCGCTTGAACCCAGGAGGCAGAAGTTGCACTGAGCCGAGATTGCACCACTGCACTCCAGCCTGGTGACAGAGTGAGATTGCATCTCAAAAGAAAAAAAAGTCCTTCTGAGAAGGAGTCCATAGTCTGCCACTATTCTGCCAAGGGGTGGAATAGAATTGTGGTGTGTTCTAGACTCTGCACACCCACTGCTCCCCTTTCCCTCCTCTTCATCAAGAGTTGACCTCTCCTGACTTGGCCTTTCTCCAAGGCTGTCAATTGCGAGTGTAGAGTGGATGTGGGCTTATCTCCAACTGGCTCATTTTTTTTTTCTCAGACCCGGTTGAAGAATTGAGCTCTATCCTTGGCTCACTCGTTTATCATACGCAAGGAGGCAAGTTCATCAGAACATTCCTCCAGCAAGGCTGTATCTAGCAGTACAAGGTATGTGATTCATGTAAAGCCAAATGTCCTAATTATCTGAATCCTAAAAAGAATTTGGATTTCAGCTTCTGTTTCAGTTATTCAAGTGGAGAAAACCTACAGACATTCTGCAGGAAAATGCCCTAAATACACATTAACCCCTTGTTTTCCTCTTGGTATGCTTCAAGTTATATCATCACCAGTAGCACTCTAAGAAGTACCCCATTGTCCAAGAAATACGTTGTGTACATGGTTGCCAGGGGTGTTTTCCTGTTGCCATTGGCCTGAAGGTGTCAGTGCCATAGGAATGCACTTCCTCTTGGCTGCCCGCTTGCCACTCAGTGAGTCTAGCCCAGAGGGTGCTGTGCTGTCACTGTAACTGGATTTCTGGAAGTGGAGTCAGCCTTTTTCTGTTTCTGGAAACTTCTTTCCATAGGAAGTGACTGCTCACAGAAGAACTTACTGTACTGAGCCTTGCTGAGCTTCAGACTCTAAGCCATTGCTGTGCTGCCATGGGTATCTCTTTCCTCTTGTAGCTATATTTAGAGCATGAAAATGCTGAACATTTCCTTTCTCCTTCTTTTTCTTTCTTTCTTTTTTTTTTTTTTTGACAGAGTCTCTCTCTGTTGCCCAGGCCGGAGTACCAGTGGCACGATCTCGGCTCACTGCACCTCTGCGTCCGCAACCTCCATGTCCTGGGTTCAAGTGATTCTCCTGCCTCAGCCTCCCAAGTAGCTGGAGCTATAGGCACATGCTACCATGCCTGGCTAATTTTTTGTATTTTTAGTAGAGACAGGGTTTCACCATGTTAGCCAGGATGGTGTCGATCTCCTGACCTGGTGATCTGCCCACCTCGGCCTCCCAAAGTGCTGGGATTACAGGTGTGAGCCACCGCACCTGGCCTCCTTTCTCTTTCTTTGGAAGTCAGAGTGGGGAGGGATTTCTCGTATTCAACACAAATCCCTCGGACAACTATATTAAAAGATAGTGGGAATAATTTTTTCTTCTTTGTTTCAAAAAATATTGTGCTGAAGATTGGAATAGAATAGTCTCAATTTTTTTTTTCTGGTTTATTTTTCTATGGGTTTTGTTGTTGATCAGTTTTATCATTGAGGCAATTCCATTACATTATATTCTGTTGTTTAAAGAGAATGTATGTGTATTTAACAAGTTTATCAATGAAGTGATAGCATCTCAAATTATTTATTTCAAACAGAAATAGCAAAGTTCTGTTGCTTTCTGAGTCACTGATTGATATTACAGATTTGTGTTAAAGATTGTTGGCACAATTAGGCTTATTTTATTTTAAATGCAGAGTCTTGCTCTGTTGCCCAGGCTAGAGGGCAGTGGCACTGGTCACTGGTCTCAAACTCCTGGGCTCAAGTGATTTTCCCACCTCAGCCTCCTAAAGTCCTGGGATTATAGAGGTGAGTCTGACCTAGGCCTAATTTTTAAAGTGAGATGCCTAAGATTATTTCATTAAGAAGCTGTCCTTCTATCAATGGCTTTTTTTTTTCTTCTTTTTTTAGCTTGAGAAAGCAAGAAATTCACATTTACTCGCTCAGTGGTAGTGGTTCAGTCTGTAGGATCTCTGACCACTCCCCTCCCCGACTCTGAACCGATTCACTTGGACTGTTTCATAGAGTTTTGGTGGTTGGGGTAAATTTTGATCTTAATCCTACTTTGTGGAGAGCATAAATAAAGTCCAGAAGGTCTAAAGTATAAGAGTAAAAATACCCATGTGCAGTCCATCTTCTGGTCAGATGGATGACAGAATTAATTGTGCAGCTGCTGGACACAGATAGATCCCATTGCCATTTTATAGACCATATCACAATAGAAAGTGGGAAATACAGGTCCTGTCTTCAGCTTGACAACCAAAAGGTGAGGACTTTACACATACAAATGAACACTTTCTCTCTGAGAACAGACCTTTTGAGCATGGTAGCTGGTGTACGGGGAATACTGGGTCCTCCTGTGACTGCATCTTGTGTACACCGTCTAATTTCATGCTTGGGATAACCACGTATATTAGCTTCCCTTATTTTCACTGAACAAATGTGAAACTCGTGGGAAAGTGAAGTATGTTGTCTGGGGTGGCTCACATAATAAGCAAGGTGGTCATATAATTTATCATCCAAATCAGGATGCTTTTGAGAGTGAAGGGGGATGCTTTTGATGATTATGCTGGGATAACAGGCGTAAAAGGTGATATATAGTCCCCCTACTGATAAGGTACAGATTGGGGGTTAAATGCAGGTCTCTGATCTTAAAGCTCTTAAAGCGTGCCTACTTTCCATTACATGCTGTTAGACCACTCTGTCTGCAGATGAATTGGTAAGGCACAGATGGAAGAACCTTCTGAAGATGAGTTTGCTCTAAGAATAGAGCCAAAGAGAAATTCTCTAAGGCTAGGCGAAAGGTTTTTTTTGGCCAGAGAAATGTCTAAGAGATCTTTCATGTGAAAACATGGAAAGTGTTTTGCTGGAAAGATAGTTTCTTCCTTCTTAAAAATGGTTTTTCATTGATTGTTTAAAAGAATGGGTCTGCTTTAACATTTGTAAGAAAGACAGAGTAGGAGTCACAGAATCTCATATCCAGGGCAAACATCTTCATAGCCTGTGGCTGTTAATATCCAGAAGGGGAGATGAATTCTTTAATAGTAAGGTGTGTAGATACAAATTTACTGCTCTTGTTTATAGCACTCTGGCCATGGCTGCTATTTTGTGTATGGTATAGTCATTACTCTGAGACGTTAAGGTAAAAATCCCAGTCTTCAAATAGACTGCACTGCCAGACTTGCTATACTGGGGTTTGTGACAAGCCTTTGTGCCTCTGTGAGCTTCAGATAGAGGCATGCTAACACACCCAGTGGAGGCTCAGTCATGAAGACGGATGAAGCGCAAGGTTCTTACAAATGATATTACAGCCCAGCCATGAAAAGGAATGAAAAACCTCGCACAGCACCCCAGGAATTATTTGTTCGCAGTGTCATGTTCTCTTGCAGCTTTCTAAGCCAGCTGAGGTGTGAAAGCAAAAGTTTCATAACAGAGCGGTTCTGTAAATACTGGAGACTATAAAATAGCCCTGCTAGATTACCACTTGTCATCAGGTCAGCAGTGCCAGAGGATGACATGCCATCCACAGGCCAGGTCACACTGTTGGCAACCCAGAGCAAGCCGAGGGAGGGGTGCTGGTTAGGCACTTGCTGGACCATTCAGAAATAGCTTTTAGTTGAGAGCTGTGACGTGGCCTTCATTCTACACCCATGTTTAGGGAGGACCTGCCTTCTGACCCTGGGAACACCTAGAAGAGCATGAATCCTAAAGTAGGTAAAGTGAAACTTGGCTGGTGTGGAAGAAAAAGTCCCTCCTCCATCAGGAGTGACCAGCAGGACCTGGAGAGGGCCTTGGGGGGTCATGGCCTGCACCTGCCACCAGTGCTGTGTTGCGTGAGCCACTCCCTGAAGAGGATAGTGATCTCTGGCTGTCTTTATGAAGGGCCAGCTCTTTGCCTGGAAATAGGAGAACTACCGGCAACAAAACAGGGAGAAAAAGAAAAAGGAGCGGCACGAGATGGCAAAGCCAGCGGAGAAAGAGGTGGCCTGGGTGTGGAAGCCACGGCGGTTCCACTGTGGGAAAGGAGAGATGGGACGATGTGGAGCAGCTGTGCTGCCATGGGCGCCATGAGTCTGCTTAGAATGGGGGACAAGGCAGTGGCTGGCAAGTCGGAGATCCTGGGGCCGATGCTTTCCCTGCCGCTAAGTTTGTAAGCCTTTGTCTCTTCCACAAAAGTGGGCGAGTTGGGTTAGATGTTACCCAGCGTGACTGCCAGCTCTAAAAGTCTTTAATGCCAAGCCAATGAGTCATTCTTGTAGGGCTTACCTGTGTGACACAGTAAACACTGCTGAGTACTTTATATAGAAACAGGGCAAAAAGGTTAATGTAACACCTGTGCCCACATCCAGGGTGGGACCATGTCATAAACAGTCCCATTGCTCCAGTATTCAGAGAATAGCTCATTTTGTACAAAGCATTTATGATATGCCAGGCAATGTTCTGGATACTTTCCATTGATTTATCTATTTGTGAAATAGATTAGGAAAATGAATTAGCAGAAAAACAAGTGCCAGCTGGGCATTCCTATTAGAGAGAGGAGGAAACTGAGGCACAGAGAGGTTAAGTAATTTGCCCCAGGTTTCATGGCTAACAAGTGAAGGAGCCAGAATTTCAACCCAGGGAAGCTGGCTCCAGAACCCACACTGTGCGGCTGCTGTGGGGGTGCTGTGATTTAAATGTCCCCCCCCAAAACAGATGTTGTGATTTAGTTGCCATTGTAGCAGAGTGAAGTAGGGCCTTTAAAAAATGGTAGATCATGAGGGTGCCGCCCTTGTGAAGGGATTAATGCTGTTATCCTGGGAATGGGTGAGTTACTGAGAGTTATTGAGGATTCCCGATAGAAAGGATGTGTTCAGCCCACTTCCCTCTCGGTCTCACATGGTTTTCTACCATGTTCTGACTCAGCAAGCACCACACTCTTAGACTTCTCAGTCTCCAGAACCATAAGCCAAATAAACTTGTATTTTTATAAATAACCTAGTCTGTGTGGTACTGTTATAGCAGAAAAATGGACTAGTGTGGGGGGATGTGGTATTCACATGTTGTCTGTCTCCATTGGTGGGCAGCAGCCTTGTCTGTCTTTTTAGCTATTATATTCGTAGTGCTTAGCCCACTGTAGGCTCTCAGGACGTTATTGTTGAATGGATAGATGGATAGTTGGGTGGGTAAGTGAATGGATAGATGGATAGATGGATGAGTAGGTGGATGGATGGGTTGAGGGATGGGTAGATGGAGGAAATAAACAACGTCTTCAGGGCACTTACAGCCTAATGAGGAAAACAGACCCACACTAATGTCAGTGAGTTGCGGGCAGGGAGAAGCTTAGTCCTATCCAGGGCATCAGAAAAGGCTTCCTTGAGGTGATGGTGGCTGAAGTGAGCCTTGAAAGATGTGTGGAATTTGGGAGAATGGAGTGGGAAAGACATTGCTAGCGGGGCTGCATAGGCTAATTGCAGCATTGTTGGCAGCAGTCAGCATTCCCAGAGCCTAGAGGACAGGGCAGGAGCTGTTGGGGATGGGGCGAGGTTGGGAAAAGCCTTCCTTGGGAGGGCATTTGGGCTTGCTCCTGAGAGCATTGGAGAGTGCCTGAAAGGTGCATGGCTTGGGCACATTTGTTTTTCAGATGGTCTTTTCTGCCTGCAGTGTGAAAAGGAGGGAACAGGAGCAAGCCTGGCACAGGAGGTGGGGTGGGGGCACGAGGGGAGGCCAGCACAGTGGTGCCCATGGGAGAGCAGGGGAACTTGAAGTGGAGGGGGTATGGAGAGGTGGCTGAGGAGTGCAAGGGAAGGATGACAATTTTGGTCTTGCAGAGTTCAGGGCCTCCCAAGGTTGCTGAGGTGTTGCCCAGGTGTTCCTATGTGAGTGCAAAGCTGTGCTGAGCCTGAGAGGGGCAGGGCGGGGCCCTGTGGTTTAGGTGTTGTCAGCATTGATAGTGGTTAAGGTCAGGAGACCAGATGATACCATCCTAAAGAGTGTTACCCTGGAAGAGTCAATTCTTGGAAAATGCCTGCATTTACAGGCTTAGCCAGAGAGAACCTATGGCCAGAAAGGCCTGGCCCCACCTGAGCAGAGCAGGGCCATGGGTTTTATGGGACAGGTCATCTTGACCATAGCGATGGCATTGGAGCCCTTACAGTGTGCCTGGTTCATTTGTGAGCGCTCAGGTAGTTCTGACTCATGATACAAGTCCAGTGAGGTAAGTGTTACCCCATTTTACAGATGAGTGAACTGAGGCATGGAGGGGGCAAAACCAATAGTTATCTGAGGTCATATGCTTCACATGACCAGAGGGCACTGGGGAGCCAAGGCCTTCTGCGTTTTTACTGCTTGTGTTAATTTGGAAATCTCTGAGGACCTTTGCAAATCCCATGGAGTGAATCAGAAGCTCAGAAGGGAAGGAAGGTATTGGGGCTGTCTTGACAGAGGAAGAAGGGTCAGGTTCGTTTTGTTTTTTAACACTTTTTTTTTTTTTTTTTTTTTTTTGTGGTTTTTTTTTTTTTTTTTTTTTTTTTTTTCTTTTTTTTTTTTTTTCTTTTTTTTTTTTTTTTTTTTTTGTGGAGAAGGGGCGGGATGAAGACAAGATCACACTGTGTTGCTCAGGCTGGTCTCAAACTCCTGGCCTCAAGTGATCCTCCTGCCTTGACTTCCCATAGTGTTAGGATTACACTAACTGCACCTGGCCCTGTTTTGCTTTTTTCAAGGGTGATTGAATTGCTCAAAGGCTTAGAGAACCTCTTCCGAGATTTTAGAGATACAGGCTGGAGAGGGCCTGGGGGTGTGGGGACAGATGTGAGACAGGCTTTCCTAGAGGAGGCGGGGAGAGCACCACAGGGAAGCAGAGCTGTTTCCAAATTGGAGTAGTGACGGATGACGCCACTGACATGGAGTACCCAGAATAGGTGAACCCACAGAGATAGGAAGCAGATAGTGTTGGTGGGGGCAGGGGGATGGGAAAAATGCTTGATGGACCTGGGTTTTTTTTTTGGTGGGGGGATGATATAAATATTTTGGAACTGGGTAGAGGTGATGGTCGCACAACATGGTGAATATACTCAATGCCACTAAGTTTGTGTACTGTTAAAGGTTGATTCCATGTCATGTGGATTTTGTTAATACTTCAGTTTGGAAAAAAACTCTGGAGGGCAGAAGTGGGCAGGGAGTGAAGTGGGTTGTATCTCTGGCCCCTGCTTGCCCCCTGTTTTGGAACAGCTTTGTTTTCATGATCTTCCCGACTCCTGACATGTTCTTGTTTACCAGGATGTAGCAGCACTGTGAGCTGAAACCGTGCTCCGAGCATCCTGGGTGCCTGGGAAGCGTTGGAATGAATGAAGGAATGGTTGAGTGGATGGATGTGGAACATCAAGCAGTCACCTGGAAATAGAGGGATGGAAAGGTGGTGCTGGACTGGAATGGTTGGCTGATGATAAAGGGAGCTGGAGCTGGCTGAAGACAAGAAAAATCCTAGTTAGTATTTTAGAAGACCTGCGGAAGAGGCGGGTGTGAGGTAACACGGTAACAGTGTTTATGTGGTTACTGTATATTTGTTTAATCTTTCTGGTACTATTGAACTGCCTGAATGCAGAAGAGAAGGCAGACTATGAAATGAAGGCACCGTTTGCTGTTACAATGTGAGGATTTTGCTGGGTAATTACTACAGTGGGAAGACAGGGATGTGGGGGAAAAGAAGATATTGTAATAAGTTCAGGGAGGTGAGGGAATTTAGGAGGAAAAGGCTGTGCAGGGAGAGGAAATGGAAAGAAGTGATTCTGGGATGCTCAGGGAGGAAGAGCAGGCCATCAGCCTTGGGAGAGAGGCCAGGACAGCACACCAGGACAAGGTGTGTCAGGGATGTGAGGTGAAGGTGAAGCTCCCTGCGCTCCAGACACCCACTGTGTTGCATCTAGGGCACTGGATTAGTTTGTTCTCACACTGCTCTAAAGAAATACTTGAGACTGAGTAATTTATAAAGAAAAGAGGTTTAATTGGCTTACAGTTTCACAGGCTGTAAGGAAGCATGATGCTGGCCATCTGCTCGGCTTCTGGGGAGGTACAAGGAAACTCACAATCATGGCAGAAGGTGAAGAAAAGACTGCACTTCATATGGCCAGAGCAGGGAGAAGAGTGAGTGAGGCAGGAGGTGCTACACGGTTTCAAACAACCATATCTCACAATAACGCACTCACTATCAGGAGAATAGCACCTAGGGGATGGTGTTAACCCATTCATGAGAACTCCACCCCCATGATTCAGTTAGCTCCCACCAGGCCCCCACATCCAACACTGGGGATTACAGTTCTATGTGCAATTTGGGCAGGGACCCAGATCCAAACCACATCACATGCTAAGTTCCAACATTTGGTGCTCAGGATAATCCTTTGGGGAATGGGAAGAAAATGTAAAAGCTTTAATTTATGTGTATTTTCTTCCATACAAAGTAAGGTCTTCAGTTTTACTCATATTTATAAGTTGGCAGCAGAATATGTTTTTAATTTTAAAATAAGTCATGTATATTAGGGATGCATGCTCATTTTTGACTGATGAGCTATGGGACTAAAATCATTCTGGAAGGTACTTGCTTGGATGGCTCCTGGATGAGGTCCTTGGGAGTGATGATGTCATGATGTGGGAAATGGGTCTTAAGGCTTGTTGAAGCAGATGCCCTGTGTTCTGACAAACAAGGGGTCTCTTCCAGTGCAGACGGCCATGACGTCACGCTGGTCTGCTTGGTTCTTTCTGAATCCATTTTGCTCTGCAGACCACCTTTTAAAAGTGATCACAAACCATTTGTTGAATACTCACTTGGGGAACTTGAATCCTCACCAATGCCACTATTTATTGGAATCCATCCCAACCCCCCACCTTAGTCTTTTGGAAAATTTGGCTGTTTGATCTTTCTTCTCCCCTCCTCTCTGACTTCTTGGATATGCATTGATGTTTTCCCCTTCCTTCCAAGGAATTATAACCAAAGTAAGTTGTGTGTGTTTTGTTTTTTAGAGGACCTGGTATGCAATTTTCCTGAGCCTTAACACTTGAACTGAAAATAACTAACCAGATCCGAGGAGTGAGGGGCAGGAAAAAGAGTGAGGCCCTGAGGCAGGTTTGACCTGCCTTCTAATTCTGACTCTGCTGGTTATAGCTGTGTGTCTCTGGGCACGTTGCTTAACCTCTCTGATTTCCAATTTTGTTTTAAAGTTGAGGAGGTGATAATCTATCTGGTGAGGTTGTGGGAAAAGTTAAGAGAGTTAATGACACATGTGGAAGTCCCTTAAACTTGCTAGGACTTAATAAATGCCAGTTCTGTCTCCTTCCTAACACCTATCCGCCAACCCCCGTCCCTTCACCTCACTCTCGTACATCCTGCTGGAAAACAAAGTTGAGAACAAAATGTGCGTTGCTGAGACTTCCTGTTAAGACTGTAAGTGTCCTTGATTTGGGTTAGCCTGGTCTTTTCCTTGTGATCTCTCTTTTGTGGGCTCTTTCTTCATCTTAAAAAAATTTTTTTTTTGAGATGGAGTCTCACTCTGTCGTCCAGGCTGTAGCGCAGTGGCGAGATCTTGGCTCCCTGCAGCTTCCATCTAGGTTCAAGCGATTCTTCTGCCTCTGCCTTCCGAGTAGCTGGGACTACAGGCGTGTGCCACCATGCCTGGCGAATTTTTGGTATTTTTAGTAGAGATGGGGTTTCACCATGTTAGCCAGGATGGTCTTGATCTCCTGACCTTGTGATCTGCCCACCTCGACCTCCCAAAGTGCTGGGATTACAGGCATGAGCCACCGCGCCCGGCCTCCTGAAGTCTTTGTTCTGCTTTAAGGAGAGTTTTGGGTATTCTTAGTTATGTGTGGTGTTTGTCTGATGTTGAAATAACTCATTCATTATGAGCCTCCCCACCCCCATTAAATTCCTTAATGAGGACTGATTTCATAGGAGGCAAAAAATTTGAAAAATAATGCCATTATATCTTCCTTTACCCCACTGCAAGTAAAGGGAATGAGTTTTGAGAATCAAAATGTTTGACTAGGCCAGGTTCGATGGCTCATGCCTTTAATCTCATCACATTGGGAGGCCCAGATGGGAGGATTTCATGAGCCCAAGAGTTCCAGACCAGCCTGGGCAACATAGTGAGACCTTGTCTCTACAAAAAATACAGAAATTAGCCAGATGTGGTAGCATGAGCCTGTAGTGCTAGCTACTCAGGAGGCTGAGGTGGTAGTGTCTTTTAAGCCTGGGAGGTCAAGGCTGCAGTAAGCTATGATAGCACCACTGTGCTAAGTGCGCTGTGAATGAAGAGACCACCTAAACAGGCTTTGCATGAGCAACAGGGCTATTTATTCACTCCTTGGCTAGTGGGCTGAATCCGAAAAGAGAATCAGCAGAGGCTGGTGGGTTAGGAGCTGGTTTTATAGGTTGGGGGTAGGTAATGGAAAGTTACAGTTTAGGGCATTTTTTGCAAGCCAGGCTGGGGCTGTCACAAGGTCCAATGTCACAAGGTTGACTTATCAGTTGAGGCAGGAACAAGGTGGAATGTCACAAGGTCGGTTAATCAGGCACTGCAGGAGGTATCTATTCTTCTCCTTTTGCAGTTTCTCTGTTACCTTAGACTTTCTGGCTCCAGGAGGCCATCTGGAGGTGTACGTGTGGGTCACCGTGGCTTGACTGTGGTGTACTCCACAGTACAGTCATTTCAAAGAACCTTGCACACTGTATTCCAGCCTGTGCAACAGAACAGGACCCTATTTCAAAAACAAAAAGTTTGATTAGGCTCATTTGAAAAGCCTTCTGGTAGTTAGGGAATGAGAAACTTACAGTCTGAAGATAATGCTGGCCTGGGGAACCTCTCTAACCTGTGTGCTGCTTTACATAGGCCAGCGCTTCCTGCATCGCCGGGTACCTGCATTGGCAGCTGGGTTTCTTCCAGCTTTGGGGACTGGCCGCTGCTCTTCCACAGCGACGTGCCTGCATGCTGGGTCTGAGGATGCCATTCTCTTCCGCATTTCATTGGAGTGTTGTATTACTTCATGAATGGAAGGAATTTAAAAAGTCACTCTGGAGTCATTAGAAAAGTGTGGCTATGAAGAAAAGTAGACCTTGGAGTTTCTTAGCCTAGTCTGTTGCTAGGATAAATGGGTGTGGTAGTCCCTTTCCACCCAAAGAAAATATTGTCTTATTTACTTAAAAAAAATCCCTTTTAATTTATAACTGGAATTTCAACACGGATGTTAATGTAGTTTGGGCTCTTGCTCTCACTCTCTTTTTTCCTGAGAAAGTGATTTTGTACCATCAGGCTGTTATGAAGTTCTTAGTCATTTTGTTTCTTTATTAGTAAAATGGGATAATGGTACAGCATGGATGTGAGCATTAGAATACTGTGATTTGGGAAGAGAACCCAGTGCAGTAATGAAAGTCAAATAGCTGCTAAGTACATAGTAAATGCTATTTCAAATTTAGATGAAAGAAAAAACATGTTCAGGGTCTATGCAGGCAGAGCGTAGCTCTATATGAAAAGGAACCTATTGATTAAACACTTAGTTTCAAAAAGCCCCTTTTTAAATCCCAAGATACTGGCATTCATGTGATGGCTGTCTTGACACAGATAACACAGTAGAGTCTTTTTAGTGGAAGAAACACAGATCTTTTCACATGAAGTGGTACTTGAAAAATATTGCCATAATTAAAATATACAGTGTAGCTAGTTATCAGGAAATGCACATTTTTTTGTTTGTCTTGAATGAGCCTTATAGAGTTAATGAAAAAAAAAAAAAAAAAAAAGGAAATAAAAAAAGGAACAGCCTCAATGGAAATTAGCATGTGATTGAAGTTGTTTTCTTTACCTCTGTCTGAGGTCTTACACCCGGTAATAGAACCAGTGTCCAGACGAGCAAGTCCTGTGACCCTGTTCACTGATGGCACCCTGCCCTCCTCCTTCCACCTCTATGCCTGAAAGGCTGCAAGCTTGGATGGGAAAAAAGTATACACTGAGTTCTAACTGAAATTTGGCATTTTCTTTCATTGTGAATATAGGTAACAAACCAAAGTAGTATTAGAAGTACCTTGAGCTTTGTCATCAGTAAGTCCATATCACATTCAGTTGTTGCAGAGATCTCTATTTTTTAGATTCATCACTACTTCAAAATGATGGTAGATAATAAAGCCATTTTTAGATCTTGTTACTTGGTGTATTAATAAAGAAGCACTCATACCGTATCACAGTGGAAAAATACTGTGATATCTAAATAATCTTTGGTGTTTTATGCATTTAAAGACATTATTTTGAGGAAACATCCACGGGCCTCATCAGATTGCTGGTGGAGTCCAGAGAATACAAAAGTTAAGACCTCTGCTCTGTCCCCTCTGGTCTAAATTTTATACTGACTGATAATGCAGTGGTCCTCAACCCTTGCTGCCCATTGGAATCGCCTGGGTGTGTTTTAAGAATTCCAGCACTTTAGTCATACCCCAGACCAATGAACTGCAGATCTCAGGGTTGGGCCCTGGTGATTGCACTTGATTGCAGGGGATTCCAGGGGATTCCAGTGTGCGGTGAAAAGTTGAGAACCATTGGTCTAAGTGTTCATACAAACCAGACTTCCTCCCTCTCTTCTTCCTTTCTGATTCTTTAGATAAGAAATTAAGTTTCATGCTTATGATAGAAAATTCAAACCGTACAGAAGAGCATGGCTCTCTCACCTTTCGAGAAACAAATATTGTTGACAAGTTTTGTGCTTAAACCATCATTGTTGACATATACATATCTATACATTATCCATTATGAGATTATACTACAGCTAGTGCACGACTTACGACCACAGTCGGGACCGCAGACCGGTCGTAACACGATTTGGTCGTAAGT
The DNA here is from genome assembly GCF_001604975.1 of Cebus imitator. NCBI lineage: Eukaryota > Metazoa > Chordata > Mammalia > Primates > Cebidae > Cebus > Cebus imitator. Next base: position 5,191,653 of record NW_016107410.1, read on the forward strand.
TGAGTAGGCTATATGTACAGTTGAAATGGTGCACGCAGAGATGGTAGTGCTGCCGGAAGCTGGTCCGCACTGTTGTACACCCAGTTGGGCAACATTTACGCTGCCAGACGCGGAGCAGTCGTGGCTATCGATTGTGGTCGTAAAGTCGAATGTTGTAAGTCGCATAGGTGGTAAGTCAATCAATACCTGTATACACGTTATACTCATAGGCACACTGTACACAGTTCTTCACTTCTCTTGTAGAGAGCTTTCTGAGCCAGCTGTTGTTCCTTAAAATTAAAGTTCTCTTTCTTTAGTGGTTTTTTTTTTTTTTTT
>NW_016107410.1:5192017-5193257 GCF_001604975.1 Cebus imitator
GAGTCTCTGTTGCTCTGGCTGGAGTGCAGTGGCGCAGTCTCGGCTCACTGCAACTTTTGCCTCAAGAGTTCAAGCAGTTCTCCTGTTTCAGCCTGCTGAGTAGCTGGGATTACAGGAGCCTGCCACAATGCCTGGCTAATTTTTGTTTTTGTACTTTTAGAAGAGGCTGTATTTCACCTTGTTGGCCATGCTGATCTCAAACTCCTGACCTCGGGTGATCTGCCCACTTTGGCCTCCCAACATGCTGGGATTACAGGTGTGAACCACCGTGCCTGGCCTGGTGTTTTTGATGTGCTTGGGGAGCCTTATCCCTCTAGGCTCAATTCAGGAGTAACTTGGATACCGTGGATCCTATTTCCTCCTTTTAAGAAATAGTGCACTGAGAAGGAAAGAACAGCGTTGAGGTCAGGCCCAGGCAAGTTGCATATTCGTCTGTGAATCTTTTTACTCATCTGTTAGATGGAGATAAAGAAAGCTTCCTTACAGGGCTGTTGTGCAATGTACAAGATCAGTGACAGGCAGGCTATTACCATTATCCTCCTTGTGGATTCTACTCCCCAGAGAAGCTGAAATGTTTTATAGGCCCCTCAGAGGTTTTTCTACTCGCAAGCAGGTGGTAGAAAGTAAGGATGATTTAAAAAACAAAATCCCCGTGCACCTACTACAGACAGAGTTTAGAGGCTCTACACCCATACGTGGGATTGCCATAATTATCTGGTTGGATTTGGAGTTGGGTTCAAGGCCACACAGATGTTGGCCTTGTCAGCTCTTCTGTATTAACTTAGTACTTATACCAGGTTAATAAAGTCTTGGAAATGCCCCCACATGCTTATAGACCCACACCTATGCATTTCATCTCTTTTGCAGAAGCAATCATGTTGAAAATGAGAGTTGGTATCAGAGTTTCTGGCAGGAAACGATTCACCTCAGATGGTTTGAATGAAGACTGATGAAAGCAATAATTATAGAGGTTGAGGGATCCACCAAGGCACTAACAACAGTGGAAAAGCCCTGTCACCTCTAGGGCTGAGGGGCCTGGGGAGGAAGTAGAGTTACCAGAGTGCAGTGAGATCTGGAACTGTGGAAGAGGAGACAAGGAAAAATGTCACCCAAAGATGTGGCACCCAATGAGAGACTGAGCCAGAAGTACCCGGGCCTCTCTCTTCCTTCCTTCAATTCCCGCTGGGTGCCTGGTTGGCTGAACCAATGGGAAGCCAGCAGGCAGGGAGCCAGGTGTGTA
>NW_016107410.1:5193350-5232532 GCF_001604975.1 Cebus imitator
GGGGGTGGGGCAAGTTAATCACCAGATAACAGGCAGGGAGGCTGTCAGATGTCAGCACTGTGAGGCTCCTGGCAGAGTGCTGAGCACTTAGGTGCTGGATGTAAATGCTCCTTTCCCTGGCCTCATGGCATCTTGATGGTTGTGTGTTTACCCCTATCTTAAAGAAGCATCAGCAAGGCCATTGAGGCAGAGAGGGTAGGAGGAATACTAAAACGCAAACCCTCTGGATCATGATGCTATATTTTCCTGAGCTCTGGCTCTCCTGGTGTCCAGCAGAGAAGTTCTCCATGTTAATTGTCCCCTGGTTTCTGCTCCCCATGCCCAGAAGTAGTATAATTCATAGCCCATGGGTGCCCCTGGCCAGGCAAGACAGCCGTGACACCAGCCGAGGAGATGTTATTAATAATTGGGAGACTCCCTCCCTTGCTTCTTCTGACACGTGTGCCTGGAGATTTCCACTCATCCCCTGTGGTAGGTAGAAGACCACGATGGTGCTGGATTTGCTCCATCAGCCACTCTGTAGGTTGGGCCTCTCAGAGATTAAGAGAAGAGTGGCTACCTCCATAATTTGAGCCTTTCAGTGTATTTAAAAAGTAGGAAAATACATAACCTAGGGCTAGAAACATCATAGACAGTTTTAAATGTTTATGTTTAAGAATTGGATGCTTTTTAACACAAGGAAACAGAATGTAGTCATGCTTTTCACAAGATAATAATGGGAGTTACAAAAATATGGAGACATAGCACATATGGGTCTATTAGCATATGGGGACATTTCCAAGAGTTTATAAACCTGGTATAAGTACTAAGTTAATAAGAGCTGACAAGGCTCATTCAATATCTGTGTGGCCTTGAACCCAACTCCAAATCTAACCAGACCCACATTATAGGCGGTGTGGCCTGGTAATGAATATATGTTCAAGGTTATGTGACGAATGTCTTCTGCTTTCAACGCGATTGTTCAGTTCTCTGTGAGGCTCCAGAACTCCATTGGGAGAGACGATCAGAAGTCTGAATCTGAGGCTGTTATGAGTTGGGCTCGTGCTAAATCTGTACCCCACCCCTGTGTGTTCTGTACACTGGGATTCCCCTTGCCTCTAGGCGTTCTCAGTCCCAGGTTTGGAAAGGCTCAAGGTTGGGGCATGCCTGCATTTTGCATAATGATGTGGCCTATAGGGCATGAGTGACTGAGGTCCCACTCACCGCCAAGGGACCTCACTCATTCATGCCCTGTGGGACCCGCTCACTATCATGGGACCTCAGTCACTTTCAGCTCTTCTTTCTTTTGCCAAATGTTGCACTGCCATTCTTCCCCAAAGGAAATGAAGTAAATGTAAAATCAATGTCTTTTAAAGTTTTTTTAAAATAATGAACTATCTGTTGAAAAATTTGGGAAGCCAGAGACTTGACTGATGAACATGGTAACTATCTTTGTCTCCAAGTTATGTGCAAATGTGATTGAGTTTATCTTCTTAGTTTTAAAAGAAAAGTATGAATCGTTCTCTGACTTTAGCTGTATGTCAGCAGTACATTAATGAAATAGGGCAATGCTTTGGCAACCTCAGTGGCGTAAGAAAGCCTGAAGGAGCTTGTTAAAAAGGGAAATCTGTAGCCATCCCCTTTCCAGGCATAGAGTCATGCCCCCTCCCCCGCCCCCCGCCTTTTTTTGAGACGAATTCTTGCTCTGTGGCACAGACTGGAGTGCAGTGGTGTGATCTTGGCTCACTGCAACCTCTACCTCCTGGGTCCAAGCAATTCTCCTGCCTCATCCTCCCGAATAGCTGGGACTACAGGCATGTGCTGCCATGCCTGGCAATTTTTTTTGTATTTTTAGTAGAAACAGGCCTTTCACCATGTTGGTCAGACTGGTCTCAAACTCCCGACCTCAAATGATCTGCCTACCTCAGCCTCCCAGAGTGCTAGGATTACTAGCCTGAGGCACCACGCTGGGCCGGAGTCCACATTTGTAATCAAGACCCCAAGTGGTTAAAAAAATAACTTACAGAACACTGGAACCTGGGAATATTGATCCCCTTAAGGCGTTTTTAAAGTGCAGAGGCTTGATCAGGAGACCCTTGGTCGTCTTTTCTTTTTTTATTGTTAAATTGGAATTGTAAAATTCCTCCCAGATCTTCTCCTGACTGTTTTGACCCCTGTACTTCAGGCCTCCTGTCATTGGCAGGACGAACGCACAAGAAGTGATTTCCCTGGAGAGTGTTCTTGGTGTCACATGGTGGGAGACGCTGTCTTGTTTAAAAACAAAGAAATAAAACCCTCCATTGAACTTGGTCTCCCTGAAGAGGCTGGAAATGTAATCCAGTGCTCTCTGTTTGTTTCCAGCCCATGTTGTTATTAATCCGGTTACAAATGATAATGCTTTGCCTTTACAGGCGTGCCGTCTCGGAGTCTTCCGTATTGCCTGCTAGACCCTGCTGGATGATTAAGCCACTCGTGCAGCGTCTTACAGGCCACTTGAGGACTATTTCCTTAAAGCAGGCAACTGACTATACTTCTCGAGCAGTGTTCGCTGAGTGACGTATTAACTCTTGCTTCTGGTTCCTTGGGAAGAGAAGGCCCTAATGCTATGGGGGTTGAGGTCCAGAGACATGGGCTTCTTCACTCCATCCTCTCCCTCTCTTCCCTCATCATTAGAAGCTTCTCAGCCCCTTCCATAGGGGCAGGGGCAGGGATGTCACTGTTTGTTCTTAGGCCCTATTTAATTTTTTTTTATCCTATGGAAAGAAATACCGAGAGCCCTGCGAAACAAGAGGTACTTAATTTCATACTTTTATAAATAAGAGCCATAGCATTTTTCACCCACCAGCTATTATTAATAGTTTCAATTTTTAATACATAGATTTTGTGACCAATTAAGGCAGCAAGTAAGGAGGAAAAATACAGGAGAAATAGAATATAGGTCAGGAAAACGGATGGCACACAGGAGAGAGCTTCAGAGGGGCACTTGGCCCTCTCCACCCATCTCAGATGAAGTCTTTCAAAACTCTGAAATGCGTGTGGACGTTTTCACAACTGTTTCAATACGAGAGGCTGTGACTTATTTATTTAAGGAAGTGGCCCTGCTCCTCCCCACTCCTCCCCGTCTCTGTCCTCTTCCAGATCCTGCCAGGCTCCACCCCTGGCCTGTCTGTGCTGTGTCCAGACATGCAGGTCAGAGGGCACAGGCAAGCCCCGTTTTGCAGAAGTCCTGATTAGACTCATCATGGGAGACAAGAAACCCAGTGGTTCCACCAGTCCAGGTGTCCCCATTGCCGGCACAGAGCTGTCAGTGGCTTTGATTCTTGGGCTATGTATACTGGTGGTAAGCCTCCATTATCTACCCCCCAACGCCCTTTTTATTTGAAGTCAGAGGACACGGACCACAACCCTGAGACTCTAAATCTCATCCAAGGAAGTGGCCTCTCTAAGACCCATACCATTTTACCAAGCCATAGGTGGGAGTTTTCTAGAAATGCAAGCTATCCTGATGACTGTGCTGTCAAGACTCTCCCTAATGAGCTGTGAGGTGATCAAATTAATTAAAGAGAAACTCTGCTTGTTAAAATTCAAGCTGGAAGCATCTTTTTATATCTGAGTTTGAATCTGGTCTGTGTTCATCAGGGCACCCACGTGAGGTGTCTCAGCCATCTGTGACCTCTCCTGGAAGACAATGACATCCATTCTAAACAAAGTATTCCTAATACTTAGGAATAGCAGTGGCTCAGTGACTGCCCTGTGTTTTGGGTCAGTCCTGCAGAAAAGGGAGAACTCTCCTTGGCGCTTATTCACATTGTCTGATGGCGGGCGGAGGGGGGTGGGTTAGGATGCGCACACTTTGCTCATGGTCAGCAGTTTGGAACATGTGAAGCAGTCCCTAGGAGACTGCACTCTTTCCCTGCCACAGAATTTCTGTTTCTTGGACATCTCTGTTGCCCCCACCTTGGCCCAGGCTCCTACCATTTCTGGCCTGGAAGATGCCTCAGCCTCTGCTTCCCTTCTCACTCCCCTGTCTGCACGGCATCCACACTGAGCTTTTGAAAATGCAGAGCAGATCATCAAGGTCCGTCTGCTTCTCCATTCTCCTGCAGAATGACAAAGTGGTTCAGGGCTCGGTTTCTGAAGTTGGTCTGATTACCTTCCAGTCCTTAGCTAGGTCTGACTTGGAGCAGCTTAACTGAATTGTGTCCTCATCTGTAAAGTGGCATGCTGATAGGAGTATGCTGATGGAATGTTGTAAGGATTACCTATTTTTTTTTTTTTTTTTTGAGACAAGTCTCACTCTGTTGCCAGGCTGGAGTGTAGTAGCGTGATCTTGGCTCACTGCAACCTCCCCAGTGATCAGGTGATTCTCCTGCCTCAGCCCCCCTAGTAGCTGGGACTACAGGTGCGCGCCACCACATCTGGCTAATTTTTGTATTTTTTTTTTTTTTTTGAGACGGAGTTTCGCTCTTGTTACCCAGGCTGGAGTGCAATGGCGCGATCTCGGCTCACTGCAACCTCCGCCTCCTGGGCCCAGCTAATTTTTTGTATTTTTAGTAGAGACGGGGTTTCACCATGTTGACCAGGATGGTCTCGATCTCTTGACCTCGTGATCCACCCGCCTCGGCCTCCCAAAGTGCTGGGATTACAGGCTTGAGCCACCGTGCCCGGCAATTTTTGTATATTTAATAGAGAGGGGGTTTCACCATGTTGTCCGGGATAGTCTTGATCTCTTAACCTTGTGATCCACCTTCCTTGGACTTCGAAAGTGCTGGGATTACAGGTGTCAACCACTGCACCCAGCCAGGATTACTGTTTACTGTGGAGTACTTAGGACAGGGCCTGGCACATAGTAAGTGCTAAAAAAAATATTGGTTGTTATTTTTATTGTCAGTATTCTAATTCAGTGCCATCCTTTTTAAGCTTAGATGCCAACACAGACTTTTGGTCACACTCTTGGCTCAGGTGGCATCTCCAGCATCTTCATTTTCAGCTGTCCTCCTGCCTCCCTCTGTTTCTAGCCACACTGGCTCTTGCAGGATCTCCAAAGTACCATGCTCTCTCCAGCTCCAGGGCCTTTGCACATGCTTTTCTTTTACTGAGAAAGTTCACTTCCTTCCCTCTTTTCCTGGCCAACTCCTGCCTCCACTTATCTTTACTTAATTGTCCCTTCCTTCTGCAGGGAGGTCTCCCTGAACTCCTGAGCTGAGAACAGATCCCCATCATTCTCTGCCGCCCTTGTCCCATGCCTTTCTTTCATAGTAGTTGCAACAGTTTGTAATTCTGTGTTCATTCATAGGCTTGCTTGATTGATGTCTTCAAGCTCTCCTACGCTTTGTGCTCCAGAAAGCCTAGAACGTCCAGCAGCACATAGCACAAGCCTGGCCTCTACTGCTCCCTAACTGTGAGATGAATGAATTCTCCTCTTCCAGATCAGCTTGTGTGCTTCTCCATGGCCCCTAGTCAACGCATGAGGTCCTGTTTATTTGCATACAGGGACCCTTCCAAATACATTGCTAGGTCACAGGTTCTCAAACTGTAGTGTGCATCGAAAACACCTGGAGTGGATCATGGAGTGCCAATAAGGAAATGAAGGCTAGAAGAAAAGTGAAAAACATGGCTTGTTATCGGCCGTCTAGATAAGTCTGTCCAGGCCCCTGTCTGCTTGGCCTGTGTAGTTCTTCTTAGTTCTTCTATGTAGGTTGTTAACAGCTCCTCCTGCCTCTTTTGCTGCCCACGTGGTAAAATCTAGGGGCTAGAAAGGACTGAGCTACAGGATCCCCCAGGAGAGGAATGTTTTAAAAGAGTTCCTTCTAGATTCCCAAAGTAAGGATCTCAGTGGTTTGGTTGTAGCTAACCGCCTTTAGAGTAGTTGGTGGCTGCTCCTTCTGACACTCATTCCTCTAGACATGCTCCTTGTAAGGCACTCTTCAGTTGGCTCTCTGTGTCCCCGTTCGCTGATGAGAGCCACAAGAGAGCTCTCAGTTTTACCAGTTGCCCTGGAACAAGTAGGCAGTTTTGAGGACTATGATCCCCTCCCTCCACATCACAGCCACCATGATATTCCTCATGGGTTTCAGGGGCCTTTGTACTGGCCCTGAGCAACTCCTCATCTCTCTGTGTCATGGAGGGATATGATGGTGTGGCCGGAGTGCGACTGGGACTTTGGACTCGGACACACATCCAGGTTTGATGTAGTGAGCCTTCTGGTAGCTAGCTTCTTGTCAGGGTTTCTTGTATTATAAAATGGGAATGATGATATCTAGGCAAGCTTGTGGTGTAGGGATTAAGCAGAGCCTCTGGATAGGGAGGAACCAAAATCATAATCTAAGCCTTGCTAGTTTTTGCCATTTTATTATTAACATAAGCACGTGATTGATTGTTAGTAAGCCTCAGCATCCTCCTTCATATCAGGATTAGAATGGTACTTACTTCGGAGGGTTCTTGGGAAGATAAAATACTTATGAAAACTGATAAAATCTGTAGTTAATAGTATCATACCAATGTTAATTTCTTTGTTTTGACAGACTTATCATGGTTTTGTAAGATGTTAACTTTAGGGGAAGCTGGCCAAAGAGCATACAGGAACTCTGTACCATCTTTGCAACTTTTCTGCAAATTTAAAATGATTCCGCAACGAAAGCTTATTTTTAAAAAAAGCTTGTGAAACATTTGCAGGGTGCTTGGGGGTGTAGTAAGCCCTTAGTATATGGTGACCCCTACTAGTGTTACTAACAAAATCATGGTTACTACTGTTGATACTTTGAAGAGTTATTATAACCAATGTGTTGTTGTCTAGCTCCATGGTCCCCAACCTTTTTGGCACCAGGGACTGGTTTCATGGAAGACAATTTTTCCATGGACTGGTAGGTATGGGGGATGGTAGTTTTGGGATGATTCAAGTATGTTATGTTATATCTATTGTGCACTTTATTTCTGTTATTTATTACATCATAATATATAAAATATATAATGAAATAATTATACAACTCACCATAATGTAGAATGAATAGGAGCCCCAAGCTTTTTTTCCTGCGACTAGATAGTCTCATCGGGGGGTGATGGGAGGGGAGACAGTGACAGATCATCAGGCATTAGATTCTCATAAGGGGCGCATAGCTTAGATCTCCCACATGCCGAAATTCCCAATTTTTGCTGCTGATCTGACAACAGGCGCCACTCAGGTGGTAATGTGAGCAATGGGGAGCAGTTCTAAATACAGACGAGGCTTTGCACACTTGCCTGCCACTCACCTCCTGCTGTGCAGCCCAGTTCCTAACAGGCCTGTAAGAATCGAATGTCATGGCTGATCTGACAGTAGGCGGCGCTCAGGCAGTAACGTGAATAATGGGGAGCAGTTCTAAATACAGACGAGGCTTTGCACACTTGCCTGCCACTCACCTCCTGCTGTGCAGCCCAGTTCCTAACAGGCCACGGACCAGGATTAATACTGGTTCATGGCTTGGGGGTTGGGACCCCTAGTCTAGCTGACCACTCTGTAAGTGGAATATTAATTTCCTATGGCTGCTATAACAAATCACCACAACTTTAGTGGTTTAAACAATACACATTTGTTCTCTTACAGTTTGGGAGGTCAGAACTCCAAAGTACGTCTCACTGGGTCAAGATCAAGGTGCTGGCAGGATCCCATCCCTTCTGGAGGTTGTTTCCTTGCCTTTCCAGCTTCTAGAGGTGACCCTGTGTTCCTTGGCTCATGGCCTCTCCTTCATCTTCAAAGCTGGTCATCAAATCACTCTTGACTTCTGCATCTATTGTCACATTTGCTTCCCTGCCTACCAAATTCTTGTTCAATTGACTGTGTCCCCTGTCCCCCCAACAGCTTTCATTATATTTCCTTTGAAGATCACTGGTCTATATTCTACTCATAATAGAGAGTATGTGTGTGTGTGAAAGAGAGAGAGAGAGAGAGAGAGAGAGGAGGGCCTCTGTATTCCCAGTGGTGTCTTGTAAAAGGAGAGGAGGGACCTGTTGTTTTACTTCTTTGGATGGAGGTTAGGCCCACTGTGCAGAGAGCAGCTTTGCTCTCCAGCCCATTTCCTCAGAAGCCAGTGCTCTATGTAGGTGGGTGCTACAAGGCTCTAGACCCTTGCTTGGTTCCTGGCAGGTGTGTGACAGCTGTGTGAGGCACAGCTGGGTCATGATACTGAGTGTCCTTATGGCACTGAGCTTTGACCCTTCAGTTGCTGGCCTGGTACCTGGGGGCACTCAGTATGTTGACACCAGCCATCTCTTGGTTAATAAATTGCTCTCATGTAGTCACTGTTGAGCTTGAAGAACGATTATTCCTGCTCCTTATGAACATAGGTTGGGGTTATAGATGAGCTAGAGGGCCACCTAGATCCTAGATGGAGCCATATTCCTTGGTGCATTGTTCAAAGCCCTCACAAGCTGGGCTTCACTTTCCTAGCCTTCTTCTGCACAAATTCTTGTTTCTGCAAACATAAGCTACTGTCATGGGATCCTTAGAGTATTGCTTTGCCTTCGGGAAACCTCTGTGGCCGGCGACACCTTCTGCCTGAGTATTGCTTGCACCTGTTGGACTTGTTCTGCCCACTTGGCCCGGTAGGCTGCACTCAGCTTATGCTCCCAGCTCAGATCCCACACCTGCCAAGGGTGATCCAGGCATGGAGTGGCGAGGGGTGTGCGGGCAAGTGAGTGTGGGCTCTGGCCACTGTTCACAGCCAGGCATGCCAGCTGTGGCAGCAGAGCAGGCAGCTCCAGGCGCCGGCACAGGTGCTAGTTCTGTGTGAGGCTGCAGCCGGACCAGATGCACTGCATGCAGCTTCTGCTGTGGGCACCTGCATCTGCGCGAGGGGAATCTGGTGGTGCCCTGAAGCTTGGAGACGCCAGGAGCTACAGAGCCCCAAAGAGGGTGTCACAGCTGGGTGTGGTGGCTCACACCTGTAATTCTAGCACTTTGGGAAGCTAAGGCAGGCAGAACACCTGAGGTCGGGAGTTGGAGACCAGCCTGACCAACATGGAGAAACTCCGTCTCTACTAAAAATACAAAATTAGCCGGTTATGGTGACTCATGCCTGTAATTCCAGCTACTTGGGAGGCTGAGGCCGGAGAATCACTTGAACCCAGGAGGAGGTGGTTGCAGTGAGCCCAGATTGTGCCATTGCACTCTAGCCTGGGCAACAAGAGCAAAACTCCATCTGAAAAAAAAAAAAAAAAAAAAAAACAAGTGTTCAGATCCCATAGATCTGGACTCCTGAAAGGGCCGCAGCTCTTCTCTCCTCATAGCCCACAATGTGGCAAGCAGGGCAGAGGTATGTTTCAGCCCTGTTTGTATTATAGCTCTTTTAGTCCTGCCTTTTGGCAGGTCCTGAGTTCTTGTCCTGAGGAAGAATGAGGTATATGGACAACCGGAGGGTGAGCAAGGCAGAGAGGAGCTTCACTGAGCAGCAGTACAGTTCTCAGAATACTTGAAATGGGTAGCTCCTATCCACAGGCAGCGTGTCCCCTGAGTGTTCAGCTCTCAGCTGAGTGAAGACCCACAGTGGGTAGCTCATCTGTGCAGGCAGATTGTCCTGATATCTGCCCGAGTCTGGCTGAGTCCAGGGTTTTTACAGGCTTCAGAAGGAAGGAATTATGTGCTCATTGGTCCATAGGTGGCTGTAAGCAGGCTGCAAAAAGCACCATAAGTTCTCAGTCTGGTAGGTGGAACTGGCAGCCTGGCCTCTAGACCTCAGGCTGTCCCTGGCCTGAAGGTGGGATTTTACCAGGAACCCACTCGTTTTTGCCTGGGAGCCTGTCTGCCTCCTTCTCCTGTCCATGGCGCCCAGACTGTTTGTGCCAAGGGGCACCAGCAGGCCCATGCTGAGTTGCTCTGACTCCCTCTAAGTCCTCACTTGGCTTTCCTCCTCTGTTTGTTGGTGTCCAATGTCTGGAGGGGGCTGAGGCAGCAGAGGGCTGGCATGTCAGCATTGCCCCAAGGGTGCTCATATGTGCCCAGGTTGCGATAGTGCCTGGGACTTGGGCTCAATTTGGCTCTGAAATTAGAGTGGGCTCTGAAATTAGAGTGGGCGCTGGGAGCAGAGAGAGGCCAGGCAGCAACAGCAGGCCCTTCCAAGCCTGTGGGGCTGGGGGGCTAACTGGACTCTCCAGAGTGCAGGGATGCCCAGGTCTGCAGCTGTGGCTGGGTGGCTGCAGCTGCACCCAGGAGGTCTGGGCTCATGCTCCACCAACTTGGAAGGGGGCAGGGCTCTTTCCTGTTCCGGGCTCTGCTGGCTCTGTGGAGTGCATGGCCCCGCCTGCATCTCCCCTGCTACAGTAGCAGCTGCTCCAGATGGGCCCCCACTGCCATCACTATTAATGTCTCCCCAAATGGACCCTACCCCAAGAGCTTTTAGGGTTTTATTCTTACCCTTCCCCTTTATCTGCCCTTCACTGTCTGAATCTGGGCTGTTTCAGGTGATAACCAGTAGGCACATGTGGCTATTGAGCAGTGAATCTGAATCGAGATAGACTATAAATGTAAAATACACACCAAATTCTTAGTATGAAGAAAAGAATGTAAACTATTTCATAAGTGTTTCGATATTGATTACATATTTTACATGGTGTATTTTGTATATATTAAGCTAAATAAAATACATTTTAAACATTAATTTTACCTGTTTCTGTTTACCTTTTATGTGGCTGCCAGAACATTTAAAATGACATATGTGGCTTGCATTACATTTCTTCTGGAGGACACTGGTCTAAATTCTTACTCTGTGTGTGTGTGTGTGTGTATGTGTGTTATGGGGCCCTGTATTCCCAACATAGTGTCCTATAAAAGGCCCCAGGATTCATCCATTCCTTCCCTTCTCCCTTCCCTTGCTCCCTTTTTTCTTCCTCCTCTTTGCTTGCAATACGTCTGCTAAGTGAATCTCTGGAAGTGAGAATGTTAAAACCTTTGAACTCCGACAAAATTACTTAGACAGAAGGTTTCTAGTGCTTTATACTGGCCGAAAGAGTTAAGACAGTTGTGTTTTCTCTGATTTCAAGTCAATAGTAAGCCTCTGTAGAGGAGTTTTTATAGAGTATTTGTACTTTCACATGATCTAATTTACTATCTTCCTAAGAAACCAGTTGAGGCTGGGCATGGTGGCTCACGCCTGTAATCCCAGCACTTTGGGAGGCTGAGGAGGGCGGATCACTTGAGGCCAGGAGTTTGAGACCAGCCTGACCAACATGGTGAAACCCTGTGTCTACTAAAAATTAGCTGGGTATGGTGGCACAGCCTGTAGTCCCAGCTACTTGGGAGGCTGAGGCAGGAGAATTGCTTAACAACCCCACCCCACCCCCGGCCCCCCCTCAGGAGGTGGAGGTTGCGGTGAACCGAGATCACACCACTGCACTCCAGCCTGGATGACAAATTGAGACTGTCTCAAAAACAAAATAAAACAAAAACAGCAACAACAACAACAACAACAACAACAGAAAACAGTTTGCTACTGGAAAGGCATTGCCTCAGTAGTGGGGGTATAAGGATCCTAGAAGTTAAGCACTATTTTAGCTTCTCTTCTCTCCATACTCCCTAGGAGATTCGGTTGCTGGGGTGGCATATCTCTTTAAAAGTTCCCTATTGGATTCTAACATCCTTTTCCCAACTGCCCTGAAACTGAGTGCTCTGCAGAAGGGTGGTGGTGCCGTGATCCTAAACTGCGTCAGAGTCCTTCGGGGAGCAAAAATGCAGATTCCTCAGCTTGCTGCTGCTGTGTTTTCCTAGGAAGGGGGATGGGTTTACATCGGACAAGTCAATCAGCATATTTGCCTGACTGGTGTGGTGGTTGAGTCTGGGGCAAGTGGTAATACAGTTTCTACTTTTGCAAAACGCAGCCTGGCCCGACTGAGCTGCTTGTGGGTTAAGGATTGCGTGCTGGTTTTGTGCGAACATATCTGGTCCTCCACTTCTCCCCCAGCACCTGATTCTGGTTTGTTGGGTGTAAGGGGTCATTGTTTCTTCCAGGGGTCAGCAAAAGGACAAAGGATGGAGAGTGGCTACAGGTGTAGGTGCTGTGTAAGATTTACATCCTGGCTTCACTTGTCAGATGTGACTTTGTGCAGGTTGCTTTAACTCTCTGTGCTTCAGTTCCTTCATCTGCAAGTGGAGATAAGGGTAGCTCCTAAAAGGGGTTGTGGGGAATGTTGCATGCAGTTCTTCAGAAGCATCTGGCCAGCTGGTAAGCATTGGGTAATGGTCCAGCTTCTCTGCCGTGATCATTAGTGTTATCTGACACTTCTGGTGAACTTCAGGCTAGGATCTGCCAGGAGGATCTAAGCAGACTTAATAGTTTTAGCAAAGAACACCTGTGAGCCCTGAGGCAGGCTCCAGCTTGAAGAAATGAGGACAGCTGGAGGTGGGTGGTACAAGGAGGTGAAGAGGCTTGGAGGCAGGGAGGCCACCTGCAGTATTTGGGAGTGGTCGTGGGTTTGCAGCTCTTTACAGGATATCTAAGCCCTCATGAAGGACAGACTCTCTCACCATGGATTCCAATAAGGCTTCCTCAGCCTGCATCAGGAGCGAAAGATCCTGTTGAGCCGGAGCCAGGTCAGTATGTTGCCAATACTGTGGGCCCCAGCCTTGGGGGCTGGGTTGGGCCTTGGAGCAACGGGAAGGAAGTGAAGTCATTTTTCAGCTTTGTGTAATCAGACCGCTGCCTAGAAGACATATTTCTGGTGGGAACCATGTTACCTGGTTACTCATTTAACTTCTGAATGCTGGCCTCCTGCCCTCATTTTGTCTCCCCTCCTGCAAGGCCTCCCAGGGCCCTGGACTCTGGCTGGCAGGAGGCAGAAGCCTGGACCCCTAGGAAGCAAGGAGTAGGAGCTCAGGACTGTCTTCTGCTCTGACTTCCCCTCGGAGTTTTCAGAAACTCCCAATGTCGTTTGGAAGAGTAGTTTATTTTTCTTTCTAATAATGGTGTGATATTGGCTGGGGGGTTTTTCATTAAGTTGTCGTATTTTATCTACTTGTTTGCATATCCAGTTGAATCTGTGGATTTTTCTTTTAGCACTTTGGGCTCTCCTTTTGTTAGAATAGTTTCATAGATTTATTTTTTTAAATAGTATCAGTGTTTTTATTTCCAGAAGGGCCTTGCTAAACATGTGTAAAATAGGAGTAGATATGAATATTTGGAAATTGGTGAAGTGGTAAGAATGAGGATATACATGCTTGGCTAGATGAGGTGGCTCACTCCTGTAAGCCCAATATTTTGGGAGGTTGAGATGGGTGGAACACGTGAGGTCAGGAGTTTGAGACCAGTCTGGCCAACATGGTGAAACCCTGGCTCTCCTTAAAAAAACAGCAACAAAAAAACGGGCTTGGTGGCTGGCACACGCCTGTAATTCCAGCTACTTGGGAGGCTGAAGCAGGAGAATTGCTTGAATCCAGGAGGCAGAAGTGGCAGTGAGCTGAGATCACGCCACTGCACTCCAGCCTGGGTGACAGAGCTGGACTCCATCTCAAGGAAAAAAAAAAAAAGAATACACATGCTCCCTTTAAATAAATGGGTCTCCTTGCAGGTCTCCATGTAATTTTCTTGTACTCGTGGGGTTAGGACTTTTTGCTGAAGACTGGTGGTTGTCAGTCGAAATGCTAGGCCTCGTTTAGGCACTTCCCTTAAAGAATGTGACCAGAAGGAGATGGCAGTGAGGCAAGCGGGGAGAGTAAGGGTATGGTTTTCTTTTATAGCTGTTAGGGATTTAAGGGAGTTAAAACCACTCAGTACCAGTAACTGAGCCACCATGTACTGGGAACTTGAGGTATATTCTCTCGTTTAGTCCTTAGACTAATCATTTGAGGTTATCAATCTCCTTTTACCATTGAAGGTAATACAGCTGAGTGATGAGTGACTTCCCTGAGTTCCCACAGGATCTGAACAGAGTTGGGATTTCATTCATTACAGGTTCGTTCTATCCTCCCGACCATGTTATTTCTGCTGTGTTACGTTGTCCTCTTAAGGAAACTTACTAGTACTAGGAGGAGGAGGGATAAAGATAACATGTATGGAATGCCTGCTACGGACCAGACACGATGCTGAGTGCTTCGCCGTTTTCTCTTTAACCCCAATGACCTGTGGGGTAGGTGCTGTTATTACTGCAATTTCACAGAAGATGAAACTCAGGTTTAGAGACATTAAGTACCTTGCAAACTGTGTATTGAAGTGGGATGACCTTAGTGGTCTGAGAATCTACTGTTGGAATAATGAACTTAGGAGCATGAATAGAAACTGTATGTAGTGGATTGTCAAATATTTGTGGAGTGTCGGTTTTGCTGAAGATTCTGTGTCTGAAATACTCTTTAGAGACACTGAGAAGTGTAAGACGTGCCTGGCTCTTAAGGAGTTGACAGTCTGGTTAGGAGAGTTACCACACCCAGGAGGGAAAGTTTCCCAGAGATGTTTGAGTTATGCAAGGGAAAGTTGGGTTTGGAAGGGGGATGCACTGGGGGCAGGGAAGATAACCTGACTATGATGTGGAGAAAAGGTCGATTTCTTAAGCAGCCCTTCC
The DNA here is from genome assembly GCF_001604975.1 of Cebus imitator. Lineage (NCBI taxonomy): Eukaryota > Metazoa > Chordata > Mammalia > Primates > Cebidae > Cebus > Cebus imitator. The sequence goes on from NW_016107410.1 coordinate 5,207,850, forward strand.
TGATTCTGGAGGACCTTGGAGGCCAGGGTTTGATCTTAGAGATGTTGGTACCTAAGACACCTTACTGAAGTTGGAAGGTCCTACTTGAGTAAGTGGGGGCTGGAGTGAGGGTGTTTCGGACAGTTCAGCTAGCAGGTGTGCAGGATGAAATCGGGGGAGGGGCATGGGGCTGGAGAAAGGCCCAGCTGGTTAGAAAGCTACCTGTAAGCTGCTGAGTAGGAGACAGTTAAGACAGGGACTCTTGTCAGGGTTAGTGATTCAACTAGCTGTGGTTCTTAAGCAAAGGTGAGTAATGCTGAGAAGAGGCAGACATCTTAACTGATGGGATTGAGTTGAATGCTCACAGGAGAGAGGTACATTTGTCCAGGACTGGATGATTGTCAGAAGCTCTAAGAGGAACTTGTTTATTTTCCCACACTCGGTGCCCAGGTGGATGAATTGACTTGCATTCGTCATTAGAAAATTCTCCACTTTGGTTTCCTGTCTTAACTCTACACAGTTCCCATTTATTACCTTAACATTGTACTGAGAGACCCAGGTCTGACCTGTATAGCAGTTTGAGTCAGTGGCTATCAAAGGGGTTGCCAAAATCACCTGAAAGAGTTGGCAACAGAAGAAGTGGCATTATGAGTTGGATTCACTTCTTTATAGACCAATTTGTCACCCATGAAGGCTGGCTTGTCTTGGGTGTGGAATTCAGTTTTAGTGGCTGAATGCACAGAGAGCGCAGGAAGAGAAGAGAGAAGAAATGCAGTGTGCAGGGAACCTGCAGGTGGTAACGGTTGAAGTTCACATCAGTGATCTTGCCTATTTACCACTCTGCGTGCCTCACTCTGGCTGTTCTAATCCAGCAGTAACCAATATGGTATTCTGGGGTTATTCCCCAAATTGGAGCTACACCCAGAATTTCTCAGGTTTTTAATTCCTGAACATCTTTTAAATTAAAACTCTAGGTCAGTTGTCCCCAAGGGAACTGAGGCTCTCTTTTCTAGCCTGCTGTCATTGTCAGCAAAAGCTCGTCTACTTGCTAATTATTCCAACTTTTAGCGAAGCAATTCAGTGAGTGGTCAGTAGGAAATATAATGATTTGAGAGTTGGTTTCCCAGCATTGTCCTCTTTAATAGAAAGAAGATACCAAATTTGGGGACCTCATCTTGCCAAGGAAGAATTGTAGAGGCTAACTTCTCAGTGGAGAGAGCCTTGATGAGCATGTGCCTCAGAGTTGTGCCTGTATGGGTGGTTCTGCTTGTCTGTGGGGCTTGTGCTTGGGTGCTTCCCGAGGTGCAGTTGCACAGGGTGGTTATTCCTGAATGCAGGGGCTTACTATGATTTTCTCTTAGTGCCTCTCATTTCTGACACTTTCTGTCCTATGAGATCAGTCCACTTATTAGTTAGTATGCTAGATTAATAAGTATGCCAAATGATTTAACTCTTCCAGGAATGTTATTCCTTCAAAGATGAGATCTGCTGAGGCAAGAGGATCGCTTGAGTCTAGAAGGTTGAGGCTATTCTGTGCTATAATTGTGCCTGTGAATAGCCACTGTGCTCCAGCCTGGGCAACGTAGTGACATTTGTCTCAAAAAAACAAAAAAAAAACAACAAAAAAAAAAACACACATGAGCATGGCCATACGTAGCCTGACAATCCCTTAATTCTGTGGTAAGGAGGCCCTGTCCTCCAGCATGGTATTGGTAGGGTATAAGTTGAAAGGATGCTGCCCTGAGATACCCCTGTACCAGGGCTGTGTGGTAGAACTTTCTGTGGTGATAGAAATGTTCTGTATCTGTGCTCTCCAGTAGGGTAGCCATTAGTCACAACTGGCTTTTGAGCACTTAAAATATGGCTAGAGCACCTGAGGAATGAAATTTTAAAATTTTCTTTATGTTGAAATAACCACATGTAGTTAAGTGGCTACCGTATTGGACAGCACTGCTCTAGCTGATGGCCAGAGATGACTGATTACTCTATTTAGCCATAGAGCTGGGGTGTAAGTCCTAGTGGGGCAGGCTCATTTGAGAGTGGAGATTTAAGACATAGGATACTCTAATGGGCATTAGAACATTTAATATATTGCCTGGGATTGTGAGGTTCTATTTTCATGTTGGAATTCAAAGATGACTTTGGTGAGTTGAAGCTGGAAATAGGAAGGGAAGTTTTTTAGAGAAAGATGGCGTGCTCGTAGCATTCAGGTCGTCTAAGAAAAAGTATCTATGGAGCCAGAAATGTCCTGTAACTTGTGTTCCTAGCCAGAAATGTTCTGTAACTTGTGATATGGAAGACTCCAGGAGTCTGGCAGATCTGTGTTAAGATGGGGATCAACTCTGCAAGATATTTAGCTTTCTGAGCCTCAGTTTCTGCTCCTGTAGGATATGGGAAGTAGTACCTCAAAGAGGTGCAGCTATGTTTGATAACTTGCGTGAGGCTCCTTGTGTCTTGGCACGTAGCAGGTTCTCACTATTGGCAATATGAAGGGGAATAGGACTGCCATGCAGACACAAAGATCCCTGATGATCTAAAACTGCATAAGACTGGGTTCTTGCTCTTTTCCTTCATAGTCTCTGATGAGGGCGACTCATCTCTTCACACGTATTGAGCCAAGAGAGCTGAGATGATTGCAGAGACAGTCGAGAGAAGACAAGGAGAAAGGTGTGAAGAGGCTGAGTGATACACAGAGGGACCCTTGGAAATGTAAGAACTACAGTGTGATAAATAAATCCATGTCTCTGGTCAACAGGGCACACGTTTATTCATGCATAGTGCAGTCTTCAGAATTCTGGCGTTCATTCTCTTCCCCTCCCCGCGGAGTATTAACTGGAGTTTACAGCTTAAACACTCTGGGTTTCTGGGCATTTATTTACATGGCACTTTGGACACTTTCTAGAGCCGGTTCAATTATCATTAACTTATCTGGGCTGTTTACTTGAACACGTGAGGTTGATTTAGTGTATTACAAGAACTGAACATTGCCTCTCAGACATTATTAATCTCACCTTTCTTGTCCAGCATTAAGTAAGAAATTAATTAAAAAAATGAAAGGGAAATTAATAACACGTTGGTGTTCACAATTCATCAGGAGACCTCACAGCAGGTATGAAATTAACTTCTCTGAATTAATACACACCTCAGCAAATTAAAGGTATAGAAAAGGTTTTATTCAATATTTAGGAAATGTCCCTGAATGCTTCCTACTTTGGTAATTAGATAGATGTTGGGCAGTGTTGAGACCATGCGCAATTGATATGGTCATCTCAGCACCCGTAGACAGCTTTAAATCAACATTTTTTTTTTAAATTAGGGATTTCACTTAGGTAAATGAGAGAAAACCAGATGGTTGATATAGACTTGCCCAAAGACTTGCACTTTTGATCTCTATTAACTATAAATTTGATCCTGGGTTCTGTGTTTCCTTGTTATGACATGTGGTAAGATGGGTTTCAAAGGATACCTTATGAGGAACAGGTTATGGAAACTAACGGGGAGTTATAAGTCTCTATTACAGCTTTCGCTGAGGTTGATGAAGGAGAAGCTTTTATTACTGAATTGTTCCTGTAATTACATCAGAAATAACAGGCAGCAGTCACCTTCCATTAGGGGTGGGAGGGAAGGATCCTTACTATTTAAGTGATCACATAAGGTGCTGAATGAATCATCCTCAGCCTCATCATGAGGAATTAAAAATAGAAAGAACAGTTGACATCATCCTATAGCAGGTTTCTAGGGGACAGAAAAATGCCAGATAGTTTTTTAAGGAATAGAGCTGTCTGAAGTAATCGTCCAGCCCACATGTTTATAGGCTGTTGGCAGTGGTTCTCCACCTTGAGCAGGCATCCAAGGATCACCTGGAGACCTTGTTAAAACAGAGCGCTGGCCCCACCCCAGAGTTTCAGATTGAGTAGGCCTGTGGTGGGGTCTTAGATTTTTGCATTCCCAACTTCCCAGATGATGTTGATGTTGCTGGTTTGGGGTCTACAGTTTGAGAAACATTGGGCTAAGGGAAAGAAATAGACGTAGCCTGAGGATGGTTTAGAAAACAGAACTTTAAGTTTAATTCCCTAGTGGTTGTTAAAATTTTGATGACAATACCAAATTTCATTTGGGATGGTGTGCAGGTCTTGTAAAGGGAATCTGTTCTTTGTGATACTGCAAATGAACATTAAAAATCGTTGCAAACCTAGATGAGTGGTCTCCCAGCACTCTTTCACCATGTCTTGGTTAAAATTTTGGGTAAACTTTGGCTACAGGTATTATCTCTGTAATCCAAGTTAGTGATGGATTCAGAAGTTTGGCGGTTTTTTTCTTGTCTGTAAATCAAACATGCTGTACCTGGGGAGGACCATTTGTAGGAGAGCAGTCATTTTAACTAAGGGCATTCCAAATCACAAGCCATTCAATCATCCTTGTCCCACCTGCCTGACAAAGTAGCTATCAGCAAAGTAGCTGTCAGGCAGCATCAGGCAACACCTGCTTCTATGATTCTAGGTTTCCACTGGTTCTAGAACTGCCCTTTTATTGTTAATTTATTGTCACATTAAAGCAACAGCAACCAGAGTAATCATAATTGCTAACATTTGTAGAAGGCTCACTGACGCTGGTGCCACACATGAACTGTGTCTCCCTTGCCTTGCCTGTGAATCCTGTTTTCTTAGGCCCCATGATGACCTCTGTTTTAGACAAAGAAGACAGAGGGTTGTAGAGTCACTTGGTTGCTGTCACACGGTTTGAGAGCTGGAGCTTTGTATTTGAGCCCAGGCAGTATTAGTGAGTTGGGGCAGATTATGATTTTATTGTATTTTGAGGAAACTTTTCATGGAGACTCTGTGAGAGGCCTCATTGAAATGGAAAGATGAGAGAAAGTTTTGAGTTGAGTGAATCTAAACCTGTTTAAGGCTACCATTTTTTTATATGTTCTGGTGTCAAAGAGCAATCTAGATCTATGTAACTGGGCTTCACAGTATGGTGAATTTAGCTGCTCTACCCAATGTGGATGAAAGCCATGTGAAGCTAGTATTGTAATTGTAGGGCTCTTTTTTTCTATGTGACTATTTGATGCTTGAAGACGAAGATTGAAAGACAAAGTTTATAAGTGTGGTCATGATTTGCTTCTAGTGCATATCAGTTGGTCTTATTTGAAGTATTTTCTCTAAGCATAAAGGAGTTTTAGGTAGAACAATAGACATTCTTTAACTGCTTTGATGTTCTCAGCTACCTTTGTCTTGGGTATGGAAAAAGGGAAATGCATGGTGGTTTTTGGCATTCAAGATTCTGAGATTCTATTTGGAGGGATGTTGTCCATAGGGAATAAGAAAAAGAAATACTTGAGGTTGACCCCTTGAGAAGGGATCAGCCTGACAGTTTCCAGTGCTGATGTGGGTAAGTGGGTGGGCAGAGGTAAGAGCTGCAGGTCTGGAATTGGCCATCATTGTCCTGTGTCACTGGATCCTGGGTGGGTACCACATAGCTGGGCCCTGCACGTGCATTGGCTTGTCCTGGCTCACCTTTAGAGATGCTTTGGGGGAGGGCAAAGACACAAATGCAGGTTTCTAATAGAATGCTGCGGTAGAGTGGGAGTGTATCAAGTAGGTTATTTTGTTTGTAGGGCATTTATAATCTTTCATCCAAAAAATAAAAGGAATAAATGTTGGTTGAAAATGGGATTTCAATGCTGGGTGCAATGGCTCATGACTAATCCCAGCACTTTGGGAGGCCGAGGTAGGAGGTTTACTTGAGCTCAGGAATTTGAGACCAGACTGGACAATATAGTGAGACCTCATCTCTATAATAATTTAAAAAAATTATGTGTGTGTGTGTGTGTGTGTGTGTGTGTGTGTGTATGTATGTATATGTATATATATATAATTGAGTTGTACTTCCATGATATCCATCTACAAATGCTTTCACAGCTTAGGTATGATTAAGAAAGGGAGGAAAATTACAGCATAATCCCAAGAAGAAATTGAGGGAGCCAATTAATCCCCAAAAAATACTTTGGGTGAAACCTTGATGAATGCTATGGTGGTATGCTGTTTTGAAAATTAGGAAGGAGGAAGGACTTCCTTCAATATTTTTTTTATAGACCCAGCTAGAAATGGCTATAAATTTCCATTAATGTTATGTACTTGGCTCTGCAGGAAATGATACTGAAGATTAGTTGAACATTAAATATTTTGCTGACGAGATAATTGAAGGGCCTTTTGGTTTCTTGGTGACCTGGAATTTTGCAAATGAACTTTAGAGCCAAGGGTGATGCAGTTTTCAGGTGACTCAGGAAGTAGCTTGTCTGATTCTTAAGGTAAAATCAAGATTGGGTTCTTAACTACATGGCCTGTTGTTAAAGCAGAAATCCAGATTTGAAAGCATTGGTGAAATAAGGATAATAAACTACTTCTTTATATCATGAACTTTTTTTAAATCTTACAGCCTTATCACTGCTATGAGTCATAAGTCACTGCCACCTATGGACAGTACTGATAAAGAAAATTGCCATGATGCACCAAATAGGTATTTATGAAAACATAAAAGATTGGAAGCACTGAAAGTAAGTTGGTATCATTTAGGCCCAAGGCATGTGGGTATATATTCCATTAGCCTACACCACTACTTATGTGTGAAGTGTTCTTGATCTGACCAAGATGCTGAGGATTGTTTTCTAGGAACAAATCTTGATGACTGCGCTTATTAGAGTTACAGCTTTACAGCTTTTTCCGTATCACAAGAGCCCATTTTCAAAACCCATTCCTTCGCCTCAGAGCTATCTCAGACCAAAGCTAGTGTAAAAAGGGTCGCTGGCATGGATTCAGTTCTTTCCAACCTTCCATTTTTTAGTAAACATTTATTGAGCCCAGTCTGTTTCATAGAGATGGTGGATTTGGAATGACTGCGGGTTGAGCCTGTTCTCCTAAGTTGCCCAAGTGTACAAACCTCTGGTATTACCCAGGGCTTGTTGACACAGACAGAAATGTTAATACTTTATGTGGTTTGTGGGAATTGGCTTCGTTTGGATTAAAAATAACGAAACTCTTCCAGAAACTTTCAAAAGATTATGCAGTATGCTCTTCCATAAAGTCCTTAAGAATAAGGTAGTCTTAAGACAACAGCTTAAAGGTAGATTTGTCCTTCCATCCCTTACTATTGAGGTCTTTCTCAGTTTTACAATTTTCTGCTCATACAGTCCATAAACATCAAAAACGTACTATACATACCTGTTAGTGGACATATTTTTCCCTGGTGTCCTTTATAAAGGAGTTTTACAGAGGGAAAATCGCCAAATCAGAAGCACATAGTAGATATACCTCTTTTTTTTTTTTGGGTGGGGAGACAGAGTTTTTGCTTTGTCGCCCAGGCTGGAGTGCAGTAGTGTGATCTCGGCTCACTGCAACCTTTGCCTCCTGGGTTTAGATTCTCCTGCCTCAGCCTCCCTGAGTAGCCGGGATTACAGGCACAGGCCACCACACCCAGCTAATTTTTGCATTTTTAGTAGAGATGAGGTTTCACCATGTTGGCTAGGCTGGTCTTGAACTCCTGACCTCAGGTGATCCGCCTGCCTCAACCTCCCAACGTACTGGGATTACATGTGTGAGCCACCATGCCCAGCCTAGATATATTTATAAAATGGCTTTTTATTGCTTCTTTTGATTTTATTCTTCAAGGAGAAATGGCTACAAGGAATTTATTTAAATAGGCTTGTAATTCAGTTGGGTTTATCTCATACTGTAAACGCCTTAGTTTTTTGTGATGGAGCTATCTATTTTTAAAATTGTGGATATACATATTCTTGAGACTGTGTGTATATATTAACACAGGCTAGTCCGGAAAGCATTAGGATTGGTAAGAGCTTTGGTTTAGCGCCTCCTGAGACCTGGAACAAAGAGCAGTTTTGTGCCGATGCTCTGTCTTTGCCAAGTGTTGCCTTACTCCCGCTGAACTAATAATGGATGGATTTGGATCCTAACAAGTGAGAGAATATTTTTTAGACAAATGCCTCTGGGTGTTGAAGTGATAGGGCCGCCCACCTAGCTATTTTTAAGTAGCTTTTTTTGGGAGATGATCTTAAAAAAGGCATTTGGGCTCCAAAAATGGAGAACCAAAGTTCATGTAAGCTCTTTGTCAGCGTGTTTGCAGTGGATCAAGTCCTTAAAGAGGAGGAACTTAAAGATGGCCTTGTCCTTGTCCTTGTGATTTCAGAAGTGATTCTTACTCTAAAATGGACATTGGAGGAGGCTCCATTAGGCCATGTAAGTACTATAGTAAGCAGATACTCACCTGGGCTAAACAGAGAGCTGGGATATTTGCCCTTGTAGGGGAGAGGGCCAAGTGGTATAGTGTAGTCCTATGTTATGATTTAGGGCCATCAAAATACGCTTTGGCACTCCGGTCCCAATGAGCAAGGGGGTGGCTCTCTCACTGCCACCCATAATCCTGAGGGGACATCTCTGGCTATCTGGTGAAAGCCTAGTGGAATTTTTTCAGGTAACTGGACAGGATTCTTCTATGTGTATAGAATTAGTGAAGTGACTGGAGCTGAAGGCTATTTTTTACTTCATTCAATCATCAATACAAATTTATTGAGCTTGACCATGGCCACTTACTCTTACATAGAAAGGCTGGCCCTTTAGAGCAGCCCTGGAGTGCTGGGCCCGACACACACATAATCACAGGGTCACTGGAAGAAAAGCCATTGACCTGGAGCGTGTGGCTCCTAAGGACCGTACAATATCCGAACTGTGTATGGAGGAACCATTGCTCAAGAAGTACATTTTCTTGAGTCCTCGAGTCTGAGCATGTTTTATGGAGGAAGGAATTTGCTAAGTACTTCTTTATTTTAACCATCTGAATTGTTTCTAGCACTTAAACCCACTGCCTAGGTGGACCCTTGAGAAGTTACCTTGGTAAATCACATGTTCACCTTGGAGCAGAACATTTAGGTTTCATAGGCTGATAGGAGTTGGGTGTCAAGGTTATGGGGTCAACAGAATGAAACATTAAACATTCCTAATTCTTGCTGCTTTTATGTATGTGAGTCTTTGATTACACTTTGTCCTTGACAGTATCACAGGAGAAAAAACATCCCAGCATCCCACAACTAGATGAATGTCTTGATGTGAATAAAAGCATTAACGTTAGAGTTAGGAAATCATGTGACAACGTGACTTTGGTCTAAGGCTTCTCTCTAGCTGTCACCTTGAGAGTTTGTCCCACTAGGAGAAACCAGAGAAACAGGAAATGTGTCCTTTGGAAACTCAAAGGGATTTTTAATTTCTAAAAACATGAGATTTTTTTGTCTAAAATACAAGCATATTTAATCCATCCTTCCCTGTCCCCCATATACACATCTCACACCCTGCTTAATAGGAATGTGACTTCATTTTAGCGACTGGACAACTGAACAATCTGTCTTCCAGGGTCTGTTTCCCCTGAAACTGGCTTAGTGCTGCTAGGTAGGGAGGTCAGCTCAGTGCTCTCTGAGGGTTGCCAGGCAGGGCAGCTGGGGATAGTAGGCTGGCACTGGGGAGGCTGGAGCTGGTTCTGTCAGCCCTGCCACCGAGTGCTGTGGTTTATGCTCTGGGAAAGATGAGCGTCTATCTGCATTTACTGTGCTGCGATTCTCACGACAGTATCTGCGCCCCCTTGTTCTCAGCTCTGCACCATGTGGGTTTGACAGCCTTCATGAGGCAGGCAGACGTGTTGGCGTCATGTGGGACTCCTGGGCTGTGTCTTTCTGCCACCAAATATGTTGTCGCTTTCTCCCTCCAGCATGTCATATACCTAGCTGCCTTTGGAGAGGCCTCTTGGCTTTTTCAGGAATAACTACCGAAAGAGCAGCTGTCTGTCAGCCTCCTCCAGAGCTGTAGGCTTGGGCTGTTGTCAACCTGTTGTTGGAGGAGTTCCCAAAGCAGCAGACTTAGCTGCCATTGACATTTATAACTCGAGAGCCATATCACAGATGACTTTACATTCCTTATAATCTGTAAATAGTCTGTAGCATATAAAACACATGGCCTCTACACCCTTTGCCCACCTTAGTGAGCAAATAGTTGAGTTATCCTGAACGTGGCGAAGTGGCTCAGTGTTCTCCCCACCCATGCTATAAATCATCATCTCTCTTCTGACTTAGGAAGAAGTTGTCCTAGCTTTATGCTTAGATTTACATGAGACCATACGAAGTCAGTCTAGATTGGGAAAGAGTATGAGCTTCTAAGTCCAAGTGAGCCTTTAACTAGCAGCCACAGAGCCTGTGATAAAGAGAGGGTATCCTAAGGAATTAGATGTCAGGAAACGTTTCAGTAGATCCTGTATCTGGTTAGTTATGCCCTCGTTTCTCAGTGAGCCTGTTTCTACATCTCATTTCTTAAGACATAACTGGAAGAGAAAGACGCCATGTTCCTTATGCAAGTAAAAACCAAAGCCACCCCAGTGGATCTGAGAAACACATACTGCCAAAGAAGGTAGAGAAAGGGCAGAATTGGAATGGGTTTTAGTTACTGTGGGTCTGTCTAGACATTCTTTGAGGGCTAGCACTGGCTTCATTCCTCTCTGTGCCATCCGGGGCTAGTGCCAGTGCACATAGCAGCGTGTGAGCTGAATGAATGAGTGTAAAGCAGTTTTATTTTTAGGTAGTAAAAGTTTCGTTTCATTTTATTTTTACCTGGGTAGCACAGACATTGAAATGTGTTAATCAACAAATGCAGAGTATAAGATTAAAAACTAACGACATTTTCGTGTTGGCATCAAAGATGAATAATTTGAGATAAGTCATGGGAACTAGATGGAAAGTCTTAAATGTGATTAAAATAAAGCACCTTCATTGCCTGTGCTCAGATTTCTTCCTGTGCTTCCCAGGATGTTGGTCAGTCATATTTTATAAGAGGCCAATGCTTGATCTTGGCTGGGGTGCATCGCTTGCCTAGCTTGGACAGAAATAGGCCTCTTGAGCCCGCTTGATGGTGGCCATGGGCTTTGGCAAGATTGTTAGCTGAGGAATGTCTTTCATCTCTTCTGGGCACTTTGTGGTGCCGGTCAGTATCCCCCTCAGCCCTCGTTCTCAGAGCCTGGGAAGTGGCTCAGAATCCCTACGGTTGCACTTTAGACACTACTGCCCATTGACAGAGGGGCATGGTGGGTGAGACCTTGTGCCCCTCCTGGCCCATGGGCAGGGTGGGGCTGTGGGCCAGCCCATATCTCCCTACCAGGAGTATGTGTCCAGGTATGTGGAGCAGTAGAGCAGTGTTCTTCACCAGCAGAGTCCAGGTCTACCGCATTTAATTAGAATTCCAGTTCATATCAAAAGGTTTTCATATTTCTTTGTCTTCCCCTAGAAAATGTCTAAATATTATTCAGTATTTCAAATATCCACACAAGTACAGAGACTGAATAGGCAGTCTCTTATGTACCCATCTTCCCATATTCCCTGCCTTTCGGATCTTGCTGCTAATAAGTCTTATTAACTTTGGAAGATATTGCTTTGGCTTGTGTTAAAATTACTGTTATTTTGTCCCTGAAGTTCTGAAATGTGTGGTTGGCCTGGGACTCGGACCTATCAGGAACTCTAGTGTACCTCTCTGAGGAAGGTTGGCACTACCTGGATCCACCCTCACTTACGGGTTCCTTTGTTCTGTTGTAAGGTCACTGCCATCTATTTCCCCTCTTAATTCAGTTTCAAGGAGCTGTGAGTGTGAGAGAGAACCCTCTTCCTCTTTCCTCCCTCCTCCTCCAGCTAGCTCCGGACTCCCCTATGATGGGTAATTCAGTGGGTCCCACTTGACGGAGCTAAGGCTGTCTCCACATCCTGTTCCCTTCCCATAGTGCTTCATCATACTTGATGCTACTTTGTGAATAATTTCCCATTTCTTACCAAGCCAGTTACGGGATTTCTCCACGCGTGTCCACCTCCCTGGAGGGGTGGAGGCCACTTTACTTTGCCTTTGGGGTTTAGAGTGATGGATAGACGGCATCTGTCAGGCAGGTGGAGTTGCTTCCTCAGGATAATTAAAGTGGGTAGGGCCCATGGACATGTTTCTCATTCTTCTTTTAACTGGCTATTTTCTGGGAGTAGAGTCCTGGGTTATTTTGTGATAGCTCACAATCATGTTATTGTCTTACTGCTTATGACTAGTCATCCATTTAACTCTTTGTTTTGGCTGGAACCTCAGGATGGCTTATAGGAATGGGTGCCCATGGCTAGCACACTGGAGGGGCTGGGGAAGGTTAAGACCACTGTTTATGGAGAAAGGCACCACCTTGAGAGGAAGGCTGAAGGGGGTTACTGGGCCAGAAGATCGAGGAAAGCCCCATGAGAGTAAGGCAGGAAGGATTGGAAAGTGGGTGTGGAGGCCTTGGGAATTGGCTGAAGAGTTTTGGAACTCTGGGAAGGGGGAAAAACAGTTTTAAAAAAGTCTAGGCTGGGTTCGGTGGCTCATGACTGTAATTCCAGGACTTTGGAAGGCTGAGGTGGGCGGATCATGAGGTCAGAAGTTGAAGACTACCCTGGTCAACATGGTGAAACCCCTTCTCTATTAAAAATACAAAACTTAGCTGGACGTGGTGGCATGGCTTGGGGAGGCCGAGACTGGAGAATTGCTTGACCCCGGGAGGTGGAGGTTGTGGTAAGCCGAGATCGCGCCACTACACTCCAGCCTGGGTGACAGAGCGAGACTCTGTCACACACACAAAAAAGGAGAAACAACTGGGAAAAATGAAATAAAAAGTCTATAAGCCTCTAATTTTATTAGATTCAAAGATGTAATATTACCTTAGCAAATGACGATAAAATTTCTAGAACACTTACACTCAATTTCAGTATTGATTTCTCCATAGAGCAGAAACAAATACTTGGTGTAGTGGCATTGTGCTGTGGGCCCCCCTTGGAGTGGCACTTACCTTGGAGAGGTGGGTCTCAGCTCCGTTTCTGCCCTTGCATACCCGGAGGCCCACCCTGACCTCTAAAGGTCTTGGTTTTTAGGCTATAGAATGAAAGTGGCGGTTTAGCAGGTCACTGGTCTCCCAACAGGACATGTGGGACCAGCAACAGGGGCTTGTTTACCCAAGCGCGTTACCCTTAGGGCTCCTTATGGAAGGGACATGCTGGGGCTATCTCATATACCCCCTCAGCCACCGTGACCAGATACCTGACCAACTCATTTGAAAGGCACGTGTCCTGCAATAGGGATCTCCTGAAACAAACCCGTGTGTGTGTGTGTGTATGTCTATATTAATCTTGCACCCAGTGTTAAGATTTTTCTTGTTGATAGTTTTAGGTTGAAAAACAGTTCTGTGGGATGGGAGGGAATAACCTCTTTAAGTCATGTAGACCAAGCACAGTGGCTCATGCCTGTAATCCCAGCACTTTGGGAGGCCAAGGTGGGTGGATCACGAGGTCAGGAGATTGAGATCATCCTGGCCAACATAGTGAAACCCCATCTCTACTAAAATACAAAAAATTAGCTGGCTGCGGTGGCATGCTTCTGTAGTTCCAGCTACTCAGGAGGCTGAGGCAGGATCGCTTGAATCTGGGAAGTGGAAGTTGCAGTGAGCCAAGATTGCGCCACTGCACTCCAGTCTGGCAGCAGAGTGAGACTCAGTCTCAAAAAAAAAAAAAAAGTCAAGTAGCAACTAAGGCTAAATAGGGTTTGACTTTTTGAACACAGGTCCTCTAGGTCATCCTGCTGTAACTGTCATTCCAGCCCACTGGCCTGGGGGGATCTGATGGAGAAGCCAGCATGGAGGTTTTTCTGGCTGGGCCTGGCCGTGGTTAGCATCACTTCGTACTCGCATTCTGTTCCCAAGAACTCTGTCACCTGGCCACCCCTGGCAGGGAAGTGAAGTCCAGCTGTGTGTCCAGGAAGATGACGAGAGTGTAGCTGGCATTCTCCTCGCCTGCTTTTCCCCATTCTTCTCCCATTCACTGATCAGGATCTTACTGACTATTGCATTCTTGTGTCCAAATGAACTTATTTATTAATCTGTTACACCTGGACATGATGACGGTCAGGCATGAAATTTGTATGCACTGGGGTAAGAAACAATGGAGAGAAGAGAGAATGGAAGTTGCCTCAGAATTAATGGCCAGTGTTCATGCAGGCTCGCAGTCAGTAGCACGTAATGGCCGATGCTGACAATGAGAGTGAATTGGCGATGTGCCATAAGCTGCTTTTGGATTTTGTTCAAAAAGTCAAGATATTTATGAGTCAAAAGTAGAGCTTGGTTCTCAAAAAGTAAACAGCACTTAAGCAGAGGGAAACTGCATGGGTGCATCGGTGTGAGGGCAGTCGGTAGCCCATGATGAAAAATGGCAGAAGTAATGTAATATGATTTTAAAAACTTAAATAGCTGTAATATTTGCATAAGTGTGCTTTTTCTCTTACTACAGTAGTGAATTAAAGACAAAACCAGTTTTGGTTTTTTTGCCCTCAAATCAGAGGCCAGAGTCAGAACATAGAGGTGAGATTCTGGGAGAGACTTTGGGAGAGAGTCTAGGCAGGAAACGTTTAGGCTGTAAAAACTTCCAAAACTAAAACTTCTGAAAACTCCTTCTACAGCCAGCGTTTCATAGGGCATCAGTCAGGAAAACTGGACCAGGCATTTCTAACAGAGATTCTAATACAGAAAATTGGATATTTAGGTGATGGAAGAGAAGAGTTACCAAACAGACGTTAGAGCAACCTAGAGATTTGTAACCTCAGGAAGATGTCCACCCCCAGGACTGCGGAGGCAGGGTGGAGGTGGCAGTTGTTGGAAAGGGCAGTAGGGTCCTTCAGAGAGAGCTGTTTCCCTGGAGAAGGTTACCCCGCCCAGCAAATTGAGCTGGGAGAGAGACCCAGGCTGCTTCCCCTCTCAGCTTCTGCTGTTACCGCCCACAGGCCAGCACCTTGAAACTAGTGGCAAGGGAGCTTGGGAAATGTAACTCCAATGATATCTGCAAAAGGACAAAGTATGCAGAGAATGGATTTGAGAGCAAAAAGGCTGAGATGGCTGTGGCACAGGGATTATAACCTTGTTGCAAAGGAAGATAAGTAGCGGAGTAAGAGGTTGCTCTAGGAAAAGAACTTGAATTCTTGGTTCCCTTCCCCCACGACATATTCCTTCCTCTGTGGTTGTTAACACCTGTGTCCTCTCTTTGTTTTTGTCATGCTCTTTACGCTGCTTGATATTTACATATTTGGCACCCTGATAATAACATTTATTGAGCGTTTCCTGTGTGCATTATCTGCATTAATTCATTGACTCATCAAAGCCATCTGTGAAGACAGGTATAGTCCATCTTCATTATTCTCAGATTTCTGTATTTGTGAATTTGCCTCCTCATTAGTACTTACTTGTACCCTGAAATCAATACTCAGCACTTTCCTGGTCATTCATGGACACACGGAGTGGAGGATTTGAGTTGCCTGGTGTCCGTATTCCCAGCTGAGGATGAACAAGGCGACTGCCCTGCCTTCTTGCTTCAGCTCTCATATTGCAAATAAGTGTTTCTTTCTTCCATCTGGTTAGTGCTGTGTTTATCCCTTTTTCTGTGCCTTTTCTTTTTTTTAAGTGATTTTGCTGCTTAAAATGGCCTCCAAGCATAGTGCTGAGGGGCTGTCTCGTGTTCTTAAGCACAAGAAGGCTGTGATGTATCTCAGGGAAAAAATATGTGTGCTAGATAAGCTTCATGCAGGCGTAAACTGTAGTACTGTTGGCTGTGATTTCAGTGCTAAAGAATCAACAACATAAGGTGTCTTCAAACACACACATCAACTATGCATTGATTAGTTGATGAAAATGTGTGACCAGAGGCTCGCAGGTACCCAACCCTGTATTTTCTCTAGGAACTATGTTTCAGGATTCACTAATTCAGTATCTGCAGAGACTTTATAGAACAAGGCCACTGCGGGCACTCCAAGTTGGCTGTCCTGTTATCATCTGCTTATAAACAGACTGAGGCAAATAGAAGTCTAGAAGTTGTCCAGGGTCACCCTGTGGGATTGGAACCCAGGCAGTCTGGCCCTCAACCCTTTATTCTTCCGGTGCTCTGCTTTCTTACCCTTCATATCTGCTTCATGCTCTTTTCCACTTCTGAATCTGTCAGAGGTGTTTGAACCAGAGTGACTCCATCTTAAATAGGGGCTAAATGAAATGAGAATGAGACCTGCCGGGCTGCATTCCCAGGAGGTTAAGGCATTCTCAGTCACAGGATGAGGTAGGAAGTCGGCACAAGATACCGGTCACAAAGACCTTGCTGGTAAAACAGGATGCAGTAGAGAAGCTGGCCAAATCCCACCAAAACCAAGATGGCGAAGAAAGAGACCTTTGGTGGTCCTCACTGCTCATTACAGGCTAATAATAATGCATTAGCATGCTAAAAGACTCCCAGCAGCACCGTGACAATTTACAAATGCCATGGCAACGTCCAGAAATTACCCTATATGGTCTAAAAGGGAGAGGAACCCTCAGTTCCAGGAGCTCCCCACCCCTTTCCCAGAAAATAATTCACCACTTGTTTAGTATATAATCAAGAAATAACTGTAAGAATACTCAGCCAAGCAGCCCACGCTGCTGCTCTGCCTATGGAGAAGCCATTCTTTTGTTTCTTCTCTAATGAACTTGTTTTCGCTTTATGGACTCCCTCTGAATTCTTTCTTGTGGGAAATCTGAGAGCCCTCTTTTGGGATCTGTATTGGGACCCCTTTCCAGTGAGAAATCTGCTGTGGATGCTGCTGGAACCAACCCTAGGGCTATTTTTAATACTAAAATTCCTGTTGATAAAGCCAACAGGTACCCCTGGTTAAGAATCAGGATGTGTGTAATTCTGGAGTAAAAGTAGTAGTTGACATTTGTATGAAAACCTCCACGTATTTCATATGATCCGTTTGCACAGCAACACTGTGAGGCACGCGTTACCCTTCATTTCAGAAATAAAAACTGAGGTCTTGGGGGGGCTGTGATTTAGTTAGGGTTCCATGATTGGAAAGTTCCAGAATATGCCACCAAATACCTCACTCTTGTTACTGTACTAAGGCTGGCTCAGGACCAGGCTCTGTGGGGACTGCACCCCAGCCCTGGCCACTGTTCTCATCTGCTGCTTCTGCTTTGTTTTGACCTGACCAGGAGAAGGTACATGTTAGAACTGTGTGTAAAATAAGAGATTCCAAGAAGGGGACCAGTAATGTTTTCTTTAGGGGCCAGGAATTGTTTCTTTAAAATGCCCTTTTCCATGTTTACAGGAAATCTTTTTATAGGGCGCAATGACCTTCTTGGACAGATGTTAATTTTTTTTATTCTGTTCAAGGGGCACATTTTTGAAAGAAAACAAAGGGAAGATAATTTGAAAGGCTGTGAACACTTTCTCTGTGGTATACTCTCACCTAAATGTTCATTCTCATTTCTTTCTCTAGTTTCCGTTGTGTATTTAAATGTATTTATTTGAATAAGAAATACATACACATGTTAAAAATTGAAAAGGTACTTGAAGTCTTCCTTCCCTGAAGAAAGCAATGTGCCTGATTTCTTATGTACTCTTCCAAAGATGTTCCAACAGTGACTCTCAACTGGGGACAGTTTTGTTCCCCATGGACGTTTTTCACACTTGGTGGAGTTTGGGAGAGTGTTACTGGCAGCATCCAATAGGTAGAACCCAGGGAGGCTGCTAAACATCCTGCAATGCACAGGATGGCCCCCACAGCCAAGCATTATCCAGCCCAAATAGTCAGGAGTGCTGAGGTTGAGAAACCCTGCTCTACCTTCATGTAAACCAGAAGGGCTTACATGTGTCCACAAGAGCTTTTTGTGCCTAAGCTTGTTTTTCTTGTGTGGTCAGGAGGTTTTTATTAGTGTGGTTCTTTTGTCTCCTGAGGGTGGGGCAAAGGAAAAGGTCCTGTCCAGGTGCAGCTGTTGTGAAGGGGCACATTGTCTGTAGAGACTAAAAACAACCTGGCCTCAGCCAGTCTGTTTTTTTAATCATCAAAGTGCATGGGCAGTTCTAAGCTGGTAATAAAATACTTCCTGAAAAAAAAAAAATCTTTTGTTTGTCTAAATTCTAAATAATTGCTACTGTCACTAATTATATATGTATAGATGTACACATATATATTTACATATGCACTTCAGATTATTGCACTTCTTATACCTTAATCACTGCATGCCACATGAAAATTAATTTGGAGAACTTCCTGTTACACATTTGGTCCCAGCTTGTTCTCACACTTGTTCTCGGCTCCACACTTTGCCTTGAGTAAATTTCTGTTTAGAATTGTTGGAGCTTCCTCTAGGTGGAGTTCACATTTCTAACCCTTGTGGTACAATATGCTGTTAAGTTTAACTAGAGATTTGTAATAAACAATGATAGCGCAGTTTAAGACGAAGAAGCAGAACTTGAGTTTCTTCACTTCTCTCATTGTGTGTGATCAGTGGAGATTTTATGTGTGATTAAAATGTAAAACAGTGGAGAAGTGAACTGAGAGTAAAACATCTGGTTAAGTACATATGGTATGCTTTGGTAGTTCATAGAAGAAATATAACACTGAGTTTCAGAAATAACTTTAAAGTTGATACTCTTTTGAAATAGTTGTTTCAAAACTAAAGACTGATTCAAAAGGATGTTATGATTATTGATTATTACATGATTGTTAGAAATAATTTTATGTGGAGGAGGGAATTTCAAATAGTGATCTGACCTAGTGTCACCTATGATAGGTAGGTCATAGTTAGGATGGTTGAGATCTTTAAGAAAAGTGAGTTGGAGAGAATGAAAACAGGCCTAATTAAGCAATGTGTTATTCCTGTTGATCTGGAATCTGTCCACAGGAAACTGGTGCTCTTTTAAATGCTACAGAGAATTGAAATTCTGACCCATTCTGGTCTTTGTGAAGGTAGATCAAACTCTTTGCCCTTCACTCTCAGTATTTTAAGACTTTGTATTAATTTATACAAAGAGCAGTGCACACATCATTGGCATGCAGCATGATTTACAACCGAAGACACCTGTCTTAAGAGTACCATGGTAGAGAAACAAAACACACAAAGCCCCTGGAAGCTCCTCATGCTCCCCTATCTGGTCACCATCACAGCCAGCCCCATCTCAAGCATACTTAACTACTGCATTGACCTGTTTTTCTTTGTTACATAAATGGAATTATATAGTACAGAATATAAGATTAATTTTTAACCCATTTCTTGGTTTTGAGTCTGTTGATACTTGAAATATTCCCAAATGTGGCAATTAAACAAACTTGGCATTTTCAGTGGTAGATTAACAAAAATTCCTAGTTTCCTGCATGGGTTCACTAATCGAAACATTGTTCTTCAAGGTACTAAAATTTAATATGGTTTCTTCCATAATGAAGAAAACAATGTAATTACATCACTTGTTGGGCTTTAGAACTTTATTTGGAAGGAAGATAATTGTATAGAAATTAGATTTGTGTTCATGTGTGTATTGGAACAATCAAGTTCACTTGAAGCTACAGTAACTTAGAAGCCTTAGGTTTGACCAGTAAGCTGGATACACTGTATAGAAACTTATTGTTGGATTTGAGTTGGAAACAATAGCATTGCAGTGCAGTCTTATTACATCTGTATATTATATTCTGAATACACTTTTCTGAGTAGTGGTAGTCTTGTCTACAGAAACGGAATGGCTGGGATGTTTAATAGTTGAAGTTCAGGCCAGGAGGATCTGAAATTGCCCTTCACGGCCTGGGGAAATTGAGCACTCAGTTTGAAGGCCCATGGTAATGTGGAACTGTTAAATTCACTTTAAACTATCGTTTTTTAAAAAATAGCCTTGTCTGCAGCCATGATCCATGGTGAGGATTTGTATTCTCCCTCTTGGATATGTCACCGGCTGGCTCGTTCATATTGAGCAAGGTGGCCAAGTTTGGAGCTTCATGTGGCTTCCACTGAGGCGTTATGTGGGCAGCAGGCCATGTGGGACATGAAAAGCGTTTGCCATGCAGTTTCTGTTGGTCCCAGCAGAGATGAAAATGAACAGCTCTAGCAAAATTGCTAAGTCAGGGATGTTTGTCTCTGGAAAGTTGCTTTTTAGCTCACTTAATTTTTTTTTTGTGAAAGCCTTTCTCTTTTTTCCTTTCCCCTTCAGTGGTTTCTAGCCGTCTTCTTTAATTGAAACAAAGAATCTTAGCTTTATTTTTTGAAACTTATTTGAACCCACTTTCTAAATCTGCCTTTATTTTTTGCATTTTCAGTGTTCTGATGATGGAGAACCAATGGTTGCAAATAAAAAGCAGTTGAGGAAATTGTATCTGAGATGGGAAATGGACCATGTTCCTTTTGAGTTTCAGGGCTCTTCAAAGTCAGCCTTGGATGACACGAGAGTCCTGAGTCCTACTGTGGCATTTCAGGCCCCTGCCCACCTTGACGGGCCTCTTGAGACTCGCCTTGACCACTCCCTGCCTGCCTTTATGTTCCAGCCTATAGGGGAGGGTACCCTGGAGTGTGGCTGGTGCTAGTTCTTGTGCTCTGTGCACGAGCTCTAGTTCTTCTGCTCTGTGCCTGTGCTATTCTCTCTGCTGGGGATGCCTTTCCCACGTCTTCTCTGTCCTTCAAGGCTCCTTCCAGAAGCTTGAACTCATTCCTTTGCAGAGAAGTCTTCCTTCATCCTATTGGATGAGATGGGATCAGATGGGAGATGTTTCTTCTCTGTTCTTGGAATACTGTGTGCCTATCATGCACTGCTGCATTTGCACACTGCTGTGAACCTAGCATCCAGAATGGTGCCTGGCACATAGTAGAGCCTCAACAGATACTGGTTGTAGTAGGGTACAGACACATCAGTAGATAATTATGAAATGTAATTACTGATACGTCTGTACTCTACTACCTTTTGAGGGCAGAGAGCATGCTTGTTCATTGTCACATATTCAGTCCCTGACAAAGGTGCTCAGAAATGTCTGCATGTCCATGCAAAGCTGGCTAGAGGGGGCACATTTCAGAGGCAAGGGAGACTTTTCTTTGCTCTCCAGTCATTTATTTTATTTCAATAGTTTTGGGGAATAGGTGGGTTTTGGCTATATGAATAAGTTCTTTTAATTGTGATTTCTGAGATTTTGATGTACCCGTCCCTCGCGCAGTGTACGCTAAGTGAAGTAACTCAGGAATGGAAAACCTAATATTATATGTTTCTCACTTACAAATGGGAGCTAAGCTGTGAGGATGCAAAGGCATAAGAATAATATGATGGACTTTTGGGATTCCAGGGAAAGGATGGCGGGGGGAGAGGGACAAAAGACTACATATTGAGTAGAGTATACCCTGCAGTCATTTATATAAAGTCTTGAGTCCTTACGGACAGAACCTCATCCTGCAGCCCTGTGGTCAGCCAGGGATTTCCAGAATGCTGAAGGATGAGAACTACGCCTTTCAATCCCCTATCTTCACCCTGCCCCCAACCTCCCTTGTTTTCCAAATGGGAATGGCTTTGTATATATGAAGGTGTTGATGAAAGTGTTTGTGTCTCAAAGAAAATGCTTGACGTGGATGTTGATTACTTTGCTGATTGCCGATGCAGGAAAACATCAGTAAAAAAGAATCTTAAAAGTGGGTTATGTAAAGGCAATGCTAATTATCCTTTAAAGGAACTAATTGCCATTTTTACGTGATTACTGTGCAGCCAACAAGGGCCCTGTGTGTTGCATATCTTGTTTCATTTCTGCAGTAATTTTGATATGAGTGCTTAACTGATTCAGGTACTCAGCCCCTAGGATCATATCAAAGTGATATTTTTTTCAGTTTCCAGAAAAAGAAATTAAGCCACAGAATAGAGCTTTTCCAATATTAAGACCATCTTTCCCTAACCTGCTCAATTTTTGGCAATTGCTTATCTGCCAGTGAGTACCAATGGGTGGCAAAATGAATAATCAAGGAGAAATCCAAATCCTGTAGGCAAGTGTAGAGATGTAATATCTTCTGCGTTCTTTGGAGATGCGGGGGCTGCTGTCCACAGCATGGTGCCGTTTCCCCCAGTCAGATTGCTCCTGGTTCAGAAGAAGAGAATCCATTGCAGGATTGCCTGGTGTTCTGCTGAGAGCCTGTGATGTTTGGGCTGCACTGTCCTCATGAGGATGAGGACCCATAGATTATGAATAGAGGGACCTGTGTGGGGCCTGGGGCTCACACAGCATAATTCACTGTTGGCAACTTGAGGTAAAGAAAGCAAGAGAGGGGCCAGGTGTGGTGACTCACACCTGTAATCTCAGCACTTTGGGAGGCTGAGGCAGGCAGATCACGAGGTCAAGAGATCGAAACCATCCTGGCAAACATCGTAGAACCTTGTCTGGACTAAAAATATAAAAATCAGCTGGGTGTGGCGGCACACATCTGTAGTTCCAGCTACTTGGGCGGCTGAGGCAGGAGAATCGCTTGAACCCGGGACCTGCAGTGAGCCGAGATTGCGCCATTGCACTCCAACCTGGTGACAGAGTGAGACTGTGTCTCAAAAAAAAAAAAAAAAAAAAAGAGAGAAGACTGATTCCAAATAATCAGAAGATGATTCCTCAGTCCTGCCTGCCTCCGCAAATGGGAAAGAACAGGTCAATGTGGAAGGGTCCAGTTAAAATCCAATTATGATTTTAGCCTGGAATGTGTAGGCCTTTTGTGTAGTGAGAATTACTCTGGATGGAACATGCTGTGGTGTCCAAGTGACGGGGAGATGTGCCCAATTTAATGGGCAGAGAGGAGGTGTGTACAGACTGAGCAGCCAGAGGGGGTAGTCCATGGAAAAAAAAGTGAGCCCTGGAGTCGGTTCTGCTTACTTGGAATTTCTGCTCACCCTCTTACTAGCAGAGAGGATTTGAGATGTCAGTGCCACTTACCTCACATTTAGAGAAATTCATTAATTGGGAGTACTTGCTGGCCTTTTTGCATGCATGTTGGGTTGTCAAATGATTTTGTAGGGAGTCCATGTCTTCTTAGGGTCAGAATCACAGAACATGCTTATTGGAGCAGTTGCCTGAGTCTGATGGATGATACTGCCTTCTGGGCTTGGCAAGTGACAGGATGTGAACCAGGTGTGCCTTGTCCCTGGCAGCTGGTGTGGATAGTGTGGATGCCCAGGATTGTGGATCATGCCTTGACACTGTATAACCCAGGCAGTGATGGCATCATCAGAGTCATCCATTCCTTCATTTGATGTGCATTTGTTGAGGTCCTACTCTGCATTCAGCAATTGTTCTAGGCACTGGAGGTACAGTGGTGAATAAAGACAGAGGAAGAAAGAGGTCAAGCTGATGTCAGGTGGAGATTCAGGCCGTGAAGAAGAACTAAGGGCAAGAAATAGGGAGTGCTGTGTGGGGAGCTATTCTAGATTGGGTGGTCCAGGAGGCTGCTTGAGGGAATGATGTTTGAGCCGAGTGCCAGGGGTGAAAAAAGTTCCACGAGGAAGAGGAGGCACCTGCAGGGGCCCTGCAGCAGGAAAAACCTTGACCCAGCCTAAGGGACATATGGGTGGAGTAAAGGGAGCCAGAGGCTGAGTGTGGATGGCAAATAGTGCCCGTATATGGAAAGCCTTGCTGGACAGGGCACAGAACTTGGGTTCCATTATTATTATGATGGATGTGTGTGAAGGATTTTGAGCAGGAGGATATCCTGAATTGATTGGATTTATTTTTACAAGGATCATTCCTCTTGCATGGAGAATTGTCTGTAAGGGGCAAGAATAGAAGCAAAGATAACAGCTAGGAAGGTATGACAGTATTCCAGCAGAAGTGATAGTGGCATGGACTCAGATATCTATCTCCCTCCCCTCTCCTGAGTCCATGCCTGAAATATGGATAGTTGGATGCATCCATTCAGAATGAATTGGCCCCTGTCTGACTTTATCTCCTGCTACGTTTCCTATGATTTATTTCACTCCAGCCGCACACGTTGTCTTGTACTTCCCCCAGTTCTTCCTCTGTTTCTTTAAAATCTTATCATTTCTTGAAATTGTACACACGTGCATGTAAATGCATACACATACATATATGTTTGCTCATTCCCTCTTTGTCCTGCTGGCGTGCAAGTGTCATGAGGGCAGGCAGGGACTTTGTCAGCTTAGTTGCTATGTCCCGAGTGCCTAGAATGTTGCTCTGCATGCAGCAAATGTTCAAAATATTGATTGGATAAGTGAATGAAATTGAAAGGCTACCCGCTGATGTCCTTATTATATAATTTTTATTTGAAAAATTTCCACCGTGACTGCCTGAGGTTTTAATTGCTACACTAAACACACTGAAAACTTCAAGTCGTATTATCAATTTAATAAAAGTGAAGAAGTATTTAACACTTTAGAGTTTACGTAAAAGGGAAAAATAAGGGAGAGGAGGTTTGTGTCAGCCATGGAGAGATTCTGCCTGTGGTGAAGGAGACAATGATGAAAAGGAAAAACTTTGAACCTCTTCATTTATTGCAGTGAAATTTGTCACTTTTATTCACATCCAGTACCATCCAGCTGTTAATTTGTGTTTTTGTTGGAAAAGACTTTCAGGGAAACAGTTAACCTCCCTCACTGCTGTGTTCTCAAAATTAGTTTTCCTGAGCTGCAGTCAAAGCTGGATAATTTTGCCATCACAAAGCACACATTCTTCCCTAAGGAAATTGGCATGAGGCCATTCTAAGGATGGAGAATGGGGACAACTGGTGATGGAGAGTAGTGGCTGTCCAAGGGTCCTCAAAGGTAGGCAGCCACAAGGCACAGCTTTTCCTGTAGACTTGTGGCT
>NW_016107410.1:5232617-5235209 GCF_001604975.1 Cebus imitator
CCTCTAGGGATGGAGAATTTTTTTTTGAATCCTGGCACTTCTGCCATGTGGCCTTGCACAAGTCCCTTAGCCACTGTATGCCTCAGTGCTCTCATCTGTAAATGAGAATGATACAGTTTCTACCCTGTGAAGTTGCTGTGATGATTGGGTTAACACATGTGGAAGGTCTTAAAACCATGTCTGGGGTAGCAAGTACTCAAAACATTACCTGTTACCAAATGGGAGAAGATTGCTAGTCATTAACAGTTCACATACGTTTTGCCAGATAAAAGTTGTGTTATTTGGATCTGAGCGTTGAACTGGTGTGTAGCACTTGAATTGACTAGAAAAGTGAGGTGGTGTGGGTATGTTCTCACACCTCCTAGTATACTACAATACAATTCTATTGTAATCACCCAGAGTTAGTGCAGACCCCATCAGTTAAACGGTAAGGTTCCCAATGAGGCTGTTTCCACTTCAGATGCCCACTGTAAGTGGGATTTCCAGGTCATTCACTGTTTTGACTGACTGGTTACAATTTAGGGGGTTCCCATGGCTTTTCAGGTTTGATAATTTACTAGATAGAAGGACTCTCAGAACTCAGGAAAGCACTATATTTTCAACTATGTTTTATTACAAAGGGGATAAGTTAAGGCCAGTCAAATGAAGACACACATAGGGTGAGGCCTGGGAGGGTTCCAAATGCAGAGCTCCTGTGTCTTGTCCCTGTGGAACTAGGGTGTGCTACCTGCCTGGCATGTTGTTGTGCTGACCAACCAAAAAGCTCCAGTGAGCTTGGTGTCCACAGTTCTTATTGGGGTTTCATTACATAGGCAGGATTGATCCAGTATAACCATGTGGCCAATTATTCCATTTCCAGTTCCCTCCTTTCCTTCTCTCAGGGATTGGGCTGGCTTAGAACCCTGATCCTTTAATTGCATGGTTGGTTTTTCTGGTGGTGAGACTCCAGCTTGAGTCATCTCATCTTAATGTAAACTCAAGAGGTTCATCAAAAATAAAGACACTCCTACTGCTCAGGTAGTTCCAAGAATTTAGAACCCTCTCTCTTCCCAACCAGGGGCAAAGGCCAGTCAGAGTCTTTACTGTACAATAGGGAGTTTATATGTGAAATGGCAAAATACAAGACCGTGGCCTGGGAAGGGGTGCTGAGGAGAAGTGGGCCTAGGTCTTTTCTCATCTTGGTGCTGTTGCTCTAATCCAGTGTCAGGTTGGGCCTCTGGTTAGGCAGTAACATAGGATTAACCTCATGTCTCCAGCTTTCCTTTTCTTTCTTCTTTTCTTTTCGTTTTTCTTTTTCTTTCTTTTTTTTCTTTTCTTCTCTTTCCTTCTCTTCTCTTTCCCCTCCCCCCTCCCCCTCCCCCTCCCCTCCCCCTCCCCTCCCCTGCTACTGCAGATGTCTCATCATGAATTTCATAGTACATGTCTGTCCCTGCAATTAAAGATTGAATATTTCCAGGGTTATTTTCATTTTATCTGAAGAGTTTGTAGACCCAGCTCTCTTCCCCACCACCAAAGAAATTCTGTGGAGTAGCATTACTCCAAAGGACTTGATGAGGATTCGATGAGAGCCTAAGTGGCTGGAGCACCCTAACTAGCTACAGATCTCAAAGGAGGCCCTTTGCTTTCAAACCTCCGCTCCTTTGTTTTTGTTTTTTTGAGACAGAGTCTCTCTGTTGCCCCGCTGGAGTGCAGTGGCATGATCCGTGAAACAGTGCAGCCTCAACCTCCCCAGGCTCAGGTGATCCTCCCACCTCAGCCTCCTGAGTAGCTGGGCCTACAGGTGCACGCCATCACGACTGACTAATTTACGTATTTTTTGTAGAGATAGGGTTTTGCCATGTTGCCCAGGCTGGTCTCAAACTCCTGGTCTCAAGTGATTTGCCAATCTCAGCTTCCCAGAGTGCCGGGATTACAGGTGTGAGCCAGTGCACCCAGCCAGTTATTTAATAAAATTTTTTTGGAGACAGTCTTGCTAAGTTGCCCAGACTTGTGTCCAATTCACGGGCTCAGGTAGTCCACCCGCTTCAGCATCTCAAAGCCAAGTATTCTTTTGTTTGTTTGCATTTTATTGTGGTAAAAGACACATATAACATGAAACTTACCATTTTAGCCCCTTAAATATATGGTTCACTGGCTTTACGTACATTTACCACCATCCATCTCCAGAACGTTTTCATGTTCCTAAACTGAAACTGTCCCTCCCTCCAGTCACTGGCACCCCCTGTTCTTTTTCTGTATTAGGTGCCTGGCACATAGTATGTGCCCCGTACCTGTTGTGATTGTGGTTTTTATTAGTAGTAGTCCATCATGCCTAGTTGGCGTGTGATGTTTTAAAGTGACAATAAAACGTACATAACAAACTTTGAGAGCATGGGATGATTGTCATGGTTTGAATGCTCGTGTGTTGGAAACATCCCAATGCAGTAGTGTTTCCAGGTGAAGCCTTTAAAGAGGTGATTAAATCATGCAGACTCAACCTCATTCATCCATTCAGGAGGGCAGTCACGGAGCGCGTGGGGTATCGCGGGAGCGCGTGGGGTATCGCGGGAGCGCGTGGGGTATCGCGGGAGCGCGTGGGGTATCGCGGGAGCG
>NW_016107410.1:5235484-5253976 GCF_001604975.1 Cebus imitator
GGTTCCTGATGAAAACGGTGGGTTCTCACCCTCCCCCTCCTCGCGCGAGCGGGTTCCTGATGAAAGGGTGCGTTTGGCCCCCTCCTCTTCCTCCTCGCACAAGCGTGCTCTTGGCTTGCATTGTGGGGTGACTTGGCAAGAATGCCCTCCTCAAATGCAGACCCCTTGAACTTGGGCTTCGCATCCTCAAGAACAGCAAGAAATAAATCCCTGTTTTTTACCTGTCTCAGGTATTCTGTTATAGCAGTGCAAATTGGAATGAAACAGGTATGCAGGCATTCTTATATCTTGCTAGTTGGGATATAAATCAGTAAAATTTTACTAAAAGAAACGCAGAGTATCGCTGATTCAAAAGCTTAAAAATCCTTATATTACTGAATCAGATAATTCCTTTGTTGTAAGGAAATAAACAGAGGTACAATATACAAATGTAGGAGTGAAAGACTATTGCATTACTTTTTTAAATAGAAAAATTGAACAAAATAAATGCCCAGTACTGTGGGATTATTTAAGTAAAACATGCAATTACTACTTAGCTTTTAAATTCTGGTAAAATATTTATTATGCGAAATGTTTAAAATGTGTTGCAATATAAAAGCAGGCTGTAAGAAAGCAAGTATAAATATAAGTGTATTTTTGTGATGTATATGTATGGATGATATGCCATATATGGGAATATGTATGAAACATACTAAAATTTTATCATCTGCAGAGAGTAGAATGATGACTGATGTTTAAAAAATTTTTTCTTTGTGGTTTGGTTTTCCAATACTTAATAAATTTTTTGGCATTGAGCAAGTATTTTGATTCTGTTAGAGAAAAAAGTAATTTCACTTGGAAAAGTGATATTCTGGTTAGCTATGTGAGGTTACTTTATTTTTATTTTAATTATTTATTTTTTGAGTCAGGGTTTTGTTACCAGGCTGTTCAAGCAATCCTCCTACCTCAGACTCCTAAGCAGCTGGGACTATAGGGACACGCCAACATGCCAAGCTACTTTATTTTGTAGAGATGGGGTCTCCCTGTGTTGCCCAGGCTGGTCTTGAACTCCTGGGTTCAAGCAGTCCTCCCACCTCAGCCTCCTGAGTAGCTGGGATTATAGACACATGCCACACCCAGCTGTTGCATGAGGTTAAAAAGTATCCCCTGAGGGAGAACCTGGCAAAATGGGCCAGCTTTGTCGGGTTCCCAGCACTAAGGTGCTAGCTGACTCTTCTCACAGCAGCTGCCCTTGTACCCAGGTGGTGGGGAACATGCCCCCCAAGCTTTCCCATGCAGCCCTCTTGGGAGTCCCAGCCTGAATGCCAATGAGCCCTTCTGAGTTTTTTGGCATTAGAGGGTACAGGGCAGTCTCCCCTCTCTTATATGCCCCAAATCTTTGTGGGTGTTTTTTTTTTTTTTTTACAAGTTACTAGCCAAGGCCCTGTGGGGTTTGCTGGGGGGGGGGGGGGGGGGGGGGGGTTGTTTTAATCGGTTGTGTTGAAAGCTGGCTTCTGCTGGATCCCATTTTTGGATTCCATTTTCCAGGCCTGTTAAATCTTCCTGGCACACCTAGCTCAGACATTTATGTCCTTGTACTTTTGTGCATAAAATGTTAAAAGGAGTAAAAATAAACTTGCTTGCTGCTCAGAATCGACCCTGAGCTATATATCTTCCGATGGACACTGGTGCCAGATGGTGTCGCACCTCCTACTGGGTTAATGAACGGGCATTTGCCGAAAACCTTGAGTTGCTCTTGAATCATTCCTTGCACTTTCAATACAAAATTCTACCAGTGGCAATTTGCATTTGTTTCTTTTTCTCTCCATCTTTCTATTTTAGGAAGGAGAAAGAGGTAACACTTTCTGGAATAATTTCCTATGAATGAATTGAATTCGTTTTATTGCTAGTATCGTTATAGATCTGTATCCCTAAATAACTATATGTTGTGCCAACTTCCGGGCACAGAGTACTTTTCTTCTCAGAGCTGTTGCAATAATGGCTTTAAAATACACTTCACCTTCTGCATTAGGTGGCACAGGATGTTTGTATATTAGTTTGTTGGGGTGGGGGGCAGAAAAAAATGGTCCTTGTGGCTTTAATACTACTCCTGTTCAGTTTTCCAGATGCATTCTTGATCCTTTATTCTAGCTCCAACCTTGGACAGTTACATGGGGGTAGGGGGTGGAATATTACCTACAAGTCCACTTATTAGTCAGTGGCTTGAAGATGAGATGTGTCTGTGCTTTTCAGTAATAATAAATGTTTGAATCAATTTAATCTTTTGCTCACACTAGGAAACAGATGATAGGGGGTGTTTAGAGTCCTTGAGTTTTGGTCCTGCTAGCTTGCATTCTCTCCCTCCCCCAGGAGGCCTAGATACTTCAGGGTAGATATAGAGAGTACTATCTTGCTTTTGTCATTGAAGCAGATTGTGAAATCTTGCCCCCTTCACCAGGACTTTCTGGAGAGGCAGGAGTGTTCTTCAAATCTGCACTCACTCTGTTTACTGTTCAAGGCCCTGGTGGAATGTCTTCCATGACCATTTGTGCTGCTGCTTGATATTATTTGGTATTTTGTGGTTCAGGTGGTTCATGTTGTCGTAAGAACCTCACTTCAGGAAACTGATAATGAAGTTGGAGTTGGGTGCTAATATGTAGCCTTTTCTCTGTAGTCTGAATGGATTGTGCAGACTTATAAGGTTCAGTGGCATTTTGAGACTGGCTTTGAAAGTCACATATCTATTTTATTTTTATGGCCTCTGATCTCAAATATCTCCCAGAACACAGTTGGCGACTATGTAATGCATAGTGGAGGTTGTTAACCTCCAGGACTGAAACAACCTTTGGAATAGTCTGTACAGAATTTGGATTCCTTCAGGTTCCTAAACCAATGGCTCATTTCCCACCCACCTAAGAGGGTGACTTGAATCTGAATTATCAGGTACTGTGTTAGACTTGAAACCTTAATAGTTATAAAAAAAATTTTTACTACCTCTTTGCATTTTTAAACTCAGAAAAAAAGGTTCAAGTGTGAATTTTCTGTCTTTAGACAAGGATTTGTCCTTTCAAAAGTTCTGAAATTGCCTTTCAGTTTTAGTCTAGGCATTATGTGTAACAATTCTTATGTTTTTATCTGCTTAAGAGTATAATTTCCTAGAATTACCCTAGAAATGACAGAAGAAGGATCTAAAGCTTCAAATTCTGGAGTCTGAAATATCCCATAATACCCTGTTCTTATCTCTCATATTGGCTGCAGCATGTGGTTTTATAATTTATGTGCATAGGTTTCCGTTTGCTTCACTAAGCTACTTGTGGAATCGTTTCCTTCACTAAGCTACTTGTGGAATGAGTTTCCTTTGGCCTTACTCATTTTTTAACTCCTAGTACCTACTACGTTAAATTAATCTCATTGTGAAGTTCACCTAGAGCCTTTTTAACGTCTATAATCTTCTCTGTGTTTGATGTCTGGTGTGCGTGAGTGTTTTGGGAAAAACTTGGGAAAAACATCTTAATGGACTGGGTAATCTCATCTTCTACAGTAGATTTTATTTGTGACAATTGTATTAAGAAGTGGACTTCATTCTGTGTCCTGTGCTGGAGAAGGCACTGGAAGACCAGGGGGCCTAGGCTTTGCTGTGCCTATAACTGGCTTGTGATCTCCAGCAAGTCACTTAATATACCTGAGTGTCTAGAACAAAGGTCTAGAAAGCCCCATTCCAAAAATTCCGGGGCAGAAAGTCAGGATAATCCTCGTGAAACTAAAACAACTTTTCTGCCAACTTATTATTCAAGGTGTAGTCCCCTGGAGGTTCCTTTGTAGCACTCTGGACATGGTGTTCTTCAGATTCTTCAGAAGTCGAATTTGCTTATTGCCTCTATTGTTTCTTAGCCATTAGTTAGGCATTTATTTAGTCCCTGTGCCAAGCTGTAAGCAAGTTAGCAGAAGTGAAAATTTTTGAGGAACATAGAATTAATTGTGCTTGGGAATTTACCTATTGTTGGTGTTTGAAAGTATGTTTTTCCCCTTTCTTTGAAAAGATTTTAGGCCGTTGATTCTGGTACTCCAGGACCAGTATGGCGGGAGGCGTGGGGGAGTGTATGTGTGGTATATAACCTTTTAACTTCAGATCTTAAGGCTTAAAAAAAACAAACTGGATCCAAGGGAGATTTTTAAAGCACTCTTTAAAATACATGTGTTTTCTTTTCTATTTAACACAGGATTCGTTTTCAAAGCAAAATGATCATTTAAAAATATGGCAGCCCAGATTTGTTAATGAGCTAGCAAATTGTTCCGCTAAGTGCAAAATTGTTTTCCCATAAGGTTCAACTCCTAATAAATGATAGTTGATGTTTGTAAGTGACATGGATCTTTAGCTCTACCTTTGTAGTTTAAAGCAAGCTAGTCCAGCCCGCTGGCCACCTGCGGCCCAGGATGGCTTTGAATGCCGCCCAACACAAATTCGTAAAGTTTCTTAAAATGTTGAAATTTGTTTAGCTCATCAGCTATCATACTGTTAATATATTTTATGTGTGGCCCAAGATAGTTCTTCTAGTGTGACCCAGGGACGCCAAAACATTGGATGCACCTAGTTTAAAGGCTGTGTCTCCTATGTCATATTTTAATAGGCTAAGTTATACTAGTTTAACAGGAATATGTGTGTTTGATTTACAAGGAGATTTCCTAAAGTTGTAGCCTCTGCCTTTGAATTTTCAGCTACTTTAAAAATTACTCTAAGGACACCCTTAACACAGTTTAATGATTTCTTAATTAACTGATCAAATATTTTTTGAGTTTTTACTGTGCAAGGTACTGGGATGTATGCGGTGGATGGTATGGGGGGTGATCAGAGATACAAAGATGAAAAACTACTTTTTAGGAACTCCACAGATTGGTGGGTTAGGAGGTATGTATGCTTCAGTATGCCTCAATCCATTTTTCAAAGTCTTGCAGGCCCTTAGGAGTTGGATCATTTTTACGTTTGAACTTGACCGTGATGTTGTGGAATTTTCTAGGTCAGGAAGGGCCTTCTAGGCAGGGGAAACAGCATTAGCATTATGAGGTGATGCTAGACTTGTTCCAGAAAGTATGAATAATTTATGTGAGAGAGGCTGGTAGAAAAGTCAATTCAGAAGATAGCTTGAGACATTGAGTGACCAGAAGAGCAAAGCTTATGGTTTCAGGTGGATCTAGCACTTAAAATTGGGGATTTGTGATTAAAGATAGAGTTCTTCAACCTCCTGGTATAACTTGCTCTCCTTTGGAGTCAAAGATGATGATGTCAGCCATCTTGTTAGGCCAAGAAGGAAAAGGAAAGTATGAAGGATTTGCTTCTTGATCAGTAGTTCTTGTCATATTCCATGTAGGATAAATCCTTGTATTCAGGTACGTGCTCACCTGCTCTAACAGAAACCTCCAACAATACTGACTTAAATAAGATAATTTAGCTTCCTTTTATGTTAGAGTCAGCTAGAACAGCATTTCTGTCCTGCTGAAGCTTTAGGGGGCCAGGCTCCTTTCTTCTGGTTGCCCCGCCACCTCTAGTGTTGTTCTTTGTATGGCCTGAAATAAGGGAGGAAAAAAGGATGGGAGGAAGGGCAAGGAGGAATGATGACCCAGAGGTTGGTTGGATTTTTTTCTACTCCTGTTCCACTTGGCAAAATATCCCCTTGCCACTCAGCTGCAAGAGATAATTATGCTCTGTGTAGCGAGATGCCCTGCAAAGTTCCTAATCCTATGTAAGAAAGGGAGAATAGCTTTGGGGGAACAAGAAGGATCAGTACATCCCATTTGGGCCTTGTCATCTGTATCAGAAGCTATTGGTAATTGGAAATGCTTTTTAAGCCTGTATTGCTAAGAGGAGTAGCAACAGTTCATGTTCTTCTGGTTCTTCATATTGAAAAATGAAACTGACTTTATAAGCCATGTCTGCCTCTGCTAGCTCAGTGAACCTGTTCACCAGCCCTCAGTTGCCCTCCCCGAACCTTGCCATGGAATGTGCACTCTCCTTACTGTCAAGCTCTGTGTAGCTCTGAAGATCACCAGCATTCTGACCCAGTGTTCTTCAAACTACCAAGCAGCTTCAGAACTACCAAGCAAGGCCCAGGAAGTTGACTGGGAGACACCTTTTACCCTTGAGCCTTGCTGGGTGTGATGCTTTGTTGTTTTGGCCCATCTGGTCTCCGTCCAAGGTGGCTGACTTAGGATCTTTTGGGCATTCCACTACAAAGCAGCTTATTGAGCTGGAATTCCCTTGGTGTGTGGGGGAGCAAGTCAACCTACTCCGGCCACATTCCTTATGGCAGCTGCCCCCTTACCTGCCTAGTGGTCAAAACTACCTGGAGACTCATGGGTTTCTATGATACATTGTAGTGGATTAAGTAGTGCAGGTTCTCAGGGAGGTGCCCAGAAGTGGACATTTAAGCAAACACCTTCTCCAGGTAGGTCTGATCATGGGCCCAGTTTGGGAACCACCGCTTTGCATTCTTCATCTTACTACTTATAACTTTTGTTAACGGCATCATGGTTCCCTTCCTTTGAGGGGTTTATATTACAGCTTAACTTGTAAATGTTAGGTATTGAGTTGTTTCTGACACTCAGCAAGTATAAAAGAGGCCAAAGTTTATTTTTGAATGAATGGAATTTGTGTGTAGTTCTGTAGCTCCCTTGAAGTGTATTCTTGTGGCATATTAAGTTGTCTTAAAACATTTTGGTTAACAGAAGGTAAAAATTAGCACACCAGGAAATGCTGCATATGTACCATTTCAGAAAAACTAATACTTCCATATTTTCCAGAATTGGTGATATATTTGAAAGTAAACATTAAACTCCATTCTGGACATAGTATGTTAAGCCACTATTTCTTGGGGAAATCTCATGTACATAATTTGACTAAATAATGTACTGTCTCCCCTTCCTTTCTTAATTGCATATCTTTGCCTCTCCTCCTCCTCTCATAAGAGGGCAGTTTATTTTCCTGTTCCTTGATGTGACTCAGAAGCATGTAAATATATCCTAGAAGACAGTATCCCAGAATGGGGCTGAAGTCTCAGAGGGAGTTGGGGCAGAGTAGTGCAGGCTTTGGGACCAGCTGTGGACTGAAAGCTGTTCTCCTTCTGTCACCTGTGGACTGTCAGTTCTCTGGTGGAGGCTGGCATTTTAGGGCTGGCTGCTGGCTATGCCTGTATTTTGCTTGCTTGCTCCTTTTCTATCTTTCTAAAAAACAGTGGCCTGAGCCTCCTTCCACTATTTGTTCTGTGAGGGTAGAGCATTAAATCCCTGCTTAGGAAAATGTGATTTTTGCCCTGTTCAGTAAGCTGGTCCAACAAGCTCTCTGACAGTATTCCATGATTTTTTCTTCTCTGACTTTTTGATGACTGGAGTACTCATTTTGTGGGTTCATTCCCCTGGTGGTTTAGAATCCTTTGCTTTCTCCTTGCCTCCCTTATTATTTGAAACTTCAACTGTGGGAAACTTACCCAAAAACTTTTAGCTTAGGAAATGCTCCTTTGCCTATGGCTATCCATTGTTGCTCACGAGTTCTGTTGGAGTTTGGGGGAAGCAGATACTGATTGGTGCACTCTTTGTGAAGGTTGTGCAAATGGTAGGAATGAACATGCTTCTTGCCTGCAAGAAGCGTCAGTGTTCGGTGAAACAATAAGACCCACAAACAGTTAGTCTTAAAATCATTAATTAGAGGTACATTTTGGTAAATACCTGAGGATTTTTCTCTGTCTTGGGTAAAGGATGTGTGTCGAAATGAAGAATTAATTATGTGAAGATAGTAAGTCGTTTATTTGGGCAATGAGGACTGTTTTAGCTAATGTCCCTGCCTCCCTCCTCCTCCCACCATTCCCTCCCCAACATCACCCAGCAAGGCTGAGAAAGTCACAACTTGCGGGAAGTATTCCAGAAATATCTGACTGACTGACCTTGGTAAGGACACCATAGTGGTCACGCTTCAGGAGTTTAAACAGATTTTCTGCCAAGGGAATGTACCCTCTAGCCTGAATACTTCAGACAGGGATGCCTGTGAGTGCCCTGACATCTTCCTGCCTTTGTAGATTCTTCTGGAAATTTCTCTCATGTCTGCAGTGATGCTGCCTTCACAGGGGCACTGCTATTCCTTCTGGCTGAGGGCAGTTGTTGCCAGTTAGTGGTGTTACAAGTCTCTCTCTCTTCTTTTCTCTGTTGAGCCACTCTTTGTACTTCGCTCCCTAAATGTAATCAGAGAAACCCTGTTTGTAGACTAAGTGTCTTTCTGTATAACCTCTATTAGCATTAGCCTTTCTCAGTTGAGCACTGAGTATGCCCTAAAGTCTTTTAATCACCAAGTATAGAGTGAGCAAAACAGATGAGTTCTGTGCTCCTGTGGAGCTTATGTTCTGGTAAACAAAATAAACAAGATTGGCTGGGCATGGTGGCTCACATCTGTGATCCCAGCCAGGATGGGAGGATTGCTTGAGGCCAGGAGTTTAAGACTATGCTGGACAGCATGGTGACACTCCATCTCTATAAAAAAGAAAAAATTAGCCCAGTGTTATGGTATGCACCTGTAGTGCCAGCTACTCAGGAGGCTGAGGCAGGAGGATTGCTTTGTATCCCAGGTCTTGCTCTGTATCTCAGGCTGGGTTACAGAAGTATCCCATATAGGTCTTGCTCTGTATCCTAGGCTGGGTTACAGAAGTAACCAGTGGCAGTGGCGTGATCATAGCTTACTGCAGCCTTGAACTCCTGGGCTCAAGCCATCCTCCTGCCTCAGCCTCCTGAGTAGCCGGGACTACAAGTGTGTGCCACCACTCCCTGCCTTGTTTTGTGTTTTCTCATTCAAATACCTTTATTAAGGTGCCCTCTGTGCTTGATCTTACTCTGGGAGCTATTTCCTAAAAATATAATCTGGAGAGGCTGTGGTCTTTGGCCTCTGCAGGGCCTCTTTTGTTGAGACAGGTTGGGCTGTGAACCAACAGCTATAGTCGAGTGTTAAATAAGGCAAAAGTAGGCCCAGGGGTCTGTAGGAGCTGGACGAACTATCTTTTCCTCTCTTTGAGATGTGGACTGGAATATGGGATTGGGATGTTGTAATCCTTTTAGGCTTTGGCCATAATGAACAAATTATTTTTCTTCATCTTTTCTATTTAAAAAGCCTTTTTCTTTTCTTTCTGTTTTACATTAGGGAACCAGTAGATGGGAGGAAAGATGGGATGATGGGGGTGTGAGGAGTGAGTAGTCAGATGCCCCTTCAGCAGTCTCAGAAAAGAGGTCAGCATCTTCCACAGCACCGGGTCAGCCTGCGATGGCTCCAGACAGGGTGAAACAATTTTTATGCTTTGGCTTCACATCCGTTTTTCCTTTTGCTTTCAGGGTGACCTCTGCTTGTCAGATCCTCCACACGGTTGTTATTGTCAAGTGAGGTAGCAGTGGCACAATGCTAATGAGAAGGCAGAATGGTTGTCCAGGGTGGCCTTGATGGCCGCCGGGCGCCAGCATCTTGATCAGCTCTGACATGCTGCTCAGAAGGCCAGCTCTCTGGGCCAAGCGCTGCGTTTTTTTTTTTTTTTCCCTTTTTTTTTTTTTTTTTTTAAATGAGAGGAGTGATTACTCACCCCTCCAAAAGCTGCTGATTAGCACTCTGGCTTGAAAGACTCCATGCTAATATGTAGTTTGCTGTCTGTAATACAAGATGCCAGGGTTTGGTATGGTCACTGAATTATTTTCCCTTCTCTGATAATTGGCTGGTTGAATAGTTGCAACTATTTTCATCATACTTGTTTAAGTTGGCCTCACACCTCTCTGAACATTCATTTCTTCACCAGAAAAATGTGATGGTAGCTGCTTTGCAGGTATGTTGTGGGGATTTGATCTGATGGGAGTTATTCCCTTTGAGTACTTACTACCTGGCACAAGCTGGAGTTATTCTTGGGCCAAGAGAAAGCATTCCATTTAACAGTGACGCTTTGTACAGGTACTTATAAAAGGGTCAGATTAGTCTAATCACTGTGTAATTTTTCTTAATTAACCGTGCTGTTTACATGGAGATTCTTTATTCTTCTCCCCACTGATCTTCATTCTTATTCACCTAGTGCTCATTTCATGCATCCTGGTGATTCCCACCATCTGTGGGGTTTGACAGCTCTCCCACCCTTTGGGAGGATGGTGTAGTCACATATTTATCTATTAAAGGAGAATGAATGGAGATGCCCTGGGCCTTACTGCTGTTGCATTTCTTCATCTCAGTACAAGAAATTCTAATTTCTGCCTAAGTCCCCTGTTCTATACTGTGCCCCTTTCTTCCTTGGCCAATGAGATTAAGTCTCAAGTTGAATTGAGAGACTCAAAAAAAAAAAAAACTTGGTAGTTAGCAAGTGGTGTGATTTCCTGGGGTAAAGTGAGGGGCTTGGCTAACCAGAGCTATGATAGAGCAGAAACAAGATGTCATGGAAGGTTAAGAGAGCTGGCCAGTTGGTAGAGGGGAGAACTGGTCACACATAAAGAAAAAACAGTTGCTGGGAGAGGGAGTGAGAATAAAGAAAGAGGGATTGAGAGGGAACCCAGGAAATCACTATTCCTTCAAAGCAAGGAGACTGACTAACACTGTACCTTTTAAGATGACTTGATATTGCTCTTAAGTTGTGAAACCATTCTGTCAGCTCTGAACAGGTACCTCTTTGGGGATACTGTGGGAAAAGCCCTGCCCTCAGCGAGCATGTAGTTTGCTGGAAGGGAGTCATACTCCATCGACAAACAATTAAGACTGCTTCAGGTCTTCCAAAGTGTTCTGAAAAGACAAAGGCAGGAAGAATGAGTGGTGAGTGGTTGCTTTTGGTAGGCTAGGGTGATAATTGAAACGTTGCAGGTAAGGCTTTAGGGAGGAAAACGATGGTCATACATAGACCTGCAGGAAAAGTGTTCACAGCAGAAGCAGCGAGTACAAAGGCCATGAGTCAGGAATAAGCCTGGCATGTTCCAGGAGAGGACAGAAGGCCAGAGTTGTGTGCATGCCATGTTAGTAAGAAAGAAAGTGGGAGAGAGGTCAAGAGGTAGGCAGTGGCCAGACCATGTAGTTCATGGTCCAGTTTGGAGTTTGTGTGTAGCCAGAAGCCCCTGATAATTTTATAACTGTGAGTGACATCCCCTGACATTTATACTTCAGAAAGATGGCTTTTAGCCTTGTGGAGGGTGAGGGCTGGCTGGGGACCAGAGCAAGCAGGCAGGAAGACGAACTGGGAGCCTATTGCTGTAGTGTGGGTGTGAGGTGATGGTAGCTTGGAATGAGATTGAAATAGTGGAGATAGTGAGAATAGATTTAGGATACATCTTGGAGGCAGAGCTGGTAGATACTGATGTATTAAATATGAGGGATGGAAAGGAGTAAAGGGAACGTACACATGAGGGCTAAAGGTCTTATTGGAGCAGCTAGAGTGGGAGATGCTATTTTTTGAGCTGCTGTGTGCATCTGTCTGAAAGCAGCGGCTCTGTTTTGGGCCTGCTAAGCTGGGGATGCATACTAACCACTGAAGTGGAGCTCATGAGTGGCACGTGGCTGTTGGAAGCTGGAG
The DNA here is from genome assembly GCF_001604975.1 of Cebus imitator. Classification (NCBI taxonomy): domain Eukaryota; kingdom Metazoa; phylum Chordata; class Mammalia; order Primates; family Cebidae; genus Cebus; species Cebus imitator. The sequence continues at coordinate 5,247,019 of NW_016107410.1, forward strand.
CTTGTTCAGGTGAGGGGTCAAGGACAGATGCATGTAATTTGAGAGCCTCCACTTAGAGCTGGCATTTGCAATCATGGGATGGTGCACTTGCTAAGGGAGAGAATATGATAGAGAACAGATTTGAGGACAGAGCCCAGGGGCATCCAAACAAGGTGAGTTCTGGGAGAGAAGTCAGCTGGGGAATTGCTGCAGTGTCCTGAAGGCAGATCAATGAGAAGGAGCAGTTCTATAAATAGAAATTCCTACAGAGATGATAGAAAACCAGAATTACAGCGTGCCAAGAGATAGAATAGTGATTAGTAGGTGCTTAAAAGTGTATGTTCTGCCACTGGAATGCTAGGAAAGCTACCCAAAGAGGCTATTTCTAATTGAGGAATATGGTTCTTAAGTGTTTACATTGCCTTATATTTGCGATAGGGATTATTGGCTTTGTGAGCAAAGCTCTTTGACATTTGTGGATGGAGTGTACTCATTATTGAGAGGAATTCTCTGAAATGAATGTCAGTTCCTTTTCTCCCCTAAGCTTTGCTTTGAATTACTATACAGTTTACTTAAGAAACCTGTGATCAGCGAGAGGAAAGAGAAGTGATTTCTGAAGCTTCTAATGGCTACTTCCTGCTGAGTCTCAGCATTCTATCATGTCAGGTATGCTAATGGGAGAAGGAGCACCATCTCTGGATACAGAGGATCCCCAGGATGCTGATATGAAAAGTAGGGGTGAGCTAGCTGTGTCCTCTTGCCCAGACCTAGCACACATTTGGGAGATAGGAGCTATATTAATTGCCTGTCGCTGCTGTAACAAATCATTATACTTAGTGGCTCAAAACACCATGTTTATTGTCTTATGGTTCTGGAGGTCAGAAATCTGAAAGGGCTCTAGTAGGCTGAATAACACCCTCCAGGTGTTAGGCTCTAACTCGTGGAACATGTGAATGTAACCTTCTGTGGGAAAAGGTTCTTTGCAGATGGGATTAAGCATCTTGAGATAGGGCAGTTATCTTGGATTATCAAGACGGGCTCTAAATGCCACCTCAAATGTTCTTCTCACAGAGATGCAGAGGAGGATTACTCAGAAGAGAAGGCAGTGTGACCACAGAAGCAGGAATTGGCATGCTGTGGCCACAAGCCAAAAAATACATACACTCACTAGAAGCTGGAAGAGGCAAGGAACTGACTGTCCCTAGAACCCCTGGAGGGGGCACAGCCCTGCCCTGCCGACCTCTTCACTTCTACCCATTGATACCAATTTCAGGCTTCTGGAGTCTAGAACTGTGAGAGAATAGTTTTCTGTTGTTTCAAGCCACTAAGTATAATATGTAATTATTAATGACAGTTTGTTATGGCAGCAATAGTGAACCAATACAGAGTCTCACTGAGCTAATCCAGTGTCAGCAGGACTGTGTTCCCTTCTGTGGAGGCCCTTAGAATCTGTTTCCTTGATTCTTTCAGCTTCTAGAGGCTGTCCACATTTTCTTCACTCATGGCTTCTATGTCTTCAAGCCAGTCTTTCTTCACACTTTTTAAATACTGATCTTCTGCCCTACCCCCCTTCCGCATTTAAGGACGATGTGATTGCATTGGACCCACCTGGATAGTTATCTTAAGGTCAGCTGATGAGCTACCTTAACTCTGTGTGCATCCTTAATTACCCTTTACCACGTAAGGTAACATACTCAGATTCTGGGGCTACGACAAAGACCTCTTTAGGAGGCTGTTATTTTGCCTTAAAAAGGAGGCAATTATTTAAGTATATAAGGTGAAGAGATAGGTCTTTCTCTCCAGGAAACCTAACTTGACATTCAGAGGTTACCATGCATGAGTATCTTCTTCCAGTTACCTGAGCCAGCCAGACTTTCATGTTTGAGCATTCAAATTGGGCCTTCTTTCTCAAGGCATGTGTGATACCTCACGATGACACTGAAAGGTTAAAAAAAAAAAAAGTTGCTTGCCAGAGATACTGATCATTTGCTTCTGCTAGGCTCAGAAGAGTTTTTAAGAGCTTAGCAGCAAATCCTGACCTTGGGAAGCCCCGCCTTACTGGGAGTCTTGTGCACAGGTGTTATTGAGATCAGACACCAGGTTGCAGTGATATGTGTCATTTTTGCTCTTGCCATCATCGACTGCCTCCTGCCTGCCACCAAGCCAACCTCAGGAGGTCTTTTCCCAGAGGCTTTGCAAGATGACTTTCTACAGCTCAGGGAGGTTTTGAGGAGAGGAATTAACATTGACTCTGTTGCCTTGCTGGTTTGTGTGTCACAGCTCAAAGTTCCATGCTTGTCAGCTGGCTAGTGGTCATACCTGATGTGAAGGTGAAAAGACTTTGTGTTCTACTTCTGAAAGTTTCACATTTGTCAAACTGTTGTAACCCTGTCAGCTTTGTTGCTGTCATTGTAGTGAGGCCTGCCTAGGGATGATAACTGAAAGATCCCCAAGGACACAGCAAGGCAGTGCTTAGATCCAGAGCTTTCTGACTCTTGGCTGAACTTTTTTTTTTTTGAAAGTAGACTAGTATTTTCCAAACATCAGGCTTAATTTCCACCATATTCATGTTACCACCTACACTGTTACTTAACATGTTTTCTTGAGTTTATCCTGAATCGACTCATTTATTTTAATTTGGTCTTATTCTAATTGACAGCGTATAGCAGCTTATGAATTTAATGTGCTTATGCATGTTATGATAAATACTTAGCTGCTAGTATGTATGCTACAGTGTAAATGTACCACACTCAGGAGAAAACATTTATTAGACCATCCTGACTGTTCAGGAAGCTTGGTGTCCAAGGGAAATAGTCTTTGATGACCACGAGCCAGAATTTGGCTAGTTTCAGCAGGTAAGAGAGTAGCTGCTCAGCTATTTAGGAACATTTTAAGTAGAATATGTGAGAAATGAGGATTGGACATGCCTTTATTTCCAGCAAGCAAAAACATGCATTTATTTACTATAGTTGTTATAACGTAGATGCATATATATGTACCAGAAACATGGTCTTTTTCCCATATGTGGATTAAAGCTAAGGAAGAGCTTGTATACTTCCGTAAGAAATGTCTAAGAGAGTAGAGCCTAGATAAGTTCTGAAACTTAATATGTAAGGAATGTAAAAATTTAATAAAACATGACCTTACCCACTTAATATGGCCTTTCTTGGCTGGACTTCTAAAAATTTTTGTTTTTATACCATATTCTTATTTCAGTAAAGCTTTATCTTACTCTTAACCTCTGGGGAAAATAAGTTAAATAACCAAAAGAATCAATAAGGAAATGCCTCATTGTTGCAGTCAGTGTCTGTTTTTCCATAGTGTCCTGTGAGCAGAGTTGCCGGGTGCTGTGTTACATCAGCATGAAGGAGGCCATGTGCATGGAAAGACCCAGACCTCTTCTCCGCTGTGTCACTTGCAGTCATTTGTCTTCCTCTTTCTTTTGTTTTTGTGTATTTATTGGGGATGAGGATGTGGGTGGGCAGAGGAATTGTGTATAGAATTTGCTTATTTTTATAACAACATAAAACCCCTTAAAATGATCAACTTGATTTTTGATCTGCCTTGAGAGAGTGTTAAATCAGAGTTCTCTGGAAATTCGGGACATCTCCAACTTCCTGAAAAATCAAGGATCCAGTTTTCCATGGAAAATTTTGTGGGAAGAGGTGAGATTTCCCCAGCTTTGTCTGTTCCCCTCTTCATTGTATTCTTGTACTTCTCCAGAAATACACCTCTATGATTCAGTTCCAATGTATCAAACTATTATCTTCCAGAGAGAGGGAAGATATCAATGAGACCTTGAGGCTTGCACATCTCCTGAGTGACGGTGTAAGTGAGCCAGCTTGAATGCTGAGCTTTACTGAAGTTGGTGCATGTGGTGAAATCTTTTGCCTCATCTTCTCCTTGATGTTGAGATACTCTTTTGCTCTTTGGAAGAGTCAGGTCTGCATAGGCCTTTGGATATTTTATTTTCAGGGAATCTTTTCACTTGGGTGAAAGCATCAGTTTTCATATCCCTCAGTTCATTTTCTTAGAGGAAAGAAAGGCAGCCAGACAACAAACTGGTAACCAGTTGGATTATTGGGCTGACTTTGCAGGTTGATAAATAGGTGGCCCAGGTGGTGAAATGAAGTGAAGTTGTGTTTAATTAGATATTGGACTGGCTTTGCAAATGTATTAAACACATCAAGGTGAGGGAGACGTGGGAGTCCCCCCTTTTAAATCTCATGTTCTAAAATGAAGAAGGTCAGTGTGAAAAATTCTGTTTCTCAAAATACTTGTGACACCAAATGTGGATGTTTTTCCCCCTCACACCAATGAATTATCCAACTCTCCAGGTAATAACTGGGTATCCTGCAATTCAGTTCTGACGCTACCAGGGATTATTGCATGCTCTACAAGTTTAGGGCTCAGTCCCACAAAACTGCCCCCACTTCGGACACCAGTCACAAGTACCATGTTGTTACCTGTACTTTTGACCAATTGGCTGTATATTGGGGAGTTGCTACAACCCCTCTTCAATTCGATAGTTTGCTACAATGGTTCACGGAACTCAGAAACATTTACTTATATTTGCTGGTCTGTTGTAAAGGATATTACCAAGGATACAAAATGTTTAGCCAGGTGAAGAAGTACATTTGATGAGGTCCAGAAGGGTCTTAAGCACAGGAGCCTCTGTCCTTGTGGAGTCGGAGTGTGCCACCTTCTTGGCACATGGTTGTGTTCAGCAACCTGGAAGTTCTCTGAACCCTGTCATACAGGGTTTTATGGAAGCCTCATTATGTAGGCATGATTCATTAAATCAATGTCCACCCTTCCCTCCCCAGAGATTTTGCGGGTGGACTGAAAGTTCCAACCTTCTAGTCTTACCTTGGTCTTTGTGGTAGTCAGCTGTATCCTGAAGCTGTTTAGGGAGCCTCAGCCAGTCATTAGCGTACAAAAAGACACTTCTCATTTCAGAGCAGGAGTGTTCAATCTTTTGGCTTCTCTGGGCCACAAGGGAAGAAGAATTGTCTTGGGCCATACATAAAATACGCTAATGATAGTTGATGAGCTAAAAAAAAAAATTGCTAAAAAAAATTCATAAAGTTTATGAATTTGTGTTGGGTTGCATTTAGAGTCATCCTGGGCTGCATGCAGCCCTTGGGCCATGAGTTGGACAAGCTGGCTATAGAGCTTTCAATGGTCTTGGAAGCTCTTCTGAAGGGAACTAGGCAGTTCCCTTCAAAATATTATAAGACCAAATATTATAATTCAAAATATTATATATTATTATAATATAAGACCAAATATTAAACGATACCCTTTTCACCCTATCACTTAGGAAATTATGAGGGTTTTAGGAGCTCTGTATAAGGAATACAAGGTGGGGTGGGGAGGAACAAATATTTCTTACATCACAGCCTAACAGCCAACCAACATTTTAAGTCATTGAGGTAACTTAGTAAACAAACCAGTATCTTTGATTTTATTTTTAACTTTGATGTATGTTATATGTAGAAAAATACACATCACAAATGTAGAGCTTGATGAATTTCAAATGGACACCCACCTAACCATCAGATAAATGGAGGATTCTCAGCCCTTCAGAAGCCCCCTCATGTTCTGTTGTCCAGCTACTACCTCTACAATCCCCACCCCTCAATCTTTACTGTTTCTGCACTCTGTATAAATGAACTCATACAGTATAAACTATTTTATGTTTGCTTTCTTTCGCTCAGATTATGTCTGTGAAATTCATCTATATTGTTGCATATAATTAATCATTCATCCTCGTTGCTGTATAGTATTCCATTGTGTTCATATGCCACAATTTATTGATCCACCCATTCTACCATAGATAGGCATTTAGATAATTTCCGGTTTTCAGCTACTATGATTAGTGCTTCTGGAAACATTCTAGTATATGATATACACATTGCCATTGAGTGGTGAACATAGGTACATGTTACAGTTGACTATTGTCCTAGGCTGTTAGGTGTTTCTCTAATACAACCCTTGGGACTGGAGAGCTTTTAAAGAAAAGAGGTTTGTGTTTTTTTAGCTCACAGTTCTGGAGGCTGTGAAGTTCAAAACTGGGTGCCTACATCTGCTCAGCTTCTGGTGAGGGTCTCATGCTGCGTCAAGACATGGTGAGGAAGTGGAAGAGGAACAGCCATGTGTGGAGAGAGACCAAACATGAGAAGGGACTTGGCTTTATAACAACCTGCTCTCAAGGAAGCTTCTCCGTTCTCAAGAGATTGAGACCTCAGTCCCTTTCTTGATACTGCATTAGTTCTATTCATGAGGGATCTGCCCCCATGACCCAAATACCTCCCAACTGCCATCAGCTAAATTTCAATAAAAATTTTGGCCAGGAAATCCATATCCAAACCATATACTTAGAAGTGGGATTTTGGGATCATAGGGGTACACATGTTTAGCAATGTGAGATACTGCTAGTTTTCCGAAGTGGTTGTATCACTATATAATTGTACCAGCAGTGCATGAAAGCTTGCCTCTCTCACATCCTCACCGTGGTTGGTATTTATCTTTTTCACCTTAACCATTCTGGTGGGTGTGTAGTGGAAGTAGTTTGTAGTTTTAATCCCATCCTTTATTTTTTATTCTGAAGGACTTAGTTATCTGCTTTGTACTTTTAATGGACTCTAATATCTACTGTTTTTAGATGGTGACCTTAGAAAGGCATTATTATTAACTTTTCAGAAAGGCTGATGTGTTCCAACAGATCCCATCATCTCTCAGAGGTTCTGTAAGAAGCTGGTAAAGTAAGTGTCTCATACTGAATTATATTCTGCTCTCACCATATATTTGGTTTGTTGCAATGGGATCAGCAGAAATAAGAAACCAAGTCCGAGTCAGGCAAGCTCAATTTGAGCTAGCAGAATTTATTAGTACTAAACCAGGACATTTATAGTTCTATACAGGGCAGTCAATAGGTGAAAGATGGCTTAGTCTGAAGCTTGTTCATGTTGTGATC